>NC_064864.1:44622411-44969286 GCF_024139225.1 Suncus etruscus
CAAATTTTTTTTCACCATTCTATCATTTGTTTACTTTTACCAGATGATGTCAGTTCACACAGATTGTATTGTATCTGTGCAGATTTTAAGTACATTGATGGAAATAACAATTAGAAATGGTAAGTTTTCTGTGATTAACACTGTATTATTCGTTGTATATACATGGATCTCTTCATATTGCTAAACATAGCCTGTTTAGGAATACAAAATAAAAAGTTATTTTTGTCATCTAAAGTCTTTTTTTTTTAAAGTGAAATCAGTTTTTATTTAGGAATTCTGAAGAAGGGGAGAGAAAAAGAGTAACACGTTCAAGAGAGTCTGCAGACTTCTCCAAAGGCAGAGAGAGCGTGCTCTACCACACATCCCGGCATGAAAGTATGAAAGTACACATCTCAAGAGAGGGGAGGTGCATGTGATATGTGTGTGCAGGCACCGTGTGCATGGGCTGGCAACACACATATACGCAGCACCAGCACATGGGCCAGGGAGCACACATGCCTGTCATCTTAAGTCTTTAATGATAAAATGAAACTCCCATCAAAAAATAGTATTTGGGGCTGGAGCGATAGCACAGTGGTAGGGCGTTTATCTTGCACGCAGCTGACCTAGGACAGACCTGTGTTCGATTCCGGGCATCCCATATGGTCCCTCAAGCCAGGAGCAATTTCTGAGTGCATAGCCAAGAGTAACCCTTGAGTGTCACTGGGTGTGGCCAAAAAAAAAACAAAACAAAAAAGTATCTGCTAGACCAAGGATGTAGTTAAGAAGTAGAACACTTACCTTGCATGTGTAAGATTTTGGGTTCAATTCCTGACACCACACACAAAAACTAGTTTATGGATTTTTCTTGTTACCTTGATAAAAGGCACATAAGTGTCAGAGCTACTGTATAGCAAGAAGTAATAAGATATTTGCCTTGCTCATGGCCCAACTGGGTTGATCCTGGCACCCCATACGATTCCCTGAGCCTGACAGAAGTGATCCCTGAGTGCAGAGCGAGGAGTAAGCCCTGAGTACTGTTGGGTATGGCCAAAATAAAGGCTGTGGGGGTGAAGGGGAGGGGGTATAAGTCTTCCAAGTAACAGCCCTTAGTCACTAAGTAGCCCAAGTCTTGGGCTAGTTTTCACTGGACAAGCAAAAATGGTTACAAGCTTTAATTGTTTAGATTGTGTTTTATTGGTGAGAAATAGTATTAACTATCCACTGAAAAGTTGCAAGTTTCTGTTGTAAAATTATGACAGTTTTTCTATTTGTTCATGTTGGGTTTTTTTTTTGTTTTGTTTTGTTTTTTTGTTCTTTGGGCCACACTTGGTGACACTCAGGGGTTACTCCTGGCTATGCGTTCAGAAATCTCTCCTGGCTTGGGGACCATATGGGACTCTGGGCGATGGAACCGAGGTCCGTCCTAGGTTAAAGCATGCAAGGCAAAATGCCCTACCACTTGCGCCACTGCTCTGTTCTCGACCTTTAAGATTCCTTATGATAAAACAAGCATGTCCAAGGTTACTTTTTTTTTTTTTTTTTTTGGTTTTTGGGCCACACCCGGTGTTGCTCAGGGGTTACTCCTGGCTGCTCAGAAATAGCTCCTGGCAGGCAGGGGGATCATATGGGACACCGGGATTCGAACCAACCATATTTAGTCCTGGATCGGCTGCTTGCAAGGCAAACGCCCTGTGCTATCTCTCCGGGCCCCAAGGTTACTTATTTTAATGGAGGTTTGAGAATATGAACTTTGGCAGCCAGAGTCATAAAGATACATGTTGAAAGGTTTATTTTCCTCTCTACCCAAGTATTAGTTTAAAGGAGTGTAGCTGCAACTGAAACCAAAGGATGCATTCTATTTTCAGAAAAATTTCTTTTCTTTTTATAATATCTTTATTTAAACATCTTGATTACAAATATGATTGTGATTAGGTTTCAGTCATGTAAAGAACACCCCCCTTCACCAGTGCAACATTCCCACCACCAATGTCCCAAATCTTCTTCCATTCCACCCCACCCCTATTTTCAGAAAAATTTCAAGGAAAAATATTGGAAACTGGGGCCAGGGTAGTAGTACAAGTAGGGCATTTACATTGCACACGGCAAAACTCAATTTCTCTGAGTCCTGCTAAGAATGACCCATTAGTACAGAGCTAGGAGGAAAGCCCTGAGCACTGCTGGTGTAACCAAAAAAAAAAAAAAAAAAGTATGGGAAGTAACACAATAAAGTTGGAGATTAATTTTTTCCCCAAGAATATGTTTGCACCAAAGTAGTTCTAAATGATATGGTTTTTTACTTAGAGATGCCAAATTCTTGAGATGCTTGGAGACTGAATTCACTATTGAAATATGATCATGCCCATTTTTCAAAAGTTTTAAAATCTTAAATCCTGTAAATACTTTCCATGTCTCTTATAATAAACATATTTATACTTAATGGGGAAATCAGGTTTTAGGATTTATCTGTTTAATAGTTTTGAAGATTGGAAGATTGAGACTATGTAGGAATTAAAAATGGTAAAATCTTGCCGTTTCAGCAGTAATATTGCTATTTATAGTCTTTTTTTTTTTTTTTTTTTTTTTTTCTGGTTTTTGGGTCATACCTGCCATCGCTCAGGAGTTACTCCTGGCTCTGCAATCAGATATTACCCCTGGCAAGCTCAGGGAACTGTATGGGATATCGGGAATCAAACCACCGTGGGTCCTGGGTCGGCTGTGTGCAAGGCAAACGCCCTACTACTGTGCTGTCTCTTCACTCTACTATTTATAGTCTTTAAAACATATGGCTTCCTCCCAAGTTATGTTTCACCCCTTTATTCACTCAGGTATTTTGCGAAGGAATTTTTACTTTCTTCACATTTCTTTAAAAAAAACTTAATTGTGGGCCAGAGTGATAGCACAGCAGTAGGGCGCTTGCCTTGCATGCTGCCAACCTGGGTTTGATCCCTGGCATCTCATATGGTCCCCTGAACCTGCCGGGAGCAATTTCTGAATGCAGAGCCAGGAGTAACCCCTGAGAGCCGCCGAGTGTGGCCCAAAAGCCAAAAAAAAAAAAAAAAAAAAGAAAGAAAGAAAAACTTAATTCCTTCCACAGTCATTCTTTGTCATTGTTATTTAGCATATCATTGTCAAATGTCATTTCTATAAAGTCTTTGTAGTTATGATTCTCATCAAGATTCCACTTCTCAACTGTTAGTTTGTAGATCCAGGATTTGGCATAATTTATTTTTCTTCTGTTAACTAGATACCTTCAGTGATTCACCAGTGTGGCCCTGGATCCCATCATTGTCTGATATAGCAGCTGTGTTTTTCAATATGGGAATTGATTTTAGATCTTTGTTTCCTTTGGATAATCTCCAGCCAGACTTTAATGAAGACGATCTAGTGTAAGTTTTCTTTTTTTAGATTTCTAAAACATTGTTTTAATAGCTTACACATATCTGTTAATATTCATTTGATAATATGTTCAATATCCATGCTTGGTTTTTTTTCATTTTGTTTTGGGCTTTGGGCCATACCCAGTGGTACTCAAAGGTTACTGGCCCTGAGCTCGAGTTACTCTGGGAGATGTTCAGGGATGCTGACAATTGATCCTGGGTCAGCCACATGCAAGGAAAGCAGCACCCTACCTGCTATACTATTATTCTGGTCCCACCATTTTATTTTTGGAGGGGCAGTTTGGACCACACCCACCAGCGCTCAGGAGTTACTCCTGACTCTGCACTCAGAAATTGCTCCTGGCAGGCTGGAGGACCATATGGAATGCCAGGTATGCCTGGTTGGTCCCGAACTGGCCACATGCAAGGCAAATGCCCTACCTACTGTGCTACTGCTCTGGCCCCTCTTGTTTTTTTGTTTTTGTTTTTGTGTTTTTTTAAATTAAAATGGATAGTGAATTAATATCTTCTTAGTACCTGTCTTAATCTATAAAGCTATTACATTTTAACAGGGAAAATATATTCCCATAAAAAATTATAGTAAGACTTTTTTAATGGGGCTGGAGAGATAGCACAGTAGTAGGACGTTTGCCTTGTATGTTGTATGCAGCTGACCCAGGACGTACAGTGGTTTGATTCCTGGCAGCCCATCTGGTCCCCTGAGCCTGCCAGGGGCGATTTCTGAGCACAGAGCCAGGAGTAACCCCTAATAACTGCCAGGTGTGACCCAAAACAAAAACAAAAAGCCTTTTGTTACTATGGTAATATTAGATAAGAATGTTATAATTGGCCTTTTTATGCTCTGGGAAATCCCATGTTCTCCCTTAAACAGGGACTTCCCTTCTTTTCAAATCTTTCTAAGTAAATTTTGTTCAATAAAATTTAGCTGGGGGGGGGGGTGTGGAGAGATAGCACAGTGGTAGGGTGTGTGTCTTACACGTAGCTGATCCAGGATAGACAGTGGTTTGAATCCCGGCATCCCATATGGTGCCCCAAGCCTCTCAGGAGCAATTTCTGAGTGCAGAGCCAGAAGTAACCCCTGAGCACTGCCGGGTGTGACCCAAAAACCAAAAAAAAAAAAGAAAAAAAAAGTTACCTTGGGCTGTAGTGGGGCACACAGCAGGTAAGGCATTTGGTTTTTGTTTCTTTGGTTTTTTGGTTTTTTTAGTTGTATAAGAACATTTATTATTCCTATTCTATGAAAAAAATATTTTTTAATATCTTTATTTAAACACTTTGATTATGTATTTGGTTTTCAGTCATGTAAAGAACACCCCCTTTCACCAGTGCAACATTCCCACCACCAATGTCCCAGATCTTGACACCCAACATTCCTTATGATCCCCCAAGTCTGCCTGGAGTGATTAGTGAGTGCAGAGCCAGGAGTAACTCCTGAACGGCACTGAGTGTGGCCCAAATATTAAAAAAAAAAAAAAAAAAAAAAAAGTTATAGTCCCTGTACCATCTATGGTCCCCCTGAGCCATGCCTGGAAGTGATCCTTGAGCACAGAAGAAAACCTTGCATACTTCTGGGTATGGGCTGCCCCCTTAAAAAATAATGTAGTTAATGTAGTGACAATATTGTTATTTAACATTGTTAGATCTACTGACCAAGAAATTAAACAGGAAGGTAAAAATAAGGTAAAAATTATTGGCAGTGGGTCGGAGCGGTGGTGCAAGCTACAGTAAGGCATCTTAGCCTAGGACGAACCATGATTCGATCCCCCAGCGTCCCATATGGTCCCACAAGTCAGGAGAGATTTCTGAGTGCAGGGCCAGGAGTAACCCTTGAGCATCACCGGGTGTGTCTGAAAAAAACAAAACAAAACAAAATTTATTGGCAGTGCATAAAGTATTTTGATTTGCTTTACTTGTAGGACTACTTGTTAGATCTGTAAGAAAAAACTAAATTACAGCTGATGAAAGATGAAACATCTGATGGGCCATTTTTTTTTGTTTTTGTTTTTCTTATTGACTTATTAGCAAAAATGTTGTATGCTGTTGTGTTGGATCTGATAGTTAAATGATTTTAAATCAGTCATATTTTTGAGGGTGCCTAAAATTGAGAAGCAGATCCACCTGCTCTGACCCTGAAAGATGATTCTAAAGTAAATTAATGAAAAAATCATATCTCTGTAATTATAAGTTGACAAATATTACAGCTCGATTAAATAGAATTTGTTATTGGGGTGCTTTCAAGATTGAGATTTAAATATTAGAGGAAGTAAAGTGATGAATTAACAAAGGAAGAATGAACTACATTATGATACTTAAAAATATATTGACTTTTGGGGCCGGAGAGATAGCATGGAGGGAGGATTTGCCTTGCATGCAGGACGGTGGTTTGAATCCCGGCATATCACTGCCAGGAGTGATTCCTTATTGCAGAGCAACGAGTCAGGTACCCCTGAGTATCTCCAGATATGACCCCAAAACAAAGTAATATAAAATTTCTGGGAATAAATATAAGCAAAAATGTGTTTATAAACATTAATAAAAGACATTTTTAGGAGCCAGAGAGATAGCATGGAGGTAGGGTGTTGGCCTTGCATGCAGAAGGATGGTGGCTTGAATCTCTGCATCTTATGTGGTCCCCTGAGCCTGCCAGGAGCAATTTCTTTTTACTTTTTATTTACTTATTTGTTTATTTATTTATTTTTGGGTTTTGGGTCATACCCGGGAGCACTAGGGTTACTCCTGGCTCTACGCTCAGAAATCACTCCTGGCTGGCTCGGGGGACTATATGCCGGGATTTGAACCACTGTCCTTCTGCATGCAAGGCAAAGGCCCTACCTCCATGCTATCTCTCTGGCTCCAGGAGCGATTTCTGAGCTTAGAGCCAGGAGTAACCCCTGAGTGCTGCCGGCTGTGGTTTTTTGTTTTTTTTGGGCCACACCCAGCGGTGTCAGGGGTTACTCCTGGCTGTCTGCTCAGAAATAGCTCCTGGCAGGCACGGGGGACCATCTGGGACACCGGGATTCAAACCAACCACCTTTGGTCCTGGATTGGCTGCTTGCAAGGCAAACGCCGCTGTGCTATCTCTCCGGGCCCAAAAAAAGACATTTTTTAAAAGACTTGAATACAAGAATAAATGATGCTTTCAGGATGAATATACATTACAAATATGAGTCCCTTAAGGTAAACAGAATACTAAAATTTAGGGGGCTAGGTGAGCCAGGAGAAATTTGGAGCTATGCAACCTGTAGTAAAATTTTACAGGAAAAATAATGTTCTGGAAAGTTGCTTATTTTCCTTCCTTGCTCTTGTTACTGTATCACACATGCCTGACTGTGGTCATCAAAGAGAGTTTCAGGTTGTGTTTGCCAGGTCTCACAGACAGGCACACCAAATCCAAGTATTAGTTGTTTGAGAGTTTTTATGGGAACTCCCACACCTGGAGGTGCTCTGGGTTTACTCTTGGCTCTACTTAGACATCACTCCTGGTGGGCTCCGGGGATGCCAAGGATTGAACCCGGGTTAGTTGCATGCAGTGCAAGTGACTTACCTGCTGTACTGTCGCTCCAGCTCCAAATACTTCCTATTTCTGAAGACCAGTTTCATGTGTCTTCTCCTGTCAAACAATTTAGAATTTTTCTTATTTTTTATTTTTGGATAGGGATGGGGTCAGTTCTCTCAGGTATTAGTACTAGAGTATTGTGTAGTGCAGGAGATCAAAACCAAGGCCTTATGTGTGAGCTACATTCCTGGCCTCTAGAACTAGTTATTTATACTTCTGTGGCAACTTGTGGGGGGATTTTGGCTCACATATGATATTTGTGTAATTTATGATAATTTATGGTACCCAGGGCTACACCTGACTCAGTGCTCAGAGGTTACTCCCAGCAGTGTTGAGCACATAGTGCCAGGGATTGAATCTGGGGCTCCCGCATGCAAGGGGCTCACCATTCCATTGAGCTATCTTTTTTTTTGAGGGGAGCTACACCTGGCAGTACTCGGGTTACTCATGGCTCTGCGCTCAGAAACTGCTCCTGGAAGGCTTGGGGGACCATATGGAAAGCCAGCAATCAAACCCAGGTCTGTGCTGGGTCAGCCATCTTATGCAAGGCAAATGCCCTACCACTGTGCTATCTCTCCAGCCCCTGTAGCAGTTTCTTTAGGCCACCCATTATGACTTTAAATATTATGAGCTTTGGGTTTGGAGCTAGTACAATGGGTAGAGCACTTGACTTGTACACGGCCGACGCAAATGTTTTTTTAATTAATATCTTTATTTAATCATGATTACAAACATGTTTGTAGTTGGGTTTTAGTTTTTTTTTGTTTTTTTTTTTTTTTTTAAAAAGAGCAATCCCTCTTCACCAGTGTATTGACTTAGGTTTGATCTCTGGCACTCCATATGGTTCCCCAAGTCTGCCAGAAGTGATACTGAGCACAGAGCTAGGAGTAAGCCCTGAACACAGCTGGATATAGCCGAAAACAAAAAGAATGAGCTGGGGCTAGAGCGGTGGTGCAAGCAGTAAGGCAACTGCCTTGCCCAAACTAGCCTAGGATGGACCGTGATTCTATCCCCCCATGTCCCATATGGTCCTCCGAGCCAGGAGTGATTTCTGAACACATAGCTAGGAGTAACCCCTGAGTGTTACCAGGTATGTGCCCCCCCCCCCACAAAAAAAAAAAGAATGAGCTTTTTTTTTCTTTTTAGGCCACACCCTGTGACCTCCCCCCCCCCAAAAAAAAAGATTTGCATCTGCTATGGAGTTTGGGAATAACAGACGTGTTCTATTTCTTTATGGATAGTCATTTCTCTGCTATATTTACTTATCAGAATTTAAAATGGATAACATTTTGAGGTCCTTTTAGTATGGGAATTCAGGTGCTTGCCTTGTATGTGGCACAATGTGATTTGGTTTCTGACTTCGCATATTGAACTGCAACACTATAAGGTGTGACCCTGAGCATAAATTAAGGGATACCTCCGATCACATTACTGCCCGCTTTGGTCCAAGGTCTTTCTCGGCCTACATTTTAAATTATATGTAAACTTTTTTGGGGGGAGGGTCACACCCAGTAGCACTCGGGTTACTCCTGGCTCTATGCTCAGAAATCGCTCCTGGCAGGCTCGGGGGACCATATGGGATGACAGGATTCGAACCAATGACCTTCTGCATGAAAGGCAAACGCCTTACCTCCATGCTATCTCTCCGGTCCCTATATGTAAACATTTTTAAAATAGTATTCCAGTATCTCCTGATTATTGCCTGCCTAATTTTATATTGCTTTATTTATTTTTTCATTAGTTCTGAAATACAGATGACACTTGGGAGAAAAAGAAATGAAGATTCATCTTACGAACCAATTTTTTCAAGTCTTCCTGAAACCAACATTTTAAATGTGGTTAAGGTAGGAAAAATATTTTGTATGTCTTTAGCACCAAACTTGAACCATTTTATTTTTATCTTATCCAGTGATATCATCCCTGAAATTTTGTACCAATAATCTTCACATTAAATTTTTTGTTTTATATTAGTAAGGGAAGGAAATTTAGATTAGTGATATAATTAAAATTGTTCTAGAAGGGCCAAAGAGATAGCACAATAGTAGAACGTTTACCTTGCAAGCAGCTGACCCAGTACCAATGGTGGTTCAAATCCTGGCATCCTGTATGGTCCCCATGCCTACTGGAGTGATTTCTGAGTGCAGAGCCAGAAGTAATCCCTGAGTGGCGCCGGGTATGGCCCCCAAAAGTTCTGGAAGGTCCAGAAAGAAATAGCACAGCAGATAGGGTACTTTGCACACGGCTAACCCAGATTTAATTTCTGGCACCCTCTTTGGTCCCCCAAGTCCACCAGGCATGATCCCTGAGCACAGAGCCAGGAGAAAGCCCTGAGCACAGATAGGTTTAGACCAAAAGCCATGAAAAAAAATCATGAAGAGAGATATTTATATTATTTTTGTCAAAAGCTCTTTTAAGGTATTTAATTAAAACAAGCATTATTTTGTCTATATATATCAAAGTTTCTAGGCTTGTGTACATCTATACATCCAGAATGTTATCGAGACCATGAAATAATGCTGCTGATTTTAATGATCTTTAAAATGAGTTTGGAAAAACAGCTGAAACAGATTCCTCTAGTGGATTTTCAGAGCCTTCTTATAAACTTGATGAAAAACATCAGAGATTGGAATACAAAGGTAACATTACTTAAAATTTCAGTTTTAGTGTTTGTTTTTTTTTTGTTCTTATTGTTCTGTTTTGTACTTTGTTTTGGTGGGGACTACACCTAGTGACTAAGCCCAGGTCAGCCCCAAGCAGGACAAGCACATTCCCCACTATACTATCTCTCTGGCTCTTTTTCAGGTTTTTATCTTTTGTGTTTTCATCTTTTTACTATATTGCAATGACAGGTTACACACATTTGTGGTGCTTGCACCCTTGGTTGTGGTGCTAGCCGGGGTTCAAACATTGCTTTGGCTTGCTGGGGATAATACTCAGTTGTGGTGCTCATCAGGAGCTTCAGTATACACAGTGCTCACCAGGGTTCATGTTCCCTGCCATGGTGCTCACATGTTTTAGTTGTGATACTCATAATTGTTTTGTTTAGTGTCACAATTTGACTTTTATACTGTGTGTAGAATAATTGTTATGCTCATTTAAGCTTTTAATTGAAGAGAGGACTGTCTGCTGGAATTGATTATTTAAATTCCTAATAACTGGGTATTTTCAAACTGGAGAGACAATACAGCAAGTAAGACATTTGACTTACATATAGCTAACCTGGGTTTAATTCCCAG
This sequence comes from Suncus etruscus, assembly GCF_024139225.1. NCBI lineage: Eukaryota > Metazoa > Chordata > Mammalia > Eulipotyphla > Soricidae > Suncus > Suncus etruscus. The sequence continues at coordinate 44,632,584 of NC_064864.1, forward strand.
CATCATTTATGGAACCCCCTATTACCACCAGGAGTAATCCAGAGCACAGACCCAGGAATAAGTCCAGAATACAGTTGAACATGACTCCCCACAAAAAAAAAAAATTTTTTTTTCTAAAATTGCCGCTATTCATTTAATAAAGAATGTGTTTATTGAAAAGGTACCATGGTTTGAGGGCCAGAGCAATAGCACAGCAGGTAGAGTGTTTGCCTTGCACACAATTGGCTTGGGTTTGATCCCTAGCATCCCATATGGTCCCAGAGCCTGCTAAGAGTAATTTCTGAGTGTTGAGCCAGGAATAACCTCTGAGCACTGCTGGGTGTGCCCCCCCCAAAGAAAAAGAAATAAAAGAAAATTTTATTGTGGGGGCCATGCTTTAAAATAATTCTTTTTTTTTTTTTTTTTTTTTTTTTAATGGCAGCCTTTGCTCTTTTATGCTTCTGTTAGTCAGAAGGTCAGATAATGTAGATAATGTTGTTTTCTGTTTGGTTGGGTTTTTTTGGTAGGTAGTTCCTTGGTTTTTTTTTGTGTGTGTGTGGTTTGTTTTTTTTTTTTTGGACCACACCTGGCGGTGCTCAGGGGTTATAGCTCCTAGCAGGCACGGGGACCATAAGGGACACCGGGATTCGAACCAACCACCTTTGGTCCTGGATCGGCTGTTTGCAAGGCAAACGCCACTGTGCTATCTCTCCGGTCCCTCTGGGGTTATTTTTTGAGGGTGGTGCTCAGCAATCACTCCTGGAGGATCTCATAGGGTATATATGGTACCAGTGATCAAACCCTGGTTGCTTGATGCAAGGCAATCACCCCACCCCACTATACTGTCTGTCCCAGTAAATGTAGGTTTTAACATATCAAGTTGTGCTAAGTGCTACAAATGAAAGCAGTACTCGATCTAGAGAAGAGCCTGGCAGGAATTTTCTGCTTCTTCAGAAGGCCTTAAGTGACCTTTGAGCAGAGACCTAAATGAAATATGCAACAGGAATACTATTCTATGGGCTAGATTAGAACATGTGCTTTGTATTAAGGTTCAATTCACAGACACACATGTCTCCCAGTATGTCTTCCCTCCCACAAAAAAATATCACTAAGCACACTGAACTGCCAAAGCACAGATGGCCAAGATTTGCTGGGATTCCCAGGAGGCTCCCAAACGTCCTAGGCACTGCTTGAGAAGTCCTAGAAAAAAGCTCCAGATGGGGCCGGAGAGATATCATGGAGGTAAGGCATTTGCCTTTCATCCAGGAGGTCATCGGTTCGAATCCCGGCGTCCCATATGGTCCCCCGTGCCTGCCAGGAGCAATTTCTGAGCCTGGAGCCAGGAATAACCCCTGAGCACTGCTGGGTGTGACCCAAAAAGCCACAAAAAAAAAAAAATTAAATTAAATTAAAAAAAAAGAAAAAAGCTCCAGAAAATGAAGTGAGAAAGAATAATGATGAATGAATAAACTAGAGGAATTAGAGTGATAATAAAATGGTTTTGCATGAAACCAGTTCTTCAGTCCCCAGCATTACTTGGGCCCTTGAGCATTTCTGGGTATTTCCTTGTATGCTCTCACTTTGTTTTTTGTTTTTGGGTCACACCAGGCAGTGCTCAGGGTTATTCCTGGCTATGCGCTAAGGAATCGCTCCTGGCTGTGGGACCTTTTGGGACAGGGGAATTGAACCTCGGTCCGTCCTAGGTCAGTGCATGCAAGGCAAATGCCCTACCTCTTGCACCACCTCTTCTTGCCTTTGTATATTGTTTGGTTTGTTGTTGTTTTTGGAGGGGAGGGGTCTCACCCAGCATTGCTCAGGGGTTACTCCTGGCTATGAGCTCAGAAATCGCTCCTGGCAGGCTTGGGGACCATATGGGATGCTGGGATTCGAACTGCCATACTTTTGCATGCAAGGCAAATGCCTTATCTCCATGCTATCTCTCCAGGCCCCCTACGCCCTCACTTTGAACCACAAGCCTGGTTGGCTGGGAATCTCCAAAAGAATCTCCAGCGGGCCTAAAATAAATAATAATAATAATAATAATAATAATAATAATAATAACAATAATTTGGAGACTAGCTTAAAGAACTGAGCATATACCATGCATACAGAAGATATGGGCTTGCTCTCTGGCAATCTCTGGTCCTTTGAGCACCTCCAGGAGTGACTCCAGAACCCAAACTGGAAGTAGTACTTGAGTTCCACCAGATATAGCCCCAGACTCCAAAGGCAAGAAAAATTATTTAGGGATCAGAGTTATGGCCTTAAGGGCTGAGGGCGTGCTTTGCATGCCTGGCCAGGTTGAATCCCTCCCAGGCACAGCATGGTTCCCCACCTCCACAGGAAAGAACCTCCAGCACCACAGACATAGCATCTATACACACAGAAAGTAGAAATTGAGTAGAATTTCTATAACTGTATTAAGAGGAAATGTATATTGTTTAATAGATTTTTCTACCCCTAAGTATTTGTCATTCAACAATTACCAAGATGTCATCAATTTTAACTCCACTATTATTCTCATTCCACTTTTCTTCCCCTACTCAGGTTGTTTTGTTTTACTTTATTTTGGGGCTGAGGACCACACATGTCAGTGCTCAGAAGCTAAGATCCTGACTTTTTGTTTGGAGGGTCACTCCAGTGGTGGTCCTGGGTCTATGTGATATCAGAGATTGAATTTAGGGCTCATCATGCTCCCGCTCATTTAGCAATCTCTAGCCTTCAGGGATTGTTTTGAAGCAACTCTTTATTTAAACAGATTTTGTTTATTTTTATTTATTTATTTATTTATTTTGGTTTTTGGGCCACACCCGGCGCTGCTCAGGGCTTACTCCTGGCTGGCTGCTCAGAAATAGCTCCTGGCAGGCATGGGGGACCATATGGGACACCGGGATTCGAACCAACCACCTTTGGTCCTGGATCGGCTGCTTGCAAGGCAAACGCCACTGTGCTATCTCTCTGGGCCCTTATTTTTATTTATTCATTTTTCATTTTTGGGTCTTACCCAGGCTGCTCAGGACTTAACTCCTGACTCTGCACTTTGGGATCAGTGCTAGTAGACGAGACCATCTGAGGTGCTGGAATCAAACCTGGGATTGAACCCGGATTAACTATACTATACTTCTCTTAAAACAGAAGTAGTTGAGGATTACTAAAATTAAAAAAGGGGGCTGGGGGACCGGAGAGATAGCATGGAGGTAAGGCGTTAGCCTTGCATGCAGAAGGATGGTGGTTCTTATCCCGGTATTCCATATGGTTCCCCAAGCCTGCCAGGAGCAAGTTCTGAGTGTAGAGCCAGAAGTAACCCCTGAGCTCCGCTGGGGCCAAAAAAACAAAAACAAACAAAACCCCTAAAATTAAAAAAAAAAAAAAGCAAGAATTTTATTTATAAAATCACTTTTGAAAACTATTAGTATTTTCAATCACTTTATTTTTCCAAGAAAAGCTAAATATAAATGATGATGTAATTCAACATAAAAGCCAAGTGAAATTTTGATAAATTTGTAGGTTCAGTCTGTTCTAGAATTCAGATAAAAAAATTTTAGAAGGTTCTAGACCAGGGGTGGCGAACACGTGGCTCTTGAGCTGCATGCGGCTCCCGGCCAAAATGAATGTGGCTCTTTGCCTCTTATGTGTTTCATATATTATTGTTAAAATTATATGCTTGTGTGTGAGTGTTTGTCTGTTTTGGCAGGTCACTGTGTGGTGTGGCTCTCTGACTCTCACAGTTTAAAATTTTGGCTCTTTGTATCGAATTTGTTCACCACCCCTGTTCTAGACTGTACTTTCTAAATTGAATCTGGGTGGGGGGCATAGAGATACTCAATAGATAACATGCACAGCATATTGCAAGTCTTGTTTTATCTGTAGGAGCAAAGCACTGGGAATATCCTCCAAGTACTACAGGGTGTGGCCAAAAAAGAGTAGATTAAACTGATAGTATGTCAAGCTTCTTCAGAAATAGATTTCTGGGCCGGGCGGTGGCGCTGGAGGTAAGGTGCCTGCCTTGCCTGCGCTAGCCTAGGACGGACCGCGGTTCGATCCCCCGGCGTCCCATATGGTCCCCCAAGAAGCCAGGAGCAACTTCTGAGTGCATAGCCAGGAGTAACCCCTGAGCGTCACAGGGTGTGGCCCAAAAACCTAAAAAAAAAAAAAAAAAGAAAAAAAAAAGAAATAGATTTCTAAATCGTTTCCTCATACGATTAATTTTATTTTGTTTTATGGTCATATTTGGTATGGTAGTGTTTAAGGAACTGTACAGTGCTTATAGACTAAACCCAGTGTTCCCATATACAAACCATATTCTCTATCTCCCTACCCCCATATTAGGATTTCTATTAAAATGTGGGTTGGAGCTGGTGAGGTGGTGCTAGAGGTAAGGTGTCTGCCTTGGAAGACACCAAGGAAGGACTGCAGTTCGATCCCCCCTTCCCCCAAGGAAGTCAAGGAAGGACCGCAGTTCAATCCCCCCTCCCCCGCATTCCATATGGTCCCCCCAAGCCAGGGGCAATTTCTGAGGGCTTAGCCAGGAGTAACCCCTGAGCATCAAACGTGTGTGGCCCAAAAAACAAACAAAAAAAAAAAGTGGATTGGAAGAGCCAAAACAATAGCACAGTGGTAGGGTGTTTACCTTGCATGCAGCCAACCTGGAATAGACCCAGGTTCCATCCCTAGTGTCCCATATGGTACCCCAAGCCTGCCAGGAATGATTCTGAATGCAGAGCCAGGAGTAACCCCTGAGTGCTTCTGGGTGTGGTCAAAAAATGTGGATTGGAAGGGTCATTGAGATAGTACAGCTAGTCTTGCATGCAACTAACCTGGCACCATTTTATGGTCCCCTGAGCACCACCAGAAGTAAGTCCTGAGTGAAGCCAGTGTGGCCCCCCAAAAGGTAGAGGGATACAAAATAAAATAAAATTTTTCAGGAATGATAGTATAGGTAAAGCATTTCCCGTGTATGTAGCTCATCCTAGTTTGACCCCTTGAATCATACAGGATTCCGCAAGCACTGATAGAAGTGATCCCTGAGAATTAGATATAGAAGGAAGCTCCAGAGTACTGCTGAATACAATCCCCCAAAGAAAATAATAAGTGTTCTTTCCTGTAATATTGTTTTTATTAGGACAAAAGGGTTTTGTTGTTGTTGTTTTGCTTTTTGGGTCACACTCTGGCTCTGCATTCAGAAATCACTCCTGGCAGGCACGGTGGACCGTATGTGGGATGCCGGGATTTGAACCATCTGTCCTGGACTTGGCTGCCTGCAAAGCAAACGTCCTACCGCTGTGCTATCTCTCTGGCCCTCAGGACAAAAGGGTTTTTATATGATCTGTAGGATGTTTAGTTCCACTAATTTGTTTGAAAAATATTGTTTGTTCTTTTCAGATACCTGAGCTCTGTCTTGCTATAAATGAACTCTCTAGTCATCCCCACAATCTTTTGTGGTTGGTACAGCTGGTACCTAACTGGACATCACGTGGAAGGTATTAAAAGAATTAGACATTAAGAAAATTGTTAGCATTTACATTTATGAAATGTTCAGTAAACTGAGAAAAGTATTAATAGCTTCGTTTTGATACTTAATATTTTATAGTCCTGATTTTTAATTTTAGCTTTATTAAGAACATAGATGATATATACTATGAAAAGTAATAATTGACTTGTCTTATTTAAAGGATTCCAACATGGGGCCAGAGCAATAGCACAGCAGGTAGAGTGTTTGCCTTGCATGCAACGGACCTGGGTTCAATAAGTGAATAAATAAAAGCATTCCAAGAATAAGTTTTTCTATTAGTAAATCAATAGAAGTAATGACGAGGGCTCTTGATGATTTGCCTGAGCTTCAGGCAATTCTCAACTTTATATACATATTTTAAATGAAATTTTACTGTCCTCCTAAAAAGATTTCGTGTTTTTGTTAGCCTTCTTTTGAAACACTAGCTGTTTCTGATAGAATAACTTTTGGGACTTAATTTGCTTTTCAAGCAATATTGGAAACTTATTTAGTACTTTTAAATTCTAATTTCAGGCAACTGAGACAGTGCCTCAGCCTAGTGATTATTTCAAAGCTTTTGGATGAGAAACATGAAGATATCCCTAATGCCAATAATCTGCAGGTATAAATAACATTTTTTTATTAAATAAATGGGATAGTAAAGTGCACAGAAAATGACTAGAACCTAAGTCAGATGTCTGGGTTAGATCAAGGTTCACAAGCATAATTCTGTTATAATCATGAATACATGAAAATGGGGTGCTTACAATTGTGATCCAGTTTTTCACCAGTGAAATGGAAATGGAATTAGACCCTCTATCATACAAGACAATTATGTAATGTTAGACAAGTTTACATTTAAAAACTTTGAGGAAAATTACATGCTATAGAAATGTGATCATTTTTATTAAATGTGTTTATTGAAATTTGCAATTTTATCACAAGATTAGAAATTACGGGGAAAAAAGAAATCACGGAACTATTATATATTAATTGCATTTTGTACTAGTTCTAAAATTAGTCTTTAAATTATTAGACTTAAATGTTCTTGCCCTCCAGTATGTGTTCAGTAGCGACAATACTGAGTGTTATTTGAACACACCCTGTAGGGGCCGGAGCAATAGCACAGTCAGTAAGGCGTTTGCCTTGCACATAGCCAACACAGCAGCAGTAAGACGTTTTCTTTGCACATAGCCAACAGAGGACTGACTACGGTTTGAATTCCAGTATCCCATATGGTCCCCCAAGCCTGCCAGGAACAATTTCTTTTTTTGTTTGTTTGGTTTTTTGTTTTGTTTAGTTTTTGGGTCACACCTGGCAGCACTCAGGAGTTACTCCTTACTCTATGCTCAGAAATCGCTCCTGGCAGCCTTGGGGTACCATATGGGATGCCAGGGTTCTGCATGCAAGGCAAATGCCCTACCTCCATGCTATTTCTCTGGCCCCCAGGAGCGACTTCTGAGCACAGAGCCAGGAGTAACCCCTGAGCACTGTTGGGTGTGACCCCAAACCCAAAAATATTTAAAAAATTAAAAAACACAACCTGGGGCCAGAGAGATAGCATGGAGGTAAGACATTTGTCTTAAATGCAGAAGGATGGTGGTTTGAATCCCGGCATCTCATATGGTCCCCCGTGCCTGCCAGGAGCGATTTCTGAGTGCGGAGCCAGGAGTGTCCCCTGAGCGCTGCTGGGTGTGACCCAAAAAAAAATAAACACAAAAAAATAAACATAACCTGTAAAAGCTCCAGTATAGGATTTTTTATTTATTTATTTATTATTTATTTTACAAAAATACTAATTGTAGGGCGGGATAGCACTGCAGTAGGGCAGTTGCCTTGCATACTGCCAATCCAGGAAAGACCCGTGTTCAATCCCCAGAAACCCATATGGAACCCCAAGCCTGCCAGGAGCGATTCTTTTTTTTTTTTTTTTTTTTTTTTTTTTTGGGTTTTTGGGTTTTTGGGTCACACCCGGCAGCGCTCAGGAGTTACTCCTGGCTTTGTGCTCAGAAATCGCTCCTGGCAGGCTCAGGACTATACGGGATGCCAGGATTCGAACCACGGCCTTCTGCGTGCAAGGCAAACGCCTTACCTCCATGCTATCTCTCCGGCCCCGCCAGGAGTGATTTCTGAGTGTAGAGCCAAGAGTAACACCTGCATGCCACTGAGTGTAGCCAAAAATTGCTAATGAACTATAGGTGCAAATTGATAACTCAGTGTAAAGTCTAATCTAGTGGTGGCTGGAGCACTAGCACAGGAGGTAAAAGATAGTTAGCTATTTCTTTTGATTAATTGATAGATTTTTCATTTGAGATTCAACTTTTTGTTTGTTTTTGTTTTTGGCCACACCCGATAACACTCAAGGGTTACTCCTGGCTATGTGCTCAGAAATTGCTCCTGGCTTGGGGGACCATATGGGATGCTGGAGGATCAAACCACTGTCCATCCTAGGCTAGCGCGGGCAAGGCAGACACCTTACCGCTTGTGCCATCACTCCAGCCCCGAGATTCAACTTTTGCTAATTTTCCCATAATATTACATAGAAAACACTTTCTTTGGAGGCTAGAGAGAAAATTAGACTGTAGGGCATTGCCTTGCTCAAAGCTGATCTGGGTTTAATCATCCCAGATGGTCCCCTGACCCTAGCCATGAGATCTGCTGGGTGAGGAAGGAAGGGAGGATGGAAAGAAGGAATAGTGTTTTATAGGCAGAGACCTATGCTCAGGGTCAGATCCAAAGATTACTTTTAATTTGCTTTTAATTTTTTTTAACTTTTTCTGTTTTCTTTGGTGGTGATGGTGATGGGTGGTGAGATCCAAAGATTACCTCCTTGGGGTGGGTGGTGGTGGTGGGTAAGATGCAAAGATTACCTCCTTGGCCCTCCTTTAAGTTTTGATCCTTAATTATACTTTGTATACCTTTCATTTTAAAAATGCTTTTTTAGGGCTGAAGAGATAGCACAGTGGTAGGGCGTTTGCCTTGGAAGCTGCCAACCTAGCACCGAGACGTTGGTTCAAATCCTGGCATTCCATATGGTCCCCCGTGTCTGCCAGGAGTGATTTCGGAGCAGAGAGCCAGGAGTAACTAACCCCTGAGTGTCACTGGGTGTGACCCAAAAAACAACAACAAAAATTAAATAAAAATTAAAAAATGTTTTTTAGTGATATGCATGACACTCCATCAACAGTATTGCAAACCACAATGTTTTAAGAGAGATTGAAAGAAGAAAGGTGTTCACGGAAGGGGTGGGGGGTGGGGCAGAAAATGTGCACTGGTGAAGAGATGGTTGTTGGAACATTGTATGACTGAAACTCAACCATCAACATTTGTAACTGTATCTCACTGTGATTGAATAAAAAAAAACTTACTAGGGGGCCGGGGAGATAGCATGGAGGTAGAGCATTTGCCTTGCATGCAGAAGGGTAGTGATTCAAATCCCAGCATCCCAAGCCTGTCAGGAGTGACCCCTGAGCGCTGCCGGGTGTGGCCCAAAAACAAATAAAAAAAACTTACTGGGGCCGGAGAGATAGCATAGTGATAGGGCATTTGCCTTGCACACAGTTGATCTAGGACAGGACGGACAGTGGTTTGAATCCCTGCATCCCATATGGTCCTCTGAGCCTGCCAGGAGTAACTCCTGAGCAACACCGGTGTGACCCAAAAATACAAAACAAACAAAGAAAGATTTACTAATATTTTGGTTTTGTTTTGGGCTTTTGGTTTTTGAGTCACATCTGGCGACGTTCAGATGTAACTTCTGGCTCTGCTCTCAGAATTCTCTCCTGGCAGGCTCAGGGAACCTAATTGGATGCCAGGATTCAAACTGAGGTTTGTCCTGTGTTGGTCATGTTCAAGGCAAATGCCTCTCCACTGTGCTATTACTCCAGCCCTCTTATTAATTTTTTTTTTGGGGGGACACACCTGGCATCGCTCGGGTTACTCCTAGCTGTACGCTCAGAAATCGCTCCTGGCAGGCTTGTTTTGTACAAATCAACCCAGATATGATCCCTAGCATCCCATATGGTTCCCTGAGCTCACTACGAATATTTCCTGTGCGCAGAGCTAGGATTAAGCATTGTTGAGTGTGGGCCACCTCCCCCCAAAAAAAGACAAGATAAAAGAATATGGGATGAAACCTAGGCCTCCACAAACAGGGGATGTATTCCAGACTATCTCCCCAGTCCCAAGGGATATTTTTTAGGGTTTGTTTTTGTGTCACATCCAGTGATTCATAGGGATTACTCCTGGCTCTATTCTCAGGATGGTGCTCGGGGGACCATATGGGATGCTGGGATTTGAACCACCATTTTTCTGCTTACAAGGCAAATACCCTATCTTCATGCTATTTCTTCGGCCCCATTACTAATAATTTTTAAAAATAAATAAGGGGCTGGGAAGGTGGCATAAATGAAACTTACTTTTTAAAAAAAAAATCTATTTTTAGGGTCTGATTTGATAGTGGGTATAGCACTTGGATTGCCCAATGCTCACCTGGGTTCAATCCCCAAGTCTGGAATACATCCTCTGTATGTGGAGGCCTAGGTTCCATCCCGTATTCTTTTATCTTGTCTTTTTTTTTTGGGGGGGGGGTGGCCCACACTCAACAATGCTTCCTAACTGCGCACAGGAAATATTCGTAGTGAGCTCAGGGAACCATATGGGATGCTAGGGATCAAACCTGGGTTTATTTGTGCAAAACAAGTGGCCACCCATTGAACTATCTCTTCAGCCTCTCAGTTAAGACTAATGTGTAAAGGAGAAATGGACATTATTGGCCTATAGAGAATGCTAAAGGGCCAAGAATTAGAGAAGACAAACAAGAGGACACACTGAAGAAAAAAAAGTAGTAGAGGGGCCGGGCGGTGGCGCTAGAGGTAAGGTGCCTGCCTTGCCTGCGCTAGCCTTGGACGGACAGCGGTTCGATCCCCTGGCATCCCATATGGTCCCCCAAGCCAGGAGTGACTTCTGAGCTCATAGCCAGGAGTAACCCCTGAGCGTTACCGGGTGTGGCCCAAAAACCAAAAAAAAAAGAAAAAAAAGTAGTTTTAAAAAATAGTTTTATTGGGGCCGGGCGGTGGCGCTAAAGGTAAGGTGCCTGCCTTGCCTGCGCTAGCCTTGGACGGACCACGGTTCGATCCCCCGGTGTCCCATATGGTCCCCCAAGCCAGGAGCAACTTCTGAGCGCATAGCCAGGAGTAACCCCTGAGCATTACTGGGTGTGGCCCAAAAACCAAAAAAAAAAAAAAAATAGTTTTATTGAGTCATTATTCAGGTCCCTTTTTTTTTTCTCTATAGATATCAGTCCTACATCGCTATCTTGTGCAAATGAAGCCTTCTGATTTGTTAAAGAAAATGGTCTCAAAGAAAAGAATTGAACAACCAAACAGCACTATTGATGACAGTCTTCATATGGAACTTGAAAAACAGGTAACCAGGACTAGATCGTTTTTTGTTTTATTTAAAGCATTGTGATTTACAAATTAATTCATGATTTGTTTGGACGTTGGTGTTTCAGCATCAAAAGATTTTTTTAAGTATGTAGGAGCATAACTGATGCCACCTTTTTTTTTTTTTTTTTTTTTTAATACTGGTACTGATTTCCCCTACCCTCCTTTTTTGACAGCTGTTAGGTAGTACAAAGAATGCATTTGAGGAGCTGTGAAGATAGTACAGTGGATAAAGTGTTTCCCTTGCATGCAGCCAACCTAGATTCAATCCCTAGTGTGTCATATGGTCTTGAGCCCTCCAGGAATGATCTCTGAGCTCAGAACTAGGAATAAGCCCTTTGTACTGTGCTCCAGGAAAAAAAAAAAAAAGATAAAGACATGAGGGCTAGAGAGCTGGTATAGGAGACTTAACATACTTGTCTTACATCCCACTAGCCTCGATTTGAATTCCCAATACTATTTATGGTCCCTAGAGCTCTTTCAGGGGATACTTCTGGATACAGAGCCTCCCGGTGGGTGAGGTCCAACCCCCTGCTGTGCCTTGCCATCCCTCCAAAAAAGAAGAATGCACTTGAATTAGAAATCACAAATCCAGGTGTAGAGAGAGAGAGTATAGCAGGTAGGCACTTTTGCCTTGCAGTGAACGCAGATACAATCCCTAGAGAGAGAGAGAGAACATAAATATGCTTGGCCTTTTATCTTCCTACCAGCTCAGCTAATTTTAACAAATTCATAATCCTTCCTATTCAGTTTTTCTAATAGAACAACTAGATGGCATTTATACAGCCTATAGATTGATCTCATTTTATTCTTTTCTTTAACAGGCATATTATCTGACCTACATTCTTCTTCATTTAGTTGGTGAAGTTAGTTGCTCTCATACTTTTTCTTCTGGACAACGGGTAAGTTTTAATATTTTATTGTTTTTGATTTAGTAAGAGTCACTATTGATGGAGTTGAACAAAGGTTATTTTTATATTGCATAAAACTCAATAATTCACTTTGGATTTTCAATAGAAACTCCAATATGCTCTAATATACTAGATAATTTGTTAACCATATACTATTGATAAGAATTGTCTGTCTGACAACCTCTTTTCTGGACTACTTGTCAGTCCCTAGTGGGAGATTTCCGACGCCAACCCCTCAACCCCTCGCCTTCTCCCGTCCCACAAAACCCACAACCCCAGCAAAAAAGAAAAAAAATATGTCTGTTAGCTTCTTTTTATTGCATGGAGCTTAACTATGATAACTTAGCAGCTACATGACACATTAGTTAGTGCGCACCAAGCCTCAAATAGACCAGCTTTCAGCTGGGTTCTTCCCATCTCATCTCCACTCCATGTTTTTTTTTTCCTTTAAAAAATTTGCCTTAGGGGCTGGAGAAATAGCATGGAAGTAAGGCGTTTGCCTTTCATGCAGATGGTCATTGGTTCGAATCCCGGCATCCCATATGGTCCTCCAAGCCTGCCAGGAGCGATTTCTGAGTGTGGAGCCAGGAGTAACCCCTGATCGCTGCTGGGTGTGATTCCCCCACCCCCAAATTTGCCTTCAGGGGTTGGAGAGATAGTACAGTGGTAAGGCATTTGCCTTGCATGCAGGACAGTTGTTCAAATCCCGGTATCCCATATGGTCCCCCATGCCTGCCAGGAACGATTTCTGAGCTGAGATCTGGGTGTGGCCCAAAAACAAAAAATTTTTTTTGCATTCAGAGGCTAAAGAGATAGTGCAACAGGTAGGGTACTGGCCTTGCACATCACTGACCCATGCAGGTTCCATTCTCTGCATCCCAGATTATTTTCTGAGCACCTGCAGGTATGATTCCCCTCCCCAAAAGGAAAAAAGAAGAAAAAATAGAATTACTTGCCTTCAAAATTAAACTCAGAGGCCAGAGATTGCTCAATAGATTGAGCATAAACCTTGTATGCAGAAGACCCAGGTTCAGTCTCCTCCAGTATTTTATGAGAATGTATAGACCCCAAGCATAAGACAGGAGTTACCCCTGAGCCCTGCTGAGTGTGTTCCCAAAAATAAAACAGAATTAGTCTGGAGAGCTAATCCTTGTACACAGTCTACCCGTGTTCAATCCCCAGCAGTCCCCCGAGGTATCTCCGTGCCCCACTAGCTGTGATCCTGAGCACAAAGCCTGAGTAACTACAGAGCACTTCCAGGGAAGAAGGAGGAGGAGGAGGAGGAAATGCTTGTTCTCAAAATATTTGCTCAACAGGCTAAACACAAGCTTTGTATGCAGGAGACCCAAATTCAAGTCCTATCTTCCCATAGATAGGACCACAAGCTCCACCAGGAGAAATCCCTTATTGTAGAGCAAGGAGTAAAGCCAGAGCACTACTAGATGTTGCCCCACTGAAAAATATTAGGGACTGAAGTGGATAGTAATTCTTGAGAGCCATGCCAGGAGTAACCCCTGAGCCTGTTATAGCACAAAACCAAATTAAAACTGATACAGTGGGGCCGGAGAGATAGCATGGAGGTAAGGCGTTTGCCTTTCATGCAGGACGGTGGTTCGAATCCCGGCATCCCATATGGTCCCCCATGCCTGCCAGGGGCGATTTCTGAGCATAGAGCCAGGAGTAACCCCTGAGCGCTGCTGGGTGTGACCCAAAAACAAACAGAAAAAGAAAATGCTGGGCCCGGAGAGATAGCACAGCGGTGTTTGCCTTGCAAACAGCCGATCCAGGACCAAGGTGGTTGGTTCGAATCCCAGTGTCCCATATGGTCCCCCGTGCCTGTCAGGAGCTATTTCTGAGCAGACAGCCAGGAGTAACCCCTGAGCACCGCCGGGTGTGACCCAAAAACCAAAAAAAAAAAAAAAAAGAAAAAGAAAATGCTACTAGGGGGTGGAGCAATAGCAATAGTGTTTACCTTGCACACGGCTGACCCAGGATGGATGGATCTGGGTATGATCCCCAACATCCCATAGGTTCCCCAAGCCAGGAGCAATTTCCGAGCTGAGCGTATAGCGAGGAGTAAGCCCTGGGCGTCACCTGGTATGGCCCAAAAACAAACAAACAAAAAAAACATTTAAAGAAAGTTTTTCTGGACTGAAAAAAGCATTCAATCCTGGGCACTGCATGGTCCCCTGAGCACAACTGGGATTGACCCTGTAGAGTGGTATGCATTGTGAGGTATGTCCCACTTAAAAGCACTGTAAGTACTATACAATTTTTTTTTTTTTTTGGCTTTGGCTTTGGCTCACACCTGGCAGCGCTCAGGGGTTATTCCTGGCTCTAAGCTCAGAAATCGCTCCTGGCAGAGATTCGAACCACCATCCTTCTGCATGCAAGGCAAATGTCCTACCTCCCTGCTATCTCTTCGGCCCAGTACTGTACAATTTTAAAGCTTTTATAGTGACTATTACTTTGGCAGGGTAGGGTTTGGATTTTTGTGCCACACCCAGCCATACTTAGGGACTACTTCAGCTCTGTTCAGGTGACCATGTAGTGATAGTGATCAAAATCAACCAAAACTCCAGCATGCACACTAGGCTATTGAGCTATTTATTTCTCTAGCCCTGAATATTATATATTTTCTGATTATACATAGGTCTAAAACAAATAGAAGTATTCAATTATTGCTTGCTGGGGCCGGAGAGATAGCATGGAAGTAGGGCATTTGCCTTGCATGCAGAAGGACGGTGGTTCAAATCCCGGAATCCCATATGGTCTCCCGAGCCTGCCAGGAGCAATTTCTTGAGCATAGGAACCCCTGAGCAATGCCAAGTGGGACCCAAAAACAAACAAAAAAATTATCTCTTGCCTTTTATTCTTATATTCTTATTTTTAATATATATATTGCAGATATTATTTTTAATCATAGTTTTTAATGGAATCATAAAATGCAAAGTTAGAAAGTTATTCATGATTAAGTAGCAATCATACAATGTTCTACCAGTGACCACATTCCTCAACCAATGTTCCTAGTTTCCTTCCCTCTCTTCCCCAAGCCTGTCTCTGTAGTCAGCAGTTTATATCTCTCCTCCAGTGACCACTTCTTTCCCAATGCCATATTGCAACCTTCTACCTTTTCTCCTATCTCTACCCCACACAGGGTGTACTCTTACTACTGTAAACCAGTTGAAAGATTATTTTAGACTATGTAATTCTAAAACTTGAGATACGTGGCACCAGAAAGATAGTACTGAAGTAAGCCCTGAGCACAGCCAGGTGTGCTCAACCAAAATAAGACTTCAAGAAATTACATTAAAATTTGTTCTAGAAAAAATAATATATCAGTTATTTGATTATTCCATTAACAGATGTGTTCAAGGGCCCTTTAAATTTCTGGACATTGCAGCACATGTCTTAATACATGGAAAATCTTGTATATGTTTTTACATTAGCAATAAACGAATAATATAGTATGTATGGCAGTTATTTTCTGATGTAATTATTGCTGTTATTATTAACATCAGAAATTAACGAATGATATATTTTAATGACTTGCTCAACTGCATATAATTTTATCTCTGTCCATTTGTAATGCTTCAGAGTTTTCATTCTTCATGTTTGTTTTCACAGAAACACTTTGTGCTACTCTGTGGAGCTTTGGAAAAACATGTCAAGTGTGATATTAGGGAAGACGCAAGGCTTTTCTATAGAACTAAGGTAAGCATATTTTTCTTCTGTAACTTGAAAGATTAGTTTAAACTTAATTACATTAATATTTCAGATGAGTAACAGACTGTCTTTGAAAAAACACATGTGTAAAATTAGAAATATGACTTAATTTTTTTTTTTGGTGGACGCAACACCCAGTTGTGCTCAGGGGGTTACTCCTGGCTCTGCACTCAAGGATCACTCCTAATGGGGCTCTGAGGACCTTATAGGTTGCTGAAAATCAACCCCAGGTCAGCCACATGCAAAAAAAAAAACAACTCCCTACCCACTGCACTATCACTTGACTTTCTCCTTTAATAACAGAATCAAGTTCTGATTAAAATATTGCCATCCCGGGTGCCGGAGAGATAGCATGGAGCGTGGAGATAGTAGGGCGTTTGCTTTGCATGCAGAAGGAAGATGATTCGAATCCCAGCATCACTCACACACACAACATATATACATTGCCATTCTATCCCTTACATCCCTCCCAGAAAAAAAGGAACCTGGGCCTTATTTCATCATTCTAAGCTCTGGGGTGAAAAGGATGGTTCGGTAAGCTTGCTAAGCTTTTTTTTTTGTTTGTTTGTATCCTCTTAAAGTTTGATATAATCAGAGTGAAAAGGGTAAATATGAGTATGGAAGTAAAAATGTCTTTTTTTTTTTTTTTGGTACAAATGTCTTTCATGTTTATTAAAAATGACTTGAAAACTTTTTTTTTAATATTAAACATTTTTTTTTTTTGGTATTTTAGGCCACACCCGGTGACATTCAGGGGTTACTCCTGGCTATGTGCTCTGAAATTGCTCTTGGCTTGGGGGAGCATATGGGACGCAGGGGGGTCGAACCATGGTCCGTCCTAGGCTACCATGGGCAAGGCAGATGCCTTACCACTTGCACCACTGCTCCTGCCCCAACATTCTTTTGAACACTGACTGCAGTTAGTACTGTCTCACAGAACTTAGTGGTCGTGGCAAACAGACATGTTCAAAGGAAACCACCCAAAGTTTTGATTACTTCTTCCTTCCTTTTTTTTTTAAGCAAGATTTTTTATTGAAGCCTATTTAAAAAAATATATGAGGGGAAAGATCACACAGGCTTCTCAGAGTGGAAATAGGTGAGCATAGAAACATTGAGAAAAGCAAGCGAGGTACTTGTTCAAAGAAGAACACAGGCATGAAGAACAAGCTGGTTTTGGTGGGGTTTTTTGGGGTTTTTGTTTTTGTTTTTCTTGGTTTTGGAGCCATACCCCCCAGTGCTCAGGGGTTACTCCTGACTTTGTGCTCAGAAATCGCTCCTGGCAGGCATGGGGGACCATATGGGATGCCCGGGATCGAACCCAGATCCAAGTCTGCCACGTGCTCCACCGTTATGCTATCAGTCTAGCCCCTGGTTTTGGGTTTTGGTTTTTTTTTTTTTGGTTTTTGGTTTTTTGGGTCACACCTGGCAGCATTCAGGAGTTACTCCTGGCTTTATGCTCAGAAATCGTTCCTGGCAGGTTCGGGAGACCATATGGGATGCCGGGATTCGAACCACTGTCCTTCTGCATGCAAGGCAAACACCCCACCTCCATGTTGTCTCTCTGGCCCTTGGGTTTAGTCTCTTAAAACAAGAACTGGCAAAGATTTTTGCCAGGGTTCCTCATAGAGTAATACAGAGGTCTGTTGATTTGCTATAGGAAATGGTCCTGCTGAAACAGTTAAACTGTGTGGTTCACTAGAAGCCTAGAGAAACTTAATCTGCTAAACACCAGTTGGGAACCCCTAAAAAAATGGCAACTTACTTCATAATTTTTTTTTTTTTTTTTTTTTTTTTTTTTGGTTTTTGGGTCACACTCGGCAATGCTCAGGGGTTATTCTTGGCTCTTCGCTCAGAAGCCACTCCTGGCAGACTCGGGGGACCATGTGGGATGCCAGGATTCAAACTGGGGTCTGTCCTGTATTGGCCACTTGTAAGGCAAACGCCACTGGCTATCGTTCCAGCCCCTACTTTGTAAATTTTAGATAGCTATAAAACTCCTGGCTTGTTTAGAACATTTTTTTTTTCTCAAGCAGTTCTGGTCAAGAACTGGTTAAGATCTTTATGCCGGGCCCAGAGATATAGCACAGCAGCGTTTGCCTTGCAAGCAAGCAGCCGATCCAGAACCTAAGGTGGATGGTTCGAATCCCGGTGTCCCACATGGTCCCCCGTGCCTGCCAGGAGCTATTTCTGAGCAGACAGCCAGGAGTAACCCCTGAGCACCGCCGGGTGTGGCCCAAAAACCAAAAAAAAAAAAAATCTTTATGCCAAGAAAAAGATATTTCTCACGTGATAAACTAACCTTTGGAGATAAATTAGCAGCATGACTTTATTTAACTATGTAGGTCAGTCACCTTCAAATACATTTTAAAAATTAAACAAATAGAATTAAAAAAAATAATCGAAAATCTTTAATAAATAAGTTTGAGTTTTGCATGGAGATTTGCTTAACCTCCAAATGGAGAAATATGTCAGCATTTAGAGAGGGTTTGTGGTACTTTACAGAAACCTAGAGATGTAACAGTGAATTTTAAAAGAGTAAGTGCTAAACATTTTGAAAGTTGATAATACATTTTTTCAATGTATCTTGTGAGAAAATGAAATTCTAAGCATCTAGTCATTGAGATTATAGTAGTAAAGAAGTGTTATTGATCTTGATTTGAAAAGCCCCTCCAGGGTAAGGCATTTGCCTTTCATGCAGCAGGATGGTGGTTCGAATCCAGGCATCCCATAAGGTTCCCCATTCCTGCCAGCAGCGATTTCTGAGCATAGAGCCAGGAGTAACTCCTGAGAGCGCCCGGTATGGCCCAAACCCCCCGCTCCAAAAAAAATCAAATTGAATTGTAGGGGGCCAGAGTAATAGCACAACAGAAGGGTGTTTGCTTTGCATGCTACAGACCCTGGACAGACCCAGGTTTAATCCCCGACATCTCATATGGTCCCCCGAGCCTGCCAGGGACTATTTCTGAGCTCAGAGCTAAGAGTAAAGCCTGAGTGCCACCAGGTGTAGCCCAGAAACAAAAAAAAAATGTTTGATTGTAGAGAGCCGAAGTGATAGCACAGGGATAGGATGTTTGCCTTTGCCAACCCTGGACGAACCCTGATTCAATTCCCAGCATCCCATAAGGTCCCCCAAGCCTGCCAGGAGCGATTTCTGTGCAAAGAGCCAGGAGTAACCCCTTAGTGCTACCTGGTGTGACCCAACCCTCCACCCCCAAAATTGAGTTGTAGAGTCTGAACCTTTTACTACCAGATCATTTTATGTTAAACATTAAATTGATTTTCACTGAAAAATGCTTTGATCTAATTTTTTTTCCTTTTTGATATCTTTAAGGTTAAAGACTTGGTTGCTAGGATTCATGGAAAATGGCAGGAAATAATTCAGAATTGTCGACCTATTCAGGTATCATTTTATTAAAATATTTATTCTAAAAAGACTTGGTTTTGGTTTTGGGCCACACCCAAAGGCGCACAGGGGTTACTCCTCTGCACTCAGAAATTACTCCTAGCAGGCACAGGGGACCATATGGGATGCCGGGATTTGAACCACTGTTCCTCCTGGGTCGGCAGCTTGCAAGGCAAAACGCCCTACACTGTGCTATATCTTTGGTCCTCCTAAAAGTTTTATTAATAAAATGGTATCTTTTTACACTGTTTGGCAAAAGTTATAAGATCATTTCCTTTTAGTGATCTTGGGGTAAATTTAAAATTTTATGGTATTTCTAGTATATGATTTGTGTATATTTTTTACTTAATTTCTAGAGGCGGATGAGCCCATTTTAAAATATTATTGGGGTGGGGAGAAGGGAGTTGGGGGTATTGGTGGTGGGAATGTTTAACTGGTGAAGGGGGGGAATGTTACATTGGTGAAGTATTCTTTTTTATGACTGAAACCCAACCACTAACATGTTTGTAATCATGATGCTTAAATAAAGATATTTTAAAAAGTAATAAAATAAAATGTTATTATATTTTATCCCTCACACTCCATATTGTCTCTTAAACCCACCAGGAGTGGGGCTGGAGAGATAGCATGGAGGTAACGCGTTTGCCTTGCATGCAGAAGGACGGTAGTTTGCATCCCGGCATCCCATTTGGTCCCCCAAGCCTGCCAGGAGCGTTTTCTGAGTAGAGCCAGGAGGAACTCCTGGGCACTGCCGGTTGTAACCCCAAAACCAAAAAAAAAAAAATCCCACCAGGAGTGCCTAAACACAGAACCAGGAATAAACCCTAAGCAGGGTGTGGCTCAAAAATGAAAATTTTAAGTGTTGGGGCCAGAGCGAATGTACAGCGGTAGGGTGTGTTTGCCTTGCACACGGCCAACCCAGGACAGAGCCATGTTTGATCCCATAGGTCACCAGGAGTAATCCCAAACAGTGAGTGACCCAAAAAGCAAAAAAAAAAAAAACAACTCCCTTCACCAATGCAACATTCCCACCATCAATGACCCCATCTTTCTCCTCCCTCAACCCCCTCCCTGTATTCAAGACAAGCATTCTACTTCTCTCACTCATTGTCATGATAGTTGTTACATGATAGTTGTTACTACAGTAACAACTATCTAACTGTACTCACCACTCTTTGTGGTAAGCTTCATATCGTGAGCCGGTACTTTCAGCCCTCATCTCTGTTGTCTCCGGGCATTATTCCAATGATGTCTTTTATTTTTCTTGAAACCCATAGATGGGCGAGATTCTCTCCCTCTGACTTATTTCACTCAGCATAATAGTTTTCATGTCTATTCATGTACATCCATGTATAGGAAAATTTCATGACTTCATCTCCTGACGGCTGCATAATACTCCATTATGTACCACAGTTTCTTTAGCCATTCATCTGTTGAAGGGCATCTTGGTTGTTTCCAGTGTCTGGCTATTGTAAATAGTGTTGCCATGAATATAGGTGTGAGAAAGGCATTTTTGTATTGTGTTTTGAGTTCCTAGGATGTACTCCCATCCTTACTTGCCCCCAAAGCCTAGGCTACCATAATCTATTGACTTTCTGTGTTTATTTACCTAATTTTTAGTTATCTTTTATGACTGTTTTCTTTAATTTAATCAGAAGTAAGTACATGTTGCCTGGGTACATGATGTTTTAGCTCATGTCACCTGCACCTCCTCTTCAGATGTGGACTTTCATGCTTTAATGCTGGGTTGTATAGATGGGTTCTCTTTACCTTTGAAGAAGCTTGTGCTCTCTCTTTCTTTTTTTTTCTTTTTTTTTTTTTGTGGGGGAGGGGTGTCACACCCAGCAGCGCTCAAGGGTTACTCCTGGCTCTATGCTCAGACATTGCTCCTGGCAGGCTCTGGGGACCATATGGGATGCCAGGTTTCGAATCACTGTCCTTCTGCATGAAAGGCAAATGCCTTATCTCTATGCTATCTCTTAGCCCCAGCTCTCTCTTTCTTATCCTTTCTCTCCCTTTCCTCATTACCTCCAAATAAAACCTGTTTTGTTTTTTTTACTTAAAAAACAGGTCAGGAGTTAGGGCCAGAGCAGTGGCACAGCGATAGGGCGTTTGCCTTGCATACGGCTGACCTAGGACTTACCTCGGTTCGATCCTCCGGTGTGCCATTGGTTCCCCAAGCCAGCAGCTATTTCTGAGCGCATAGCCAAGAGTAACCCCTGAATATCACCAAGCGTGGCCCCAAAAAGGCAGAAAAATAACAAAGTCAGGGCTAAAGTGATAGCACAGCAGTAGGGCATTTGCCTTGTACACGGCTGACGCAGAATGAACCCGGATTCGATCCTTGCCATCCCATATGGTCCCCAGTGCCTAACGGGAGAGATTTCTGGTTGCAGCCAGGTATGGCCCAAAAAACAAACAAAAAAAAAGAAAAGAAAAGAAAGAAACATAAAAAGTCAAATGAATCCATATCATAGCATATACTCTTTTCTGTGGTTGAATGGTCCATTGTTTGTATGTCACCTTTTATTTATTTACTTATTAAAGGGTATGTGAGTTGTTTCTAATTTTTTGATTTTTGTTTTTTGTTTTTTTTTGTTTTGGTCACACCCAGTGTGCTAAGGGGTTACTCTTGGCTCCTTGCTCAGAAATCACTCCTGGCAGACACTGGGGACCATATTGATGCCGGGATTCGAACCACTGTCCGTCCTGGATTGATTGCATGCAAGGCAAATGCCCTACAGCTTTGCTATCTCTCCATCCCCTTTTAATGAATTTTTAATTGAATCACCATGAGATACAATTACAAAGTTGATTGAGTTTCATTATTACAGTGTCCAATATCCATCCCTTCAGCAGACCACATTTCTCACCACGAATGTCACCATTTCCCTCTCTCCTGCCCCCTCCTGTGTCAGTACAAGACATTTTTCTTCTCTCTCTCCCTCTTTATTTTCCTCTCCCTCTTCTTTTTTTCTTTTAGACACTTTGGTTTGAATATTGTTACTGAAAGGCCATTATGAATTGTGCTTTAATGAACATTGTATGGTTTTTTTGTGTGAACACATTTTAAGATAAAAACATCTTAAGTATACATACCTGATAGTGAAATTGCTTGATTATATTTGAATTCCATGTTTTTTTTTTTTTTGTTTTGTTTTTTGTTTTTTTTTTTTGGTTTTTGGGCCACACCCAGCGGTGCTCAGGAGTTATTCCTGGCTGTCTGCTCAGAAATAGCTCCTGGCAGGCACGGGGGACCATATGGGACACCGGGATTCGAACCAACCACCTTTGGTCCTGGATCGGCTGCTTGCAAGGCAAACGCCGCTGTGCTATCTCTCCGGGCCCTGAATTCCATGTTTTCTGAAACATTGTCAGATTGCTTTATAGAGCAGCTGTTCCATTTTATATTCCCATGGAAATGTATGAATATTTTCCCCACATGCCTGCCAACATATAGTATAGTCTTTTATTTATTTATTTATTTATTTATTTTTGGTTTTCATGGTACTAGGGCTCAAGTTCAGGGCCTGCCACATTCCTGCCATGTTTTGCCACATTCCCAGCCATTCATTTTACTACAGCAATAGGAGAGTGGAAGTGGTATCCAGTCTGCATTTTTTAATGTGCTAAGTATCTTTTCATATGCTTATTAGCCATCTGTATAACTTCTTTGGGGGAGATGTTTATTCATATCCATTACCTCTTTTTAAATGGGTTCTTTATATTACATTTGTAAGAATTCACATATGGTCATAGGTCCAGAGAAGTAGTACAGTGGTTAGGTACTTTCATGCCACTGATTCCTAGCACTACAAGTGGTCCCGTGCCAGGAGACATTCCCTAAGAATGGGGCCAGGAATAAAGCCTGAACACTTCCATGATTTACACATAAACAAAAAGGGGTTGGAGAGATAGCACAGCAGGTAGGGTATTGCCTTACATGCAGCCATTCTTGGCTCTATCCCTGGGACCTCATATTCCTTGATCCTACCAGAAGTGATTCTCTGATAGCAGAGCCAGAATAAGTCCTGAATATAGGTCCCCTCCTCTGTTCAAGAAAGTACGTATGTCCTAAACATGTCTCTCAGTATATGTATTATTTGAAAATATTTTCTTTGTGTTTCATGATCTTGATGATAGAGCAAAATTTTGCTTTTGAATACTCAGGACCAGCTGCTAGCAACTTTGGGAGTGGATGGTTCAATGCTAAAGCCTGAGTATATGGAACTAAATGGGCCTTGCAATGTCAAGGTTGATCTGGGACTTCCCTATTGGTGTTTTGTTGTTGTTGTTGTTGTTGTTGTTGTTGTTTTCGTCATCTTTTGGCTGTGCTCGAGTTACTTCCTGGCTCTGTGCTCAGGAATTTATCCTGGTGGGCTTGAGGATTCCTTCAATAGTAGTGCTCAGGGAGCCATGTGGTACTTGGATTCATTTCCCTGACTCAACAGAAATGGGTTTTTTTTTTTGTTTGTTTGTTTGTTTGTTTGTGTTATGGGGACACACCTAGCTGTGTTCAGGACTTAGGACTCTATCTCTGCTCAAGGATCACTCCTGGTGTGGTTCAGGAGACTGTATATAGTGGTAATCAAACCCAGATTAGCTGGTCTCTATGGCTTTGATTCTTCTCAAGTTGTAAAGTGTGTAGACTTTTTTGAATTGTAGGTTATCTTTTTGTTGTTGGCTTTTTAGGGGTTTTGAAGAGGTTGTTAGTTTTTGTTTCTTTGTTTTGGTTTTGGGATCACACCTAGCAGTGCTTAGGACTTTGGTCCTGCTATCAGTGATCTCCTGGCTGGGTCAGGGACAATATGGGGTGCCAGGAATTGAACCTGGGGCAGCCATGTGCAAGGCAGGTACCTACCTGCTCTACTGTCATACCCCTCAAGTATGGATTCTGATTCATTAAGTCTAGAGTAGGTCTTTTTTTTTGGGGGGGGGGTCACACCTGGCAGCACTAAAGGGGTTACTCCTGACTCTACACTCAAAAATCGCTCCTGGCAGGCTCGGGGGACCATATGGGATGCCGGGATTCAAACCATCATCCTTCTGCCTGCAAGGCAAATGCACTACCTCCATGCTATCTCTCCAGCCCTAGAGTAGATCTTAAGAATTTCTGCATTGGATGGCCAGAGTGGTGGCATAAGCGGTAGGGCATCTGTCTTGCACGGGTTAACCTAGGATGGACCACGGTTCGATCTTCCAGCATCCCATATGGTCCCCCAAGCCACGAGCGATTTTTGGGTGCATTGCCAGGAGTAACCCCTGAGTGTCACTGGGTGTGGCCCAAAAACAAAAACAATTCTGCATTGGGGCTAGAGTGATAGCATAGTGGTAGGGCCTTGCATGTAACCTATCCAGGAAAGACCTGGGTTCAATTCCTGGTGTCCCACATGGTCTTCCAAGCCTGCCAGGAGTGATTTCTCAGCACAGAGCCAGGAGTAACCCCTGAGCACTGCCAGGTGTGGCCCCAAAACATATATGCATAAATAAATAAATAAATAAATAAAGTTTTAAAAATGTTTTTTTGCATTGAGGGGCTGGAGTGATAGCACAGTGGTAGTTTGTTTGCCTTGCATGCTGCCAAGCCGGGATGAACCGGTTCAGTCCCCAGCATTCCATATTGTCCCCCGAGCCTGCCAGGAGTGATTTCTCAGCACAGACCAGGAGTAACCCCTGAGCGCCATCAGATGTGGTAAAAAAAAAAAAACAAAGGGGCCGGAGAGATAGCATGGAGGTAAGGCATTTACCTTTCATGCAGAAGGTCATCGGTTCGAATCCCGGCATCCCATATGGTCCCCCGTGCATGCCAGGAGCAATTTCTGAGCCTGGAGCCAGGAAAAACCCCTGAGCACTGCCGGGTGTGACCCAAAAACCACAAAAAAAAAAAAAAAACGAAAAACAGTAATTTCTCCATGCCACCAGGGGTCAAAACAATAGGACAGGAGCCAGAGAGATAGCATAGAGATAAGGCATTTGCCTCACATGCAGAAGATCAGTGGTTCGAATCCCAGCATCCCATATGGTCCCCCAAGCCTGCCTGGAGTGATTTCTGAGCCTAGAGCCAGGAGTAACCCCTGAGCACTGCCAGGTATGACCTAAAAACCAAAACCAAAACAAAACAAAACAAAAGACAATAGGACAGCAAGCAAGTAGGACTCTTGCCTTGTACATGATCAACCCAAATTCAATCTCTTTCATCCCATATGGTCTCCTGAGTACTACCAAGAGTAATGTCTGAGTGCAGAGCCAGGAGTAACCTCTTAGCACCTCCAAAATAATAATTTTTTAAAAAAAGATTTGAGGGCCAGAGAGATAGCTTGGAGGTAGGCATTTGCCTTGCATGCAGAAGGATGGTGGTTCGAATTGCGGCATCCCATCTCTGAGCATAGAACAAGGAGTGACCCAAAAACAAAAAAAAAAAAAAAAGGAAAAAATGAACCCAGGTCAGCCACATGCAAGGCTGCCTTCTGTGCTATCACTTTGCTGCAGTTTTTGTTTCTCTTAAACTTGTTCAGGGAGGGGTGTTTTGGAGCCATGTTTAGTAGTTTTCAGGGACTATAATCGACACTGAATTAAAGTTCGGTCAGTCTACATGCAACTTAAGTATTGTATCTGCTGTACTCTTTTTTCGGGGGGGGGGGGTTTGTTTTGGGGCCACACCTAGTAATGCTCAGAAGTTACTTCTAGCAGGCTCAGAGGAATATTTTATGCCAGGATTGAACCCGGTTCATGTGTGTAAGGCAAGCAACCTACTAACTGAATATTGTTCTAGCTCCTACAATTATACTTTCTCTGGCCTGGCCTTTTTGGTTGTTTTGGGGTCACATATGGTAATACTCGGAATTTGTTCCTGACTATGTGCTTAGACCTAAACTATGTGTTCAGTCCCTATTATTACTGTTTAACTATTTAAACTGAGTAGACTGGTTTTTTTTTTCGTTGTTGCTGTTTTGGTTCTGGTTTTGGGGCTACACACAGCTGTGCACAGGGTTAACTCCTGGCTCTGCTCTCAGGAATCACTGCTGGGACCATATGGGATGCCAGGAATCGAACCAGGGTCAGGTTGACCATATGGAAGGCAAAACACCCTATCAGCTGCACTATATATAGCTCCAGCCCCTAGATTTATTTTTTTCTGCAGGTCATCTTTGCAAATACGGCATTAAGATAAATAATTCAGGGGCCGGAGAGATAGCATGGAGGTAAAGTGTTTGCCTTGCATGCAGAAGGTCGTTGGTTCGAATCCCGGCATCCCATGTGGTCCCCTGAGCCTGCCAGGAGAGATTTCTTTTTTTTTTTTTTTTTTTTTGTGGTTTTTGGGTCACACCCAGCAGTGCTCAGGGGTTACTCCTGGCTCCATGCTCAGAAATTGCTCCTGGCAGGCACGGGGGACCATATGGGACGCTGGGATTCGAACCGATGACCTCTTGCATGAAAGGCAAACGCCTTACCTCCATGCTATCTCTCCAGCCCCAACTCTTTTTTTTTTTTTTTGGTTTTTGGGCCACACCCTGTGACGCTCAGGGGTTACTCCTGGCTATGCGCTCAGAAGTTGCTCCTGGCTTCTTGGGGGACCATATGGGACGCCGGGGGATCGAACCGCGGTTCGTCCTAGGCTAGCGCAGGCAAGGCAGGCACCTTACCTCCAGCGCCACCGCCCGGCCCCGCCAGGAGAGATTTCTAAGTGTGGAGCCAGGAGTAACCCCTGAGCGCTGCCGGTTGTGACAAAACCCAAAAAAAAAAAAAGATAAATAATTTAATAATCAAAGCCAACTCCTGCATTTTAGTCTTCCTAAATATGATCTCTGTGACTGTATATTGATAAGGCAACATGACAATATAAAATAAAGGGACGTATTTGTGAAACTTTGATTACCATAGATTTTCAGGGAAATATAAAATGTTCTCTTGTAAAGAAAACCCATTGATGATTACTAATTATCCGTAAAAATTAATTCATAATCTAATGGTAATTTTGTACTTCTTTCTAGGGGCAGCTTCATGACTTCTGGGTACCAGATTCTTAACAGGAGTCGCAGTATATGAACTAAAAGAAATCTGATGACCTTTCTCAAGGATTACTGAAGCATTCCAGTGGAATGCTCAGAAATGTGCAGCAAGCAAATGTGCCACTTGAAATATCTAGGATAAGGATGGTAATGAAGAAATTGCTGTTTCTGAAGCAGATAGGAAACCCAATCTACTTGCAGCAGCTGGCCTTTCAAAAGAGAATCCATAATACAAGAGGAAAAGAATATAAACAACTAATACTTGCATGTCTAATAATTCTTATGTTTGATTTTACGCTAATTATATATTTTTTGGTTTGTTTTGGACAGTATTTGTGACACTTGGATAGTCACACAAAATATGTTTGAAAGTATTTGGACCAACTCTTTGGACTTGGATATGGCAGCTAAGACCAAGTTCCAATTTGGGTTTAATTTTCCATCTTGGATGTTTAGGACACAAAGGGAAAGCTTTTGTTACTAGAACAAATCTTCTTTAAGATTCCTATAAACCAGGCTAGAGAGGTAATACAGTAGGGAGGCGCTTGCCTTGCATGCATTCAACCCAGGTTCAATCCCAGGAAATCCCATATGATGCCTGAGCATCACTAGGAGTAATTCCTGAGTACAGAGTCAGGAGTAAGCCCTGAGCATTGACTGGTGTGGACAAAAAAGGCGGGGGCTCCTATAAACCATAGGGAGGTTTCATGGGGCCGGAGGGATAGCATGGAGGTAGGGTGTTTGCCTTGCATGCAGAAGGATGGTGGTTTCAATCTCCTGCATCCCATCTGGTCCCCTGAGCCTGCCAGAAGTGATTTCTGAGCATAGAGCCAGGAATAACCCCTGAGCACTGCCAGGTGTAACCCAAAAACCAAAAAAAAAAAAAAAACACCATAGGGAGTTTTCAATCTGAATTTTCCATTACTTAAGATTTTGAAGTTTATTAACTACACTAAACGGGGGCCAGAATATAGTAGAGGATAAGGTATGTGCCTTGCACCAGCAGACCCTGAACTCACCAAGAGTGAGTCTTGAGCACAACTGAGTGTTGCCAAAAAACAAAGAAAAAAATACACTTAACTAGTTGGAAAACAGACATTTGGATATTCTGTGTGATCTCCTGAAAGGAAAAGAGCTCATTCTACAATATAGTGGCTTTGTTTTGTGCCAAATATTGTAATGCAATTTGTTTTACACTTCTTTTACGTGCATACTCATTTAAAAAGCTGACTAAATCTTATGTTCTTGGCTAAATTTTAGAATTCTAGCCCTGTTAGCCATATTATCAAAGTAAAAGCTTAAATATCTGTGCAAATCCAAATACTTACTTTCTAAGTATACCTTGACAGAGAACTGAGTAGTGTTTATTTGCGAGAACACTGGGGGGAGGGTGTGTGTGCTTGCACATGCTTGTTTCTAACATTGCACTTGAAAACCACAGCTGCTCTAAGTTCTTAAAACACTGGAAAGCCCTTTGGTTTAAACGGTTAGAAGTGCACATGCTGGAATTAGCCCAAGGCCCTTTGGAGCCTTTCCTGTAGTGTTAGACTCTTACTAGCTAACAAAAAAATTATTTTCTTTTGTTGCCTGAGTGTCCTTTTAGGACAAATTTTTTTTTCTTAAACTTTAATGCCACCTTATTGGATGGATGACATTGCTCTCCTGAGCACCTTGATGTCTCCGGTTGTAGAAGGGAAAGATGATGGATGGAAAGGGATCTGGACTTTTTTTTTTTTTTTTAATAACTCTACCTCTAAATTGAGACCTAGAAGTAAGGCAGATCTCTTAAATTTATCATTTAAAATAGTTATCAGTAACTTGTACCCTTATCAAGCGTCGGACCGTTCGAAAATTCACAGGGAAAGCCAAGTAAATCCAGTTTCAAAGGACCCTGGCTGAATGAGGTGCCAAGAGCCAGACCGACAAAAGTTTTGTTGTGTTGAGTTTACTAGTAAGAGAATATTATCTTGATACTACCTCTCACGGGTGTTGTTAGAAAATGCCACTGTGGTTAATAAGATAGATATAAAGAGTTCTATTTGACTGAGGCTTGAAACTCTGGCATCTGTCTGCCAACAGTGGGGGCTTTCACTTTCTGTAATTTAATATTCTGTAGATACATTATTTGTCTGTAATTTTATAAGTGTTCATATTTTTCTCATTTTGCATTGTGTAAAGTGTACAAAATCTCAAAGTATAAAATACTGCTTATATTGCTTGTAATTACAGTGTGTAAATATTTTCTAATCGTGTACATTGACGGGGGGACAAGTGGGTTATTCAGGTTTTTTTTGAAGTGATCCTTTTATATTGCAGATAACTGCCCATCAAATTTAAAGCCACTTTGATACATTTTTATTTAGCAGTTCCAATAAGAAAAATCTATTTTTGTCTTTCACCATTAGAGAAGAATATGTCATCTGTCCCTTTAAATTAAGTGGCCAACCTCTAGTTTGAGCCCTTGTATTTATGACTCTGGTAGATGTCTTAAGTCTCCGGGTCAGGTTCCACCAGTCAGTATTTGCATTTGGATTCTCATAAAATTTCTCTTTTGGCACAACTAGCCCATAATTTTCTTCTCTCAAATCAAGTATTATCCTTCTCCCTCTTGAGTCCCCCTGTTTTGTCTCCCTCCTGCTGCTGTTGCTCAGTGAATGGGATGATAGTGGAGGAGAAAATATTTGTTGCACATAAAATGTCAGGTCATTTTAGGGACTTGGCAAACAAAGCTTGCACTGAATGGTGGTGTGTTTGACAATATTCCTGTGCCAAAAATCATTAATTTCTTATTTTCTGAATGTGTATGTCAAACTTATTACCCTTATTGCAAGCTGAAATTTAAGGTACTTATATCTGTCTATGCTTTTGTGAGTAACTGTTTGCTTTTTCTAAACTGCTTTTCTTGTATCCAAAAATATAATATTAGTTATATTATGTTAAATGAAGAGGCTCTCCATGCACAAACATATCTATGTAGCAGTAAAGTAAAATAGCATTTGTACATTTTTCAATCTCCTGGTGGCAGTGGTGCCCCTAGTCCTTTTTGGAAGGTTGACATTTTTGTTTTCAACTTGAAGTATAAGTAATAGCTCACCTTTGACTTCACAAAATTCTCCCCAGATATAAAAGATAGAAAATGGTGTGATGTTACCCAGGCTGTTTTTATTTTTATTTCTGTCAACGCCAAATATAGTTGGCAGGGAGAGACCAGTAATAATTTGTGAAGTCTTTAAATCATGTAATTTTTAAATTTAGAAAAGCAAAGCTTGGCCGGAGCGGTGGCACAAGCAGTAGGGTGTCTGCTTTGCACACACTAGCCTAGGACGGACCGAGGTTCAATCCCCTGCCGTCCCATATGGCCAGGAGCGATTTCTGAGTACATAGCCAAGAGTGACTGCTGAGCATCACTGGGTGTGCCCCCCCCCCAAAAAAAAAGGCAAAACTTGGGGGCCAGAGCGATAGCACAGGGGTAAGGCATTTGCCTCGCATGCAGCCAACACAGAATGGACCCTGATTCAAATCCTGGCATCCTGTATGATCCCCCGAGCCTGCCAGGAACGATTTCTGAGTGCAAAACCAGGAGTGACCCCTGAGCATTGTCGGGTGTGACCCAAAAGCCAAAAAAAAAAAGCAAAACTTGAGCCGGAGTGATAGCATGGTGGGGCATTTGCCTTGCATGCAGCTGATCCAGAACAGATGCTAGTTCGAATCCTGGTGTCCTATATGGTACCCCAAGCAAAGAGCGATTTCTGGGTGCATAGCCAGAGCGTCATCAGGTATGGCCAAAAAAAAAAAAAGGCAAAACTTTAGGACCCAGGAGATAGAGCAAATGGCCAAAGGCCTAGATTCACTCCCTAGCACCACGTGGCCCCCTGAGCAGTGCCAAAAGCTAACCCCAAGCACTGACCCAGGTGTAGCCCAAAAATAAAATATCAGAGATAACCCATTAACAAGTAACTGAGTTAGAGAGAATTCATGGGAGGACTGCCCTGGTTTGTCTCTAAGGAGGCGAGATTGGGGTACAGGTGACTGGGCTGCTAGAGCAGTTCACATGATCTGTGGTGGTTATTCATTGAAAATGTACCTCATTATATCTGCTTTTGCTTTTCTTGGGCAGCCCTGTCAGCCAACCCACCAGCTGTTAAGCAGTTTACAAGTAAATGCAATTTTTTTTTGTTGTGGGGTTTTGGTTTTTTTTATATTTTATATTACATTTTGTTTAAAGTCCTATGAATGTATATGTGTGATTAAAATGGCTTTTTCTGTTTGAATATCTTTGGTACTGGTAGTATTTGTTGGGAGTGGGTACAGTTAAGTATCCAAAAATGTTTCAGTCCCTTAATTCTCTGGGTTTTTTGTTTTGTTTTTTCCTAAGCCAGTCAAATTGAGAATTCTCTGTTTTTTAAACTTTGGTTTTTCTTCCTCTTCATTGGGTTCTACATCAGGCTTTTACTTTGATGTCTCTTGTTTCTGGAATATATAAAGCAATAATTGTACACTGTTCACTTTTATATAGCCCAATTAAGAATCTGCTGTATGTGGGGCCAGAGAAATAGTACAATGGGCAGGGCATTTGCTTTAACCAGATCTGATCCGGGTTTGATCTCCATATGCCGTAAGGTCCCTGAGCAATGCCAGAAGCAGTTCCTGAGTGCAGAGCCAGGAATACCCAGGCTGGAATAACCTGCTGGGTGTAGCTTCCCCCTTGAAATTTGAATGTTTCGCAGTCAGGAATTTAGTAATCTTATTCCAGTATTTCCTTATTCTCTATGCTCATTAAATCATTTCTGTGTCGTTCTACATGTAAGGAACTTTTTTGAGCTGTATATAATATACCTGGTGATGCTCAAGGATTATTCCTGGTAGTGCTCAGGGGCTGTACTCAATGCTGGAGGTTGAACCTGGGTTGGCCATGTGCCACTGTACTATCATTACTCTGGCCCGTAGGCACTCTTATTTGGTAGGAATTTGGTGGTGAATAGAAAAGAATTCCCATGAGTCTAAGCTTGTGTAGGGCATTTGCCTTGCATATGGCTGACCCAGGATGGATGTGGGTTCGATTCTCAGCATCCCATATGGTCCCCCCACGCCTGCCAAGAACAATTTTTGAGCGCAGAGCCAGGAGTAATCCCTGAGCACCAGGTGTGACCCAAAAAGAAAAAAAAAAAAAACTTCTTGTAGAAGACTGGAAAGAAATCCCTTGACCTTTCATTCTAGACCCAAGGCCTACAAAGGGGAAGGAGGCCAAGCAGATTCAGGACTCAGCAACACTTCTTCAAGAGGCAGATACAGCTCTGAAAATGCCAAACTTCCTGTGACCTCATAGAAGGGCTAGGCATAGTTGCTAACAGCCTCAGGTTCCAGAACCTGCCTGTTTCTTCTGATAATCTTGTTAGAAGGCCTCCTTCGAGCTCTTTCCTCCTCTGGGAGACAGGCCGGACCATCGAAGAGATGCTGCCATAAGGTGTCACTAGGAGGCAGGCAACAGCGCACTGTGAGTTTAGGCCTTGCCCACAGTCCTGGCAAGATCCTGGATTCTCCATACCAGACATTTGATCTTTGGCAAGTCACTTAATCTTTCTGACCCTTAATTTCTTTATTAAAAGGAAGAGTTATAGTTTCTGCTCAGGGTTTGTGAGAGCTATGTGAGCTATGTATAAAGTATACATAAAGTGCTTAGCAAAGTTTCTATTAGATACCAAAAAACATTAGTAAATACTGTTATCATTTAGCCCTAACATAAGTCTCTTATGTGACAAAAATTCATCTCGTTGGTAGGGGTGGGAGAGAGTATAGTGATTGGGATACTTGTTCACAATCCTCTGTACCTCATGGTTCCTGAGCCCTGCCAGGGTAATCCCTAAGAGCAACGCCAGGAATAAGCTCTGGGTGCTACCAGATGTTGCCCGCCCCAAAAAAGAAAGTTTCAATGATGAAAACAGTAGAAATAAATTTCTCTTACTCAAAAATATATAATTGATTATAAGGCACTTTATAATAAAGCTCACTAACATCTGAGCAAACTATAGGGGAGAAATAGGGGTCAGGATGAGTGTGGTACAAACCATAACTCCTAATATTGTGTGTATGTGTATACTCTATTTCAGAGCACCAGAGGTTTCTTGCTGTTTATGACTATTTAAAACTCAGTTTGCTAAACAAGGATAGGGGTAATCTTTTTTGGTGATTTTTTTCCAGCATTTGTGGTGGACACATTCTGACTTGCCCTTTTCCTTGCTAAACATTTGCCAAACTAATCTAGAGAAAGCAAACCAAGAAGGCCCAACTCTGGGTCTGACTCCAAGACAACTGATTGGGAGGAAACAACAGGTAAAACAGGCTTCCAAGAGGTATAGTGGAAAAGTGTGAGACCACAGTTTGCTACTGACCGTCCGTACTAAAGCACCTCAGCTGTATATGTGACCAAGTAAAGATCACGCCACCTAAAGGGAAAGTTCTGGGCAAGTCTCCAGCAGTGGAAACAGCAAAGCAGGAACAGAAATAATGCTTCGGGGGGCCGGAAAGATAGTACAGCGGCGTTTGCCTTGCAAGCAGCCGATCCAGGACCTAAGGTGGTTGTTCGAATCCCCATGGCCCATGTGGTCCCCCGTGCCTACCAGCCAGGAGCTCTCACCTACCATCAGTACTATAGTTGAGTAACTGCTCTGTTCAAAGCTTGGAGCGAACACACTGATGTAGAGAGGGATAAAGACACTTAGTATTGCCCTCAATAGTTTTCTTACAGTGAAGTTGGGGAGAATAGCCCAGCAAAAACAAAACCCACGTTTGTGCTGTATCTGTGAAATACACTAGAAGGTTTTCAAATGGGATCTTGTCACAGCCACATTGAAGGAAGCAGCCAGGTGGTGACTTTAAGGATGCAGAGCAAGCTAATGATCTGCCTGCGCCCCATCCTATACAGTCATGGCTGGGGTAGGATTCATTTCTTGGCTTGCACTTCAGGTCTCTTTCACTATCAGTATTCCCATTTCTCTTTTACCAGCTTTACTTGTAGAGATGAGTATTGAGTATTGTCTACTAAAGGGACTTCCTCTAGAAGGTACTCTTAATTACAGTCATATCCGATCATGAGTTTCAGAGATTTTGCTGGGCAGACCCCAGAGAGAAGTGAGCTGTGATCACTGCATCATCAGAGGCACTGAAATAACTTCCCAGATACAGTTTCACAATGCCACACTAGAACTCCTCATTTCCAGTGTGATTTATACATTTTGTTCATTTGAAAATGTTCAAGGCCCTGAGTCTGCCCATTGGACCACATGTTTTGGGGGGAGGGAAAGGCACACCTGGCAATGTGCAAGGCTTACTTGTAAGCTTTAAGCTCAGGTATTACTCCTGGTGTTGCTTGGGGTACCATATGGGATAATGGGGATTAAACCCAGTTTGGCCACATGCAGGTAGAGCCCTACCCACTGTACTATTTCTTGTGCCCCATCTGGCCATTTCAGAGGCATTTCAGGCTTTGCCTCTTTGCATACAGATGAGAGATGCTGAACTTACCACTAAGTCATTTTGGCCTATTCACCACATGAGGTTCTGTGCCACTCAGCCTACCTCCTCATGCACTGCCCTGCAATTTCATTTCTTTCCTGTGGTCATGCAGAGTTAGCAGTCTTCACACCTTCCAGTTGCCTATTTCTTTTTTCTTTCTTTTTTTTTTTTTGGTTTTTGGGCCACACCCGTTTGACGCTCAGGGGTTACTCCTGGCTATGCGCTCAGAAATCGCTCCTGGCTTGTGGGGGACGCTGGGGGATCCCACACTCCATCCTACGCTAGCACTTGCAAGGCAGACACCTCTAGCGCCACCTCTCCAGCCCCTATTTTTTTTATCATCTTTTTCTTTCTTTGTTGATCTTACCAACTGGGACTATTTTTGTTTTTGGTTTTTTGGTTTTAGGGCCACACCCGGTGATACTCAGAGGTAACTCCTGGCTATGCACTCAGAAATCGCTCCTGGCTTGGGGGACCATATGAGACACTGGGGATCGAACCAAGGTTCATCCATGGTCAGCCGCAAGCAAGGCAAGCACCCTACTGCTGTGCTATTGCTCTAGCCCCTCAACTGGGACTTCTGACTGAAATCCATCTGCTTTCAGGATTTTCTTCTGTTTTCTTTTCCTATTAACTGACTTCCCTTTCCCATTAGAAAGTTCCCATCTCTGGGGCCAGAGAGATAGCATGGAGGTAAGGTGTTTGCCTTGCATTCAGAAGGATGGTGGTTTGAATCCCGTCATCCCATATGGTCCCCCGAGCCTGCCAGGAGCGATTTCTCATCCTAGAGTCAGGAGTAACCCCTGAGTGCAGCCAGGTTCGACCCAAAAAGAGAAAAGAAAAAGAAAGTTCCCATCTCTTCACACCAAACTCGCTGTCCTCGCTCAGCTCATGCCCCCTCCTTCTGCGACTTCTCTAGTGTCTATCTATATACAAACTTAGGTACACACTTCTGCCTTTGTTATCATTTTGATCAAAATGCTATCTAGTTGTTGTCATAATGTATTTAGACTTAACCCTGCACCCCTTTTCTGGGGCAATGCGAGGCCTGTTTGTCTTCCCTATAATCACACAATGAATTTCCGGGCAAGTTACCTAACGAGCCTGTCTCCCCATCTCTAAAATGAGACTACTTAATTCCTCAGGATAGGATGAGGATACAATTTTTTTTAATGGCATTCTTTTTTGTTTTCTTGTTTGGTTTTGGTTTTGGGGCCACACCCCATGGTGCTCAAGATTTACTCCTTGTTTTGCATTCAGGAATTACTCATGGCAAGGCTGGGGGGTCATATGGGATGCTGAGGATCAATCCTGGGTCAGCTGTGTGCAAGGTAAATGTCCTACCCATGTACTACTGCTCCAGCTTTGTAAGAGTGTATGTACGTTTACGCATTTCTTCTCCAGCCACCTCCCATTCCACACTCACTCCACAATACGCAGACATCCTATTTGCATTGTTGGGGGAGGTGGAAGTGTAACGTGGGCCCTTCTGTCTAGCAATCTGCACTCATTGCAGCCTGAAAAACAAAATTGTATGTGGTGAAATGCCAAGCTAAGCTTTGGGAAATTCAGAAACAAGGGATAAAGTGTCTTTCCCAGGAGCCTTTGAGTTCCATTATGACAATCACTTGAATCCTACTCGCCCACTGTCATATCAGTGTCATCCATCTGCTCCCCCCCTCCCTGTCAAAGCTCAGATTCATGCACATCAGAGTCAGTTACCCTGCAAGAGAGGTGATAATGCTAAAAGTAAGGCACTTGCCATGTTTGTGGCTGAGTTAGCTGTGAACTGAGTTTGAATTCCCTGCACTGAATATTGGCTCTGGAGCATTGTCAAGAGTCACTCCTGGGCCCGGAGAGATAGCACAGTGGCGTTTGCCTTGCAAGCAGCCGATCCAGGACCAAAGGTGGTTGGTTCGAATCCCGGTGTCCCATATGGTCCCCCGTGCCTGCCAGGAGCTATTTCTGAGCAGACAGCCAAGAGTAACCCCTGAGCACCGCTGGGTGTGCCCCCCCCAAAAAAAAAGAGTCACTCCTGATTACAGAGACAGGAAGAGCCACTGAGCACCACCAGGTTTGGGTCTATATCAATATTGTCCTGGATAAGGCCAGATCATGGGCTAGTGCATGGGTTCAATTGAAATTTTAGAGGGGTTAAAGAGTTGAGGTAAAGGAAACTACAGGGTAAAGATGGCCTGGGAGGACCATCCCAGTTGAGCTAAAGGAGTTGGGAGCTAATTCTCAAGTTTCACTAGGGTGCTGTGGAGTAAACTAGAAGGACTGGAAGAGTCATTGTCTTGGAGTATTGTCTTGGAGAACTGAAAGATCTGGAATAGAACGTTCACAGTGAGTGGAGAAGGAAAGCAGGTGCACTGAGGAGAACACTGGGATACTAAGGTTTAATTGGACAGGTGCAAATATCTGTGGCTTATTTAATCCAGGAAGAACAAAGACAACAGAGTTTTTTGTGTGCACTTCTGGTAGCACGGTCACTCTATTCTTCGGACTCATGTCCGCTCGCCTGCTCAAACTCAAACTGAAGGTGCAGGCAGGAGAAACCCTGACCTGACTGGAGAGCCAGGAAAACCGTGTCTACATGGAGGCTATGCCCACACGGGTCTTCACGTGCGGGGGCTCTCCACTCCCTAACTGGGAGCAGATGTAGGTTAAGAGGACAGGGCAGGGGGCCCGTTGGCAGGGCAAAGCCCCCCCCCCAGGGTAGTTGACGTGCCATCTGCACCTGACAGTGCAGGTCTGGGAATGCAGGGGGGAGCTGGGCTCACTGGCAGGTGGGTGCTGGGACTGGGGGCTGGGGAGAGGGCGGGCTGACAGATGGCCCGGGGCTGCTGAGCCTTGGCGTCCACGGTCTCCATTGTGCGGGGTGGAGGCAGAGGGGAGCGCAGGGCCCTACCCCACGCCCCACCCTGTCAGCCCAGCGCCCCGGGCCCGCCCCCCGGGGCCCGGCTCCGCCCCCCACCCCCGCCCGGCTCGGCCAAGGCCCCTTCCTCCTGCAGCTGGTGCCGTGGGGCCGCCGCGCCGCGCCGCGCGTCACCGTCTCCATGGCCCGGGAGGGATCGGAGCGCAGAGGTGAGAGCGCGGAGTGCGGATGGCGGCGGCAGGCCCGCGGCCGGCTCCAACCTTCCCCGCATCCCGGCCGCCCGCCCTGCAGGCGAGGTCAGGCCGCGGCGGTCCCGCATCCCGGCTCGAGGGGGGCCGGGCGTGGGCAGGCCCTGGGCAGCGCTGGGCGCAGATCCGCCGCCGCGGAGCCACGGAGCGGCGTGGGTCGAGGGGCGGGGGCCGCGAGGCGATCCGTGAGCGCCAGGATCTGGGTCAGGTCTCCCGCCGGGATCCTGGATCGAAGGAGAGCTCGTCCTAGAGCCCGAAAGAAGGCAGGCGAGGCGTCCGGGCGGTGCGAGAGACGGAGAGGGGGCGAGGCCGGGAGAGACCGCTGTCCTGCAGGGCAGCGGGAGATGATGGGCAGGTGGACGGACCCGTCGGGGTGAAGGTGATGCCTGCTGATCCAACACTGGGGGAAGGAAAGAGGGGGTCTCCGCTCTTCGATTCCTTTTGCCTGAGGTTTAAGCTCGGAAGGGATCGGAGACCAAGGGGGTTGGTCCTGGGGAGGAACTGGGGGTGGGAGGTGTGGTGTGGATGAAGCCTCCTAGCCTCCTTCCCTCCCAACAGGTGAGATGGGGCCTGGGCCCACCTACCTGATTCCCACGTGGGACACTAGTGTGGGCTACCGAAGGGGTTTGAGTTCCCTGCTCTACCGGAGCAGCAGAGTCAGAAGCTTCCTCTCCACTCCCCCCACCCTGCACAAATGCTTGAGAGCTGGTCTTGGGGTTGGAACTGTAGGAGAGGTGGGGGAGGGCTCTGGCTCTCACCTCCAGTGGCTGTGGCTGAGCTGCAGAGAGCCGGGTGGAGATGCATGCTAGCTCACCTCCTCATAGATGAATGTAACTGCTCTGTGTGACTCACATGTACTGGACCCTCCGTGACCATGATTGTGAACGCGGCCCTATATGCATTTGTGTACAGGCCCCTCTAGTGCACGGTTGTGCCACTCGGGGTTGTCCTGTGTGTGGCTGAATGAATGGGCATGTGCGCACAACCTTCATATGATGGATCTGTGCACACACGGCTGACCCGGGCCCGCGCAAACTGCTCGTGCATGTGTATGCTTTAACTGAGTTCCATGTTCGCAGCCCTCGTGGGTTCAAGATATGCACCTCACTGTCCCTGCACCCTACTCCCGAACTCTTGCGCAAAACTGTGTGTGTGCCCTCATGCGCCGTTCATGAGTGGCTCCTCTCACCTGGGTGTGTTCCTCTGGGCCAATCCTAGAACTGAGTCCTCCTGGCCATAGGGCTCCCTCCTGCACACTGCACACCGTTCTGCACTAAGCAAATAGGAGCCTTCAAAAGTAAACAGGTGTGAATTCAGGGTGACTGCTGGAGCAGAGGCACTTTGCCAGCTCCCACCAGCTGCCCCTGTCCCCAAACCGGAAGCTGATGTCTGTAGTCCAAGGACCCCCTTTATCCTCACACCATTCTCACATTCTGAGTTCTAGGCTCAGGGCTGACCTTCCCCTGTAAAATCAAGGCTCCAAATGTCTGTTCTTCCTCAGGCCAAATCCTGGTCCCTCCCTTCTCCTCAAGGCCGACTAGTTAATATTTGACCTGGAAGGGAAGGGAGTGACTGTCAGTGGCCCCTTTGGCTCTGTCTGTGGGCGACAATGAGATTTGGTGGGTTGGGCTTTTCCCACCTTGGCCCAGCCCAGGAGCCATTAGCAGATCAGGCCTTTATGTGCCCTCACCCCGTTTCCAAATAACCTAAAGGAGGGTCCAAGTTGGGGAAGAGCCTCCCTGCAGACCTTCATGGAAGATAGCCAAGGCTCATGGACTCCATCTTCACCTTGATCATGTCTCCATTAACTGGCCTTGCACACTTAGCATCTCCTGCAGGGACATTTCATCTGTGTCCAGAGGTGGGTGGGAGTATGGGGAGGAGATGCTGATGCCCTTCCCTCCAATGTCTGAGAGTGCTGTCTGCAGGTAGGGGTACATGCAGCTGCCTAACCAGAGGGTGTAGTGTAGACTCACAGGGATTGGGCAGAGATGTGCACCCCAAGAGAGGAATGCTGCTGAGCAGTAGTGTCTGATTAAAGAAAAATTCCAGAGGGAGCGCTCTGGACAGGGAAGAGAAAAAAACAATGGGGAAACTGGACAAAATAAACAAAGGCCCATTAAATGTCTCTGCCCAGGCTTTCCTGCCCTAGACACCCCCGCAGGCTGCTGAGAGGCAGAGCTGCCTTTTCCATGCAATGAGGGCAGTTGGAGGGCTGTTCTGTTCTTTTGGAGTTAGTTGGCGGAGTCTTTGAAGGAGAGTAATCCTAACCACTTCCTGCATTTGGACAGAATGGCTGGGCCAGTCTGGCTGGGAGTGCTAGGGTACTTACTTCAGAAGCTGCTAAAGTCCAAGGAGAAAACCATCCATCTGGGGCCAGAGAGATGGTACAATGGATAGGGCACTTGATTCGCATTTCCCCGACCTGGTTTCAATCCTCAGCACCATATAAGGTTTCCCAAGCACTACCAGGTGTAATCCCTGAGCACTGTCAGGTGTGCCCTTCTCCCCCGCAACTCCCCACCACCACTACCAACAAAAGCCCATTACTTTCCACTCATCACAGATTAAAGACCTTTATTTCCTGTTTTTGTTTTTTCTCAGAAAACAGAACTCAGAACCAGGACAAGCCCTTCTACGGGGGCGGAGTGACCTCAGCAGCCACCTGCAGCCTATCTATTACCAGCTCCCACTGCTGTACTGGATGCAGAAAGACCACGATCCATCCCATGTTTTGACCACTTTCCCGGGATTCCATGGCCACACCATCCTATAAGTCCTTGACCCCCCACTTCCCGGACCCGCCCTGGCCTCATGACCCCTGACCTGAATAACCTCCCTGGACCTTGACCCCTGTGACTGTTCTTCCCATTTACCCCCTACCCCCTCTCCCCTTGGGATTCTGTGGGTCTGGGCCTCCACAGGAAGATGTGGGGGAGGCTCTGGCCCTTCCTTCTGAGCTTCCTCACAGCCACAGCAGTTGCCGGCCCCTCGCTGCGGAGATCTTCCAGGGAGCTGGATGCTATCCCGCGACTGACCATCTCCCATGACGGTTAGAGCCCCACAACCTTGAAAGGCTGCAGGAGCCAGAGTGGGGTGAGGAGAAAGCCCCAGAGCCTG
This sequence comes from Suncus etruscus, assembly GCF_024139225.1. Classification (NCBI taxonomy): domain Eukaryota; kingdom Metazoa; phylum Chordata; class Mammalia; order Eulipotyphla; family Soricidae; genus Suncus; species Suncus etruscus. The sequence continues at coordinate 44,673,308 of NC_064864.1, forward strand.
GCTCACAGCTCCAACTCTCTCCAGAGCTCGTTGGGATTCCATATTTCAAGGGCCCAGCCCTGAACTATTCAACCCTGCTGCTGGAGGAGGGCTCTGCTCGGCTGCTGGTGGGGGCCCGAGGGGCCCTGTTCTCTCTCAACACCCAGAACATCTCAGACGGGACACACAAAGAGGTCAGTCTCCAGAGGCTGAGCTTCCCACAGGGCTTCCAGCCTGGAAACCCTGCTAGCTTTCCACTGCCTGATGGTCTGAGCATACTGCTCTTCCCAGCCAGGGGTAGGGAGTGTCCCATATGATCTTCTGGAAACTCACCCACCCCAGTCTCCCTATTCCCTAGTCCATCAGGTAAAAGGAAAGGTCAGGCAGGGAGTTGGAGCTAACCTGTTAATCTCTTCTTCCCTCCCTCCAGATCCTTTGGGAAGTCTCCCCAGAGATGCAAAGTATATGTCAACTGAAAGGGAAAAACAACCTTGTAAGTGCCTGCTCAGTCCCCAGCTCCTTTCCTCCTCCCGACAACTGGGGATGTCAGGATTGGTGGAGACACAGATAGGAACAAATCAACTGTCCATTGCAGCACCTATAACACTGCATCTGCTACTGCAGCGCAGGCCCTGGGTGCAGCAATTCTAATCCAAACATCTGGTGACCTATTAGCTTTCCCTATGGTGGTATCTTAATTTTTCTGGGCTCTCAAATAATAATCATGATGACAGTAAGTAATCGCTGCTGACAGCTATTATCTTACCTCTTCTCAAAAAAACTCTACAAAATTAAAAGGCAGCAGGATTCATTAACAAGGAAAGATGTTCAGAGAGCAGGATAGGGCGTTTGCCTCACACAGGCTGACCTGTTTCAAACTCCTTGTTTGGCATCCCATATAGTCCCTGAGCACTGCCAGGAGCAATTCCTGAGTGGTGAACCAGGAGTAACTGCATAGCATTGCAAGGTGTGCCCCCTCCCCCAAAAAAAAGAAAGCAGAAAGGAGGCTGGGTTCTCTACTTGCATGCCTGGAAGCTTGTGGTCTCTGTTCAAGACTCCGGTGAAAGATTTTTTCATACAGCAGTGAACATGATCTGGTTTATTTATTTATTTTTAAATATGCCTTGAAAAGTGGGTTGCAGGAATGTGCCGATTGGTAGAATATTTTTGGAAGGAACCTCCAGACAATGGGAACAGCAGTCCCTTTTGAAACCAAGAGGGATTAAAGGAAAACTCTGGTTTGCAACATATCCCTTTCTAGCTTTTGAATTTATATGTTTGCATCGCAAATAAAGTTTTTATAAAGAGTGAAGGATGGGAAGCTGTCAGGTGGTCACTTCTTTGTCTGAGGAAAGGTGACAACAGTATTGAACTAGGGCTGTGGGGAGTGAAAGGTAGCCTACCAAGTCAAGGGACATTTAGGACAAAGAATCATGGAAATAGTAGTAAGATAGTAAAGGAATGGGCATCAGCAAGTGTGCCTCCTGGTTTCTAAATCGAGTAATAGGACGAATGGAGGAAAGGAGCAGAAGACTAGAGAAACAGGTTCAGGACAGAAGATGCAGGCCAGGGAGGAGGGGTGAGTGTGCTTTCAGACAAGGTGACTGGGAATGCTTCTGTGGCCTATTAAGTGGAGAAAGGTTTGGGGTGCATGTTGCTGATAAGATGTGATAAAGAATCTGAGGATGCGAGGGGGCTGAAAGTGATACAGAAGCTGGCAGAGGGCATCTGACAATCTAAGACTCTGAGGATGCAAGAGGGGTCATGTCCCCAGGAGGCCAAAAAGACAGCATTTCCCGGGAATACTACTTGTTCTGGGCAATAAGAAGGCCCCCAGAGAGATAGCACAGCGACGTTTGCCTTGCAAGCAGCCGACCCAGGACCTAAGGTGGTTGGTTCGAATCCCGGTGTCCCATATGGTCCCCCGTGCCTGCCAGGAGCTATTTCTGAGCAGACAGCCGCCAGGAGTAACACCTGAGCACCGCCGGGTGTGAGTCCCCCCCCACCCCCCCCAAAAAAAAAAAACAAAAAAAAAGAAGGCCCCACAGGTTCTTTGAGAAAACTATGCAGGGCCAGAGTGATAGCACAGCGATAGGGCATTTGCCTTGCATGTGGCTAACCTAGAACAGACCCCGGTTCCATTCCCAGCATCCCATATGGTCCTTGGAACCTGCCAGGGGCGACTTCTGAATGCAGAGCCAGGAATAACCTAAGCGCCACCAGGTGTGACCCAAAAAAACAAACAAAAAAAGAAAACTATTTATACTATGGATTGGCAAAGAGCAAGACTACCAAACTAGAGTAATGGAAGACACCTGAAAGTAGGCCAGGAACTGAGCCTTCCTCATCTGCCCCACAGACCGAGTGCTTCAACCACGTGCGCTTCCTTCAGCGGCTCAATGCCACCCACTTCTATGTCTGCGGGACTCATGCCTTCCAGCCCCTTTGTGCCGCCATTGTGAGTCCCTTGGCCTGGCCCCGCTTGCTGCTCTGATCCCAGACTGGTCTGATCCAGGGTAACACCCTCCCTGCCTTTCTTTCCCCTCACCCCTGGCTGCTCATTCCCCAGGATGCTGAAGCCTTCACTTTGCCAGCCAGCTTTGAGGAGGGGAGGGAGAGGTGTCCTTATGACCCAGCCCGTGGCTTCACAGGCCTCATCATCGGTGAGTGTATCCTCTGCCCCACCCCCGGCCCTAGTCTCCACAATCATGTCGTTTGTGGGGCTTGGATAGAATGACTAGGACATTGCCCTGTGTGTTATGTGCCTTGTATGTAATCTGTATCTTCCTATCTGTCCTGCTGCCAATGCAGATGGAGGCCTCTATATAGGCACCCGGTACGAATTCCAGAGCATCCCTGACATCCGCCGGAGCCGCCACCAGTATACCCTGAAAACAGAGGAGGCGCCGATGCGCTGGCTCACTGGTTAGGAGGATGAGGCACAGGATGATGGGGGGCAGGGGATTATTTCATCTTTACTCCCCGGGCAGTTGAACATCCCACCCCCAGCCCCCCAGGTGAGCCTGTGTAGAACGAGAGGTGGTGGCAGTAGGGAGGATCCTCGGCCTGTTTCAGAAGCCCCCTGACCTGCCTGACCCACAGATGCAGAGTTTGTGTTCTCCGTCCTGGTCCTGGAAAGCAAGGCCAGTGCAGTGGGTGATGATGACAAGGTTTACTACTTCTTCATGGAGCGAGCTATTGATGAAGGATATGTCAACTTTCCTCAGAGCCGCAGCAGCCACCGTATAAACCGGGTGGCCCGTGTGGCCCGTGTGTGCAAGGTGAGTAAAACCCCAGTCAGGGCAAGGCAATAGAGGTCAAACCTCTGGTTTTGTCTCCTCACCCTATGCTCTGTCTCCCCAGGGAGACATGGGAGGGAAGAAGATTCTGCAGAAGAAGTGGACCTCCTTCTTAAAGGCGCGTGTCTTCTGCCACATTCCACAGTACGAGACGCTGCGCAGTGTCTGCAGCCTGGATGCTGATACAGCAGCCCGCACACGCTTCTATGCAGTCTTCATGCTAAGCACACAGTGGTCAGTGTGGGGACAGTGGGGAGACAGGGAACTGGGGGCAGTATGGAACTGGAGCAGTGGTCGGTGAGGATAACAGAATCTACTGAGGGGGCCGGAGAAGTAGCATGGAGGTAGGGTGTTTGCCTTGCATGCAGAAGGACAGTAGTAGAATCCGGGCATCCCATATGGTCCTCCAAGTCTGCCAGGAGTGACTTCTGAGTATAGAGCCAGGAGTAACCCCTGAGCGCTGCTGGGTGTGACCCAAAAACAAACAAACAAAAAAAAAAACAAACAAATCTACTGAGAGGATTGGCTGCGGGGAGAACTCTAGCCATGTCTGGCTAGCCAAGGGCCAGCAGTCACAGTAGCCATCTGAGGGTCTGGAGCTGGGGTTGGCCAGAACAGCATTGGACTCAAGATTTGGTAGGTGATGGGGCAGCTTTCACTCAGTGTGACTTAGCCCCTTCTTGTCCCATCCCCAGGAAGACTCTGGAGGCCTCAGCGATTTGCCGCTACGACCTGGCTGATATGCAGGCTGTTTTCACAGGCCCCTACCTGGAGTACCAGAATAATGGTCGACGCTGGGGCCTCTATGAAGGCGCAGTGCCAGAGCCCCGGCCTGGCTCGGTGAGTGCACAGAGCTGAGTGTATAGGAGCTGGAGAGAGCAAGGAGGGCCTGCCCAGGGTGGAGTCCTGAGGTCTGCCTCTGCCCCCTCCCAGTGCATCACAGACTCATTGCGCAGCCAAGGCTACAACTCATCACAGGACCTGCCGAGCACAGTCCTGGAGTTTGTGAGGGTGCACCCACTGATGGCACGGCCAGTGCCACCCACACGTGGACGGCCCCTCCTGCTCAAGCGCAACGTGCGTTACACACACCTCATCGGAACACCTGTCACCACGCCTGCAGGAACCACCTATGACCTGCTCTTCCTAAGCACAGGTGCGTTTAATTCCTGACTCGAGCCTTCTGGTGACAGCTGACCTGAGTCCTTGGTCCCTATCCATCTTTAGCCCCTGGGTGACCATTCTTCAGTGGATATTCATCATTGCTTCTTGAGGGCTGATGACTTGTCACCAACCAGTGCCATTCAAACTCAGTAATTCCAGCTGTGATTAGCCAAAATCTCAGATGTCCTGTGGGCCCAGTTTTTGGGCAAGTCCTGTCTCTGGCCTCCTATCATTAGGCTGATGCAGGAAACAGAGAGAAAATGTCATTGCTGGACATTTTCTGACCCTCTGCCCTTTCCATACCAGCTGACGGCTGGATCCACAAGGCCGTGGTCCTGGGTTCTGGAGTGCACATTATTGAAGAGATACAAGTCTTCAAGGAGCCCCAGTCTGTGGAGAATCTGGTCATCTCTCCAATGCAGGTAACCCCTGATTTGAGACCCTCAATACTGCCATGGCAGATTAGGGAGGGAGGGTGTAAGAAGCTGTCTGGAAGGGAACTGGAGTGTGTGGAGGTGCTGCTAACCAGCTGTTCTCTCTGGCTTCCAGCATAGCCTCTATGTGGGGGGCTCTAGTGGAGTCATCCAGCTACCACTATTCGTCTGCTCCCGCTATCACTCCTGCTATGACTGCATTCTGGCCCGGGACCCCTACTGTGGCTGGGACCCCAGCACTCACGCCTGCACAGCTACTGCCACTGTACCCAACAAACTCAACACAAGTAGCAGGTAGAGATGAGAAAAGCAAGAGATTATTGAAAGGACAGGGCTGCCACTCTAGGAGGGGGGCTAGGCTGGCACCAGCCCTGCTGACCTCTCCATTGAGGACACAAAGCTCATGCCCTTATTGATTAGTCCCGATGTCTCTCTCCAGCACAGCACTGATACAGGATATAGAGCGAGGAAACCATGGCTGTGAAGGCCACACAGAGACAGGTGAGCAAACTGGTGGTTAAGTGTGAAGCTGGCTGTACAGCCCATCCTCTCTGCCATTCACTACCTTCAGTGGCAAAGGTATTGGAAAGACTGTATCTGTATTTTCAAAAAGGATGACCCAATCGAGTCCAGCAGAGTAAGCACTCAATAGACACATGTTGTTCAAATAAATCAGGATGGAGTTCAGAAAGGCAGGAGCAATAATAGCACAGCCGTAGGGCATTTGCCTTGCATGCGGCCGACTCGGGACAGACCCAGGTTCGATTCCCAGCATATCCCATATGGTCCTTGAGCCTGCCAGGAGCTGAGCAACGAGCCAGGATTAACCCGAGTGCTGCCAGATGTGACACCCCTCCCCAAATATAGAAAGGTGTTCAGGAGCTCCTGAAGCTTATAGTATAGGTGTATATATAGTTGAGGAAGGATAGAGGTAATTAAATGATCACATTCATATTTCTGTTTATTTTGGTAACAGGAAAAATAATTATAATTATGGCAACAGCTTATAAGGGTAACAGGCTTTTTCCTAAGGAAGATTAATGAGCTGATATCTGAAAGAAAAGCAATTGTGACTAATCATCTCTAACATACTTGATATATCTGTGATCAAACACACACAATCTCCCTTAATTCCACCAATTCCCTCAGAAAGAATTGTCAATATTTGTCATTATTCCCATTCCCCTAAGCAGACTGTCTTAGGAACAGAGAAAATAATCAGCAGGGTCTGGTGTGATGAAGCTGACTCTAAATAATCTGACAGAGGGAATTTATGCTCTTGATTGATCACTTTTATATTCTCTCCAAGCCCAGGCAAGCACAGGACTTGGGAAAGGGGATGACACCCAAGTAGAGGGAACAATAGGCAGAACGTGGCAGCTTAGGGGCTGCAGCAATAGCACAGCGGTAGGGTGTTTGCCTTGTACACAGCCTACCCAGATGGACCCGGGTTCGATCCCCAGCATCCCATATGGTCCCGCAAGCCTGCCAGGAGCAATTTCTGAGTGCAAAGCTAGGAATAACCCTTGAGTGCTGCCGGGTGTGCCAAAAAAAAAAAAAAAGAAAGAAAAAGCTGGCAGCTTAATGTTCTGTTTTGTTTTTACAATTAAAAAAATTTGGGGATGGTGCCGGGAGTGATGGTGTAGTGGTAGGGCATTTCCCTTGCACGTGGCTGACTCAGGACGGACCTAACCACGATTTGATCCCCAGCGTCCCATATGGTCCCCCAAGCCAGGAGCGATTTCTGAGTGCATAGCCAGGAGTAGTAACCCCTGAGCGCACCGGGTGTGGTCCAAAAATCAAAAAAAAAAAATTGGAGGGGGGGTCAATTGACAGTGCTCAGGGTTTACTCCTGATTCTGCCCTCAAAGATCACTCCGGGTAGTTCTCATGGAGTGCCAGGGATTGAACAAAGGTTGGTCACAAGCAAGGTAAGTGTGTACCATCATACTATCTCTTCAGCAGATTACTATTTTGGGTTTTTTGTTTGTTTTTTGGCTTTTGGGTCATAGCCGGCAGTGCTCAGGGGTTACTCCTGGCTCTGCACTCAGAATTCATTGCTCCTGGCAGGCTCGGGGGACCGTATGAGATGCCGGGATTCAAACTGGGGCCTGTCCTGTGTTGGCCGCGTGCAAGGCCAACACCTTACCACTGTGCTATCACTTCGGCCCACTTTCATTTTTGTGCCACACCAGGCAGTGCTGAGTCCTGGCTCTGCACTCAGAAATCACTCCTAGCAGGCATGGACCAGGATGCCGGGATTCGAACCACCATCCGTCCTGGATTGGCTGCATGCAAGGCAGATGCCCGACTGCTGTGCTACCACTCTGGCCCCCAGATTAATGGCCACCCCACTGCTACAGTAATAGACTAGATGAGAAAGAGAAGGCCAGAATTTGGAAAGGAGATATAAACAAGCCTGAGAAGCTGGACGCAGAACCTTGGGATCTGATATATAAGAGCTTAGTGAAAGAAGCAGGCAAAGAACTCCCAGTTTCTTGCCTTAAATAATTTAGTAGCTGATTCGCAATGATAGTTCAGGGAAAAAGGAGCTGGTGTGGTTTGGGAAGGAAGCTTTGGCTTCCAGTGACTTGTCCAAGAGTCCTGACGTGCACCCAGCAGCACATGAAGACACTGAAGTCTGGCACTCAGAAGAGAACTCGGTGATGGACGTAGAGATTAGGAATCACTGGCAGATGGCAGGAATTAAAACTACTGGGGCCAGAGAGATAGTATGGAGGTAAGGCATTTACCTTTCATGCAGAAGGTCATCGGTTCGAATCCTGGCGTTCCATATGGTCCCCCGGTGCCTGCCAGGAGCAATTTCTGAGCATGGAGCCAGGAGTAACCCCTGAGCACTGCCGGGTGTGACCCAAAAACCACAAAAAAAAAAAAAAAAAAAAAAAAAAAGGATGAGGAGAGTGTGAGCTCCAGGGAATGGGCCCAAGGCACTGTGCCTCCTGGAAAAGCCATGCTAACGTTAAGCTGGAGCATGAGCACAGAGAGGAGGCTTGTCCATTGTCACCTATTCTCTAGAGTCAGTGCTCAGTTTGGAGGCCTTACCAGTAAACCATCTGACTTGTAATTCCAATGCCTTCTCTGGAACAGGTGACATTGGAACTAACAGTTCCTTCTGTTCCCTCCTTCCTCCAGAGCCGCCACCACCACTGAAGACCCGCTCTGTGCTCAAGGATAATGATGTCCTTCTGCCCTGTGACCGACCATCCAACTTGGCCCGGGCCTTGTGGCTGATCAACGGGACTGTGGGCCTCAGAGATGGGCAGAATGGCTACCGTGTGGGCGTGGATGGACTGCTGGTGATAGACACACAGCCCCGGCACAGTGGCAAGTATGACTGCTATGCTGAAGAGAATGGCCTCCGCAACCTGATGATATCCTACAACCTCACGGTGCAGCAGCCTTCTGCCAGAACTGCACAAGTCCCTGCTACAGGTTCAAAAGCTCCTGCATCAGCTCCACAAGCCCCTGCCATGCCTGGGGTACAACTGGCACCCGACGTGAGATTGTTCTATGTGCTTGCCATTGCTGCACTTGGTGGCCTCTGCCTTATCCTGGCTTCCTCCCTCCTCTATGTGGCCTGTCTACGGGGAGGCAGAGGAGGTAATCGGCGAAAATACTCTCTGGGTCGAGCTGGCCGGGCAGGGGGTTCCGCTGTGCAGCTGCAGACAGTCTCAGGCCAGTGTCCCGGAGAGGAAGATGAGGGTGATGATGGGGAGGGGACTGGGGGCATAGAAGGCAGTTGTCTCCAAATCATTCCTGGGGAGGGAGCCCCAGCACCTCCACCCCCTCCACCGCCGCCGCCACCTGCTGAGCTGACTAATGGGCTGGTAGCTCTGCCCAGCCGGCTGCGCAGAATGAATGGGAACAGCTATGTGCTCCTGAGGCAAAGCAACAATGGAGTACCAGCAGGGCCCTGTTCCTTTGCTGAGGAGCTCAGCCGCATCCTGGAGAAGAGGAAGCACACACACCTCGTAGAAAACCTGGACGAGAGCTCTGTCTGAGCCCAACCGCCCGGGAACAAAAAACCCTCTTCTAAACCAGCCTATCTGTCCCAGGCTGGGCTGTTGCTAACCCAACAGTCACCTTCCCTCCTCGTGCCCCATTCCAAGCACTTCTCCCAATTTTTTGATGTCCCTGTAGGGCTAGCCAGTCCAGCCCAGCCAAAGCCCCCTCCTCAGCCTTCAGAGACCCACCTATGAGCAGCCCAGGCCAACCGGTGCTCCTCAGAGGTAGGTGCTCCCTCAGAACCTGCTCTGCCAAACCTGTCCCAGTTCCTACTCCTCCTGCTTTAGCACTTGCCGAGGAGAGGACCCCACTATCCTGCTCTTTTTGCATACTCATGCAGGCAAACTCATGCCTTCCTCTCTCCCATGCAGGGCTCTGCAGGTCCAGATGGCCTCAATTTCACCACTATCTGTATGGCCCAGAAACCAGAAAGATCTCTGCCAGCCACCTGAGCCCTGCGTACATCCCCACGTACAAGTGAAAGGTCTATTGGCTGGGCTGCAGCACCCCCTCCCAAACCCCCAATTCTTGTGTTTCATTCCTTTTTCTGGACTTTGGGTACCATTTTCCTATTGCCACATCCCATCCTATCTAGTCCCTTAGACCCAGCCCTATGTGGTCTTTGGCAAAGAGCTTGGGAAAGGCCAGCTGAGGGAGGCCAGACTGCACCATTCTTCCTTTATAGGCAGCCCTTGTAAATCAGCCTCCCCAAGCCTCTTGGTCACTCTTGAGTAGCAAGACAGCTCCAGGCATGCCCCTTCCTCACAGGCGTGCACACATTTTCTCTCTCATGCACCTTCTGAGCCTCCTTTGCGGTCTTCACGTTTGACCCCTGGACATTTTAGAGGGACAGCCCTCTTCGATTTAGCTGTCCTTGCAGACACTTGAGGACGGATGACCAATTCTGCACTCAATGAGCCAGCCTCCCTTTTGGGAACCACGCATTTGCTACCCCTAACAAGAGCAGAGGGAGACCTGATGTCTACCTGGCACATGAAGCCCGTTCTTGGAACTATGCAAAGGGCAGAGGCTGGGAGTTTGGATGCTTGGCTCCCACCCCTGTCCTACCTCACCGGGGCACTTTCAGGGTCCAAGGGCCTCTGAAGCTTCCAGGCCCTTAAGGGACAATCAAATCCTGACTGAGCTCCCCATTTCCCTTGGGTGAGGATGACTGTTATTTTTGTAGCTGAGAACGTGGACTCCCACGGATTTTTACTGCCCTTCACCCTTCCTCTCCCATATAATGAATGTATTTATTGTGAAGAAAGTGACCCTTCTTTAGAAAAGCCCAGTGGGCAGAACAGGCACGTGCCTGAGTGGGGAGCTCTGGCTCCACTTATCCCAACTCTCCTAACCCGTTGGTTAATAAATATCCTCTTTCTCCCACAGCTATGAGTGGTCTTCTTGCTCTACACTGGCCTTCCTAGCCATAAGGTTTGCTCGGCTTCCTATCAAGGCATTTTCTGAGGAAAATGGAATACTGTGCTTCTATCCTGGCTGCCCTGGAGAGGGGCATGGGCCTTGATTTGGGGGTCTCATTACCAAGGGTCATATTAGGGAGGATAGAATTACAATCAAATGTAAAATTTCATGAAGGGGCTGGAATGATGGTAGATAAGGCATTTGTCGTAAATGTAGCCTACCAGTGTTCAATCCCTGGCACCACACATGGTCCCCTGAAACTGCCAAGAGTGAACCCAGAGCACTGCTGGGTGTGGCCAGGGGGGGGGGGAAAAAAAAAAAACCCAAAGATTTCTAGACTTTTACCTCTTGGTCCTTTGGGGACCTGTCTCAGAAGCCAAGAACTCATCTCACAGAAGGACAAGCTTGCTTCCAGGGAATTGGCCCAGGAAACTCTCCCAGACCCAATCCTTGATAGCAGCTATCCTGATGGGTTTTTGAGGATGTGTTTGAGAATGAATGACATATGGGTGGCACTCATACAGGCACATGCTAGGAGAAAGCATCAAGTGCGGCCCTGGGGCCATTTATTGAACCTGTCTTCTGGCCTCCTAGAGGTACACACACACACAAGCACACACAAAAGGCACAGCCTCTGGCGCCAGGGCCTTGGTTCAGAACTGATAGAAATGAAATTTCAGAGACTTCAGCAGCTTCACCATGTTGCAAAATCACCAATCCAACTGGGTGGATGTTAGAGGTCGTCTGTCAAATCTTTGAGGAGTCACCCCCGGGTTTCGGGGGGGGGGCAAAGAAAAGTTCTGAAGTTCAGGGGAGCTCGGGTTCCCGTTTCACGGGACCACCTGGGCGGGGATCGGGGGCTCCCGGGGGCGAAGCCCACCCGGTGCTGACGCTTTGTTGGTGAAAGGGTGCCACTGGCCCTGGATGCTGGGATTATCGGTGTGGAAGGGCTTGCGGATGCGGATCACGTCCAGCCCGGAGCGGGCCGCCAGCTTCTGCACCAGGACGCTGATCTCCTCCGGGGTCTTGCAGTGGAGGCTCTCCTCGTGCACCGCCCCATTCACTGGCCGTTGCGGGGAGAGGGAAGCGAGGAGGTCAGCGACGCCCGCCCCGGGAGCAACCCTTACCCCCTTGATCCCGGGTGCACCCTCCACTCACGGTATTCGGCCACCACTCTGGGCACACAGCACGGCCGCGGGTTCACGTACAGGACCACCCCGGGGTTCTGGCGGGCGAAATCGACCACGGCCTGTTCCATGAACTCCCTAGGAGGGATCCAAGACGCGTGAGCGCCCCTGGGCCGCCGGGCCGTCCGGGCACCTTCGTCGCCACCCCGCGATCGGCTCACCTGGCGCCGCGGGACGAGGCCCCGTCGCGGCTGAGCGTGAAGCTGAGGCGCTGCAGTTGCTGCACATAGCGCCCTAGCCCGTTGTGGAGGACGCTGGTGAGGAAGCGGCTCGGAGTGCCCCGCGCTGTCATGGCTCCGCGGACGGAAACCACCCGACTTCCGCTCTGCGCGCGTATCTGCGGGGGAGGGCGGGGCTAGCGCGGCCACTTCCGCTTCCGGGGCACGCGTGGGCGCTGAAGTTTTGCTTCCGGGGTCACGGCGTGGGGCGCGGGCCTGTGTGGTCCACGTTACGCGGGAAAGCGCGGTGAGAGGATTCGGGGGTGCCACGGAGCTAGGGCCGAACCCAGCGGGGACCTTAGGGCCCAGTACGTGGATGAGACGCGTGGCGTGCTGGAAAAATAAGGGCGCCTAGGAGCGCGCGCTCGTCAAGGGCAGAGACAGGGGCCGGAGAGATAGATAGCATGGAGGTAGGGCGTTTGCCTTGAATGCAGAAGGACGGTGGTTCGAATCCCGGCATCCCATAGGGTTCCCCGAGCCTGCCAGGAGCGATTTCTGAGCGTAGAACCAGAAGGAACCCCTAATTGAGCGCTGCCGTGTGTGACCCAAAAGCTTAAAAAAAAAAGGGCAGCACTCAGAGTTGGAGGCCCGGTCCCCCGAGAGGATGCTGCTGGAGGGTGGGCATGTGAGCTCGCCGGGGTGGCCCCGTATAAGGGCTGGGGCTACAGGGAGATGACAGACAACGTGGGGGGCCTGAGCCTGGGAAGAGACCTCGATTAGGTGCAAGTGGGTGGAAGGGATCGCAGAGCCAGGGCGGGACACGCTGCTGCCAAGTCCCCAGAAGCGTCGAGATGGACTAGGTGGGAGATTTGGGCGAGAAAACGCTCCCTAGTAAGTGCTCGGTGGGTGCCACTTGCAGCCGCTGCGGCCGGCTGACCTCTGAAGGCTGCCCCTCTCGGGTCCCTAGAGCGTTTCACGTGACGTCCTCCGTTTGACTAGGAATGTGGGTTCTTCTGCGCGGGGGTCACCCCCTCCGCGTCCTGCTGCCCCTCCGTGGGGAGTGGAAGGGGCGGAGGGGCCTGCCCAGAAGTCTGGGCCCCGCCCCCCCGCGCCGCCGGTATCGGAAGGAGGCCCTCCCGGCTCTGGATGGTCCCGCGCTGCCCATCACGACCACTGAGATCCGCCAGTACTTGAAGGCACACGGCATCCCCTTCCAGGACGGCCACAGCTGCCTGCGGGCACCCAGCCCCTTTGTGGGGGACTCACAGCTCAAGGATCAGATTGCAGCTCCTGCTTCCTCCAGCCTCTTCATCGACAAGACCACAGGCCGTTTTCTCTGCATGATCAGCCTCGCCGAAGGGAGCTGGGAGGACTTCCAAGCCAGTGTGGAGGGTCGTGGGGATGGGGCCAGAGAAGGGCTCTTGCCTGGCGAATCCACTGCTGCTGAGGACAGTGATGAAGTCCTAAGGATCTGGGAGCGTGCCGTACCCCTTTGGGAGCTGCCCGAGAAGGAGGAAGCCCAGTTGGCTCGGGTGATGTTTGGCCTCAGCAAAGTGACAGATGACACGCTCAGGCGCTTCAGTGTGCGCTATCTGCGGTCGGCCCGCAGCCTTGTCTTCCCTTGGTTCTCCCCAGGAAGTTTGAGGTTACGGGGCCTGAAGCTCCTGGGGGCTGAAAGCCAGGGGGAAGATGTACGCTACGTGGAAACCACCATTCCCCGGCCTGGTGCCTACTGCAATCTCTTTGGGCTACCACTGATTGGTCGTCGAGATGTGGAGTTGGTTCTGACCAGTCGTGAACTGGACAGTCTGGCCTTGAGTCAGTCCACAGGCCTGCCTACTCTGGCTCTCCCCCGAGGGACAGCCTGCTTGCCCCCTGCCCTGCTCCCTTATCTCGAACAGTTTCGAAGGATTGTGCTCTGGCTGGGGGATGACCTTCGGTCCTGGGAAGCTGCCAAATTGTTTGCCCGAAAACTAAACCCCAAGCGATGCTCATTGGTGCGCCCTGGAGACCAGCAGCCTCGTCCCCTGGAGGCCCTGAACCTAGGCTTAAATCTGACTCGCATTCTGCGCTCGGCCCTGCCTGCCTGGCACAAGTCAATCATATCTTTCCGCCAGCTTCGGGAAGAGGTGCTAGGAGAACTGTCCAATGTGGAGCAGGTAGCGGGTATCCGTTGGAGTCGCTTCCCAGACCTTAACCGTCTCCTGAAGGGACATCGAAAGGGCGAGCTGACAGTCTTCACAGGTAACTTTGAGACATTCGCTGCTGGGGTAGGATCAGGTGACAGAAATGGTGGTTTTGGACCAAGGCAAACATAGAAGCAGAGACATTCCCTTTCAACTTTGTGCCTGACTTTCAAGGGTGGAACTTCTTTTCCTCACTTCGTTTGTGTTTGATCCCTTTGCAGGGCCAACAGGCAGTGGAAAGACCACATTCATCAGTGAGTATGCCCTGGATTTGTGTACCCAGGGGGTGAACACGCTGTGGGGGAGCTTTGAGATCAGCAACGTGAGACTAGCTCGGGTCATGCTGACCCAGTTTGCTGTGCAGCGACTAGAAGAGCAGCTGGACAAATATGATGAGTGGGCTGACCGTTTTGAGGACCTGCCCCTGTATTTCATGACTTTTCACGGACAGCAGAGCATCAGGTGAGCTTCCCAGGCCTGGGATTTTCAAAGACAGAAGAACAAAAGGATGGACCACCCCTACCCCACCTCCCAACAGCTTTCAGGGTACTAAAAACATTTCTGTCATGGTCTGGAAACTACTAATAACTCTTGGAATTATTGCCTGTTCTCCTTCTCAGGACAGTAATAGACACAATGCAGCATGCAGTCTACGTCTATGACATTTGTCATGTGGTCATTGATAATCTCCAGTTCATGATGGGTCATGAGCAGCTGTCTTCAGACAGGTGATGTTCTTTTATCTCCTGGGATCCCACTTGTTTTCACCCTGTGCCTGGACACAGACTATCTCTGAGATATTTATCATTAGAGCTATGGTGGCAGTGGGAGAGGGGGCCTTCATATATGTCCTTATATAAAGGGAAATCGGGTGCTGATGGGTGTGAGGATGAGAATGAATCGAGTCTATGCATGCTCTTGTCCTCTTGCGTTCAGTAACCTCTGCTTTGTTGGGGTGGGTGCAGGATTGCAGCTCAAGATTACATTGTGGGGGCTTTTCGGAAATTTGCAACAGACAGTAACTGCCACGTGACCCTGGTCATTCATCCCCGGAAGGAGGATGATGATAAGGAACTGCAGACAGCATCCATATTTGGTTCAGCCAAAGTAAGTGACCTTTAGTGGATCCCACAGTTTAGAATGAAGAGAGTACAATATGATGTTATTAGGGATGGCCTCCCTGTTACCTTAAATCTTCTTGACTGTCCATTTGGGAGAGGCATAAATAAGGCAGTTGCCTCTGGTGCATTAGATTATAAAGGGGGCTGGAGTGATAACATAGTGATAACATAGTGGTAGGGCGTTTGCCTTGCATGCATCTGACCTGGGACGGACCTGGGTTCAATCCCTGGCATCCCATATGGACTCCAAGCCTGCTAGGGGCGATTTCTGAGCACAGAACCAAGAGTAACCCCTGAGCGCTACCGGTGTGACCCAAAAAACAAAAAAAGGAATATATATGAAGAATGTATGTACTAAGCAGAGGCTGATGGTAGTTGGTTCTTTGCCCCCTACAGACTCATATCATTTAGTAGAGAAAAAGTGTTTACAGTTCATTGTTTTCAAAACAATGATAATACAGCATTGTATTAGGGATGTAAGAGTCTGCCTTGGACCTGGGGAGACTTCTTAGAGAGGTTGCTATCAAAGGAAGAGCTGATGTTTGCCAGATAATAGGCGGTAAACAACTGGGATTGCCTTTGAGGCAGGGAGATGAGCCCTATCCTGAAGCTTTCAGTAGGGCACACAGTGCGTTGTTTGTCAGCTGGGCAGAGCACAGGGAATTTAAATTGTGGAACACAAACTGTACCACAGAAGAACAAATTGAAGGAAAAACTAACAAGTGGAAAGAAGGTACTGCTATATGGGGGTTGAGAGTTTTCTGGGGGCTAGAAAAAGTACAGCGGGTAGGGCACTTGCCTTGTATACGGCTGACCCATGTTCAATACTTGGCATTTCGTACAGTCGCCTAGCACTGCCAGCAGTGACAGGAGTAAGCAATTCTTGAGCATCACAGATATGTCAAAAAAAAAAAAAAAAAAGCAAAAAAGTGGTCTTTGATAATGTAGGACGTTTAGACTGAGTCGGAAGAAGCTGGGGTCAGTGGAAAAGTGTTAGAAGTAGAGGGAGAATTTGGTGGCAAACGTATTATGGAGCTCACAGGCTCAGGTGGCCCTAGTGTTGTGCAAAATAGTTCAGAGTTTTAATAATGGAAGAAGTACTTTTTCTTTCTCCCATTTTTTTGGAGGGGAGGTTCATTTGGACTACACTTGGTGGTGCTCTCGTACTCGGGGACTATTTTTGGCTCTGCTCAGGGGTGACCTATGGTGCTGCTGAGGGGCTGTAGGTGATACCAGGCTTCAAAACAAGGTGAACTACATGCGAGGCAAATTCATTCACCCCTGTATTGACTCGTAGGCCTCAGTTTTTCCTTTTGCTTCTGACCTCTTATTCTCTTTTTTGTCCCCGTTTTGCAGGCAAGCCAGGAAGCCGACAATGTTCTGATCCTGCAGGACAGGAAGCTGGTAACTGGGCCAGGAAAACGCTATCTGCAGGTGTCCAAGAACCGCTTTGATGGAGTTGTAGGTGTCTTTCCACTTGAGTTCAACAAGAATTCTCTCACCTTCTCTATACCGCCAAAGAGCAAAGCCCGACTCAAGAAGGTCAAAGATGACAATGGGCTAGTGACCAAAAAGCCCTCTTCTGGCAAAAAGGGTGCCATGGCTCAGAACTCTGAGGCTGCTTCAGGCCAGGCTCCAACCCCTACTAGCTAGATTCTGCCATCCCTTCACAGTAAAGGCAGTACAGAGCTGGATACTGATATAAGCCTGGCAGTTTAGGCTGGGGCCTGGCCTTTCTTTTGTCTCTCTAATTCAGACACCTCTGCCATGTAGCTAGGGTCCAGCCTAGGGCAATATCCACAGGGTGAGAATTCTGTACAGTGTTCCAGGCATTGTTCTAAATCCTGGGATTAGTGTTGCAAGACAAATGAAGATCTGATTCCTTAAAACCTGCAGTCTTTGGTTCCATGTTCATTTGTCCAGGCAATGAACAAATTAAAAGTTTTAGAGAGTAAAGAATACAGGAAACCAGAAATGCAACCTTTTTATTTTAATTTTATTTTTTGTCCCCCAATTCACAATACAGACCAGGCAAAGGGCCTGGGTTGAGGTGTATATGGGGTGCATTTACTGTACCTCCTTTTTCTATACAGTCAGTGTAAAGAACACAGCCTATGGTAAGAATTGGGAGGCCTTATCTTTTCTTTTTTTTCTTTTTTTAATATATATATAAAATTCTTCACCAGTGCAACCTTGTTCACAGACCAGATTAGAGTTAGGGTCTGAAAAGGTATATCTGAGCAGAGACTGTTTAGGTTGTGAGCTAAAGAGCTAGAATTGGGCTTGGAAGCATCAGGAGAAATCCATATGAGCAGAATTATAGAAACTGAGATGGGAATGAACAAGTTGAAGCAGAGGGATCAGGACCCTCTGCTGGAGAAGAATGGGAAACTTCCTGTCAGAATTCAAGGCTAGAGTGATAGCACAGCCAGTAGGATGCCTGTTTGTATGTTTCTGAACCCAGGTTCCATCCCAGGCATCCCATATGGTCCTCAAGTATTGCCTCAAAAGTAATTCCTGAGGTTAGACTCAGGGTTAACCCCTGAGCATTGCCAGTGTTGCCCTAAAACAAAACTATCCAAGTGTAGGCAGTGAGGTGGTACTGCCAGGCTCCTCCACCCCATTCCCAAGAGTCCACTGTGAGTTGAGCAGTCAGACCCTAGGTGCTTGGCCCAGTGACAGCAGGGCCCCAAAGATGGGAAGCTGGCTAAGAGCCTCAGAAGGCAGCTGTCACCCCACGGTGCCTGCCGTCTGGACCCTAGTTTATCATATGCTGCCTCCTCTGCTGAGGAGTTGGGTAGTTAAGCTTTCATTAAGAGCCTTTTCTGGTTTTACTGAAGAAAAAATTTTCCATTGCCTTTGTCTCTGTGCTTTTTTTCACTTGTCCACCAGGTGTCTCCCCAGTCTAGTTGGATTTTCCTCTAAATTGGATATGTATGGGTCCCTCCCCACGCTTTTAGAATTTGAGCTGCATACTCAGGGAAGTGGGGCCATTAAAAGGCCCACACACACATGTATATACATGCATGCTTTTTCGGCCTAGAGAAAACGGAACAGTTGCCTTTTTATTTGCTCCACTCCATGGTGTTGGGGGTTGGGGAGTGAATTGCTCCCTGCTCAGTGCTTAGGGATCATGTGATATCTATGATCAAACCTATGTCTGTTTCCATGTACCCTAGCCCTTTGACCTAACTCTGTGAGAGGGAGGCAGTGAGAGAGAAAGAACTGAACTGGGGTCTCCTGCTGAACTATATCTTCAGCGTTTCTCTTTGAATAGAGACAAAACCCACCTGTGGTGGGATGGAGACAGCCCCTATACTAATTGACTCAACAGAATAGGCTCAAGCTTTAAGCTGTGATGCGCAGAAACATCAGGACCAGGTAATGCCAAGATGTAACAGCATAGGAGATGCCAGGCATATTCTCCAGCCCTTTAAGCCACTTCCCCAAAGATAGTACTTTTAACTACCTTCCCTGAGGGAGCTACCTGTGACCCCTGGCTGAGGTGTGGCCCAGGCTCACCTCAATACATGTGATATGGCATCTTGTATTGTGGACTCAGGCTTAGATGTTTTTTGTTTGTTTGGTTGGTTGGTTTGTTTTTGGCTCACACCCAGCGGCGCTTCTGGCTCTTTTGCTCAGAAATCGCTCCTGGCAGGCTCAGTGGACCATATGAGATGCAGGGAATCAAACCACCAAACAAATTGTCCTGGATTGGCTGCGTGCAAGGCAAATGCCCTGCCCTACCACTGTGCTATCTTTTCGGCCTTGGGCTTATATGATCTTAGCTAATTTCCATCTGTTTTCCTACCTATCACCACTCCTGGACAGGTTTGAGCATCTGAGGCTCATTAAAAATATAGAACTTAGGGGCCAGAGAGATAGCATGGAGGTAAGGCATTTGCCTTGCATGCAGAAGTTCAGTGGTTCGAATCCAGGCATCCCATATGGTCCCCCGAGCCTGCCAGGAGCGATTTCTGAATGTAGAGCCAGGAGTAACCTCTGAGCGTTGCTGGGTGTGACTCAGAAACCAAAAAAAAAAAAAAAAAAAAAAATAATATATATATATATAACTTGACAGGGCCATATCACTTGGTTGATAGTACAGCAAGTAGGGCATTTACTTTGCACATTCCAACCTGGGTTTAATCCCTAGGACCCCTATGCGGTCCTCCAAACCCCACCAAGAGTGACCCTTGAAGTCAGTACGGTAATTAAGACGTTTCTTATCATGTGGCTGGCCTGTTATCCCATCTGGTTCCCTAAGTAAGCAACTCCTGGTGTGACATAAAAACACAGCATTGAGCCCAAGAGACAGCTCAACAGACTAAGCATGTGCTTTGCCTGTAAGACACTTGGGTTTGATCCCCCAACATTTTAGGGTCCTACAAGCACTGTAAGGAGCAACCCTGAGCATGGAGCTGAGATAACCCCCTCCAAATACAGAATCTTAATTCTTGTATACATACATAGCCTCTGAGGCCCTTCAAATTCTGGGGGTTTGAGAGATACAGGAGTTCTCTTTTTGTTTAGTGTTTGGGTCTTAGAAGAAAGTCTTAGAAGAAACCAAAAGAATTCAGAGAGTCTGTGACATTCCCAAATGCTAATATCCTTAATTCCTATGATATAAAGTCCCAGTTTCCCTTTCATTTGTTTGCAAGAGTGGTGAGATGTGAGGAATCTGAGAAGCCTTTTGCAAAGGTTGGGGGGGGGGGATCCTGTGGAAGGATAGGGGGTCTCTGGTCTGTTGTGTAGAAGTTCTGGCTACAGTTGTCTCTGGGTGGGAGGGAGAGTTGTTGCTCCAGGGCCTCCCTTCTTGGGGGTCTTTCCCAGACTGGCTGGAGCCAGGCCTCCTAATCCCACAGTAATCATTCCCAGCCGCTGGCTGGTCTAGGCCTCACCCAGTGTCTACAGCACTCAGAAGCTATGCCTTCCAGATGTGCACCACCAGGTCAGTTCTACCTACCAAGACATGGGCTCCCCATTTTGATCCCCAGAAGGTCTTCTGTATTCTCAGGGATTGATGAATACTGCTCAATTGTCTTTCTCTACCCTTCCAGCAGATACCTTGAACACATAGCAAGAACCAGAATGATAGGGGCAAGGGAAAGTCAGTGCTTCCCTGCCCACCCCCTACACAAACATTCCATTCCACACCTGTTTTAAACTCACAAGATTAGCCCAAAGTATGTTCAAGAGCCCTGGAGTCTGGAAAGTAGCAGGGCTGCCTGTACCCTATGGAAGGTCTCAGTGCATGTAGTTGAAGTTGATTGGGAATAATGGCCTAAACATTCAGTCTGAATGTTAAGAATCCCAAGATGGGGCCCGAGAAATAGGTGTGTAAGATCTTGTATGCTGCTTACCCTGGTTTGGTACTTGGCACCATATATATACAATCCCTGGTCTCTGCCAAGGGCTGTTCCTGAGCACAGCCAAGAATATTTCCTGAAAACCACTTGTGTATGACACAAAACAAAAATCATGAGAGTGCAGGAGAGATTGCTCATAGCGCTGGAACTTTGTGTTTTGCATGTGAGTGGCAGGGGTTCAGTCCTAGGCATCAATCACATGGTCCTGAGCCCTACAAGGTGTGTTGAAAAAAGAAAAAATCATTTTCCTGGGAGCTATGGAAGAGCCTGGCAGGGTAGGGTGCTGCTGAGTATGGATTACGCTGAGCAGCTTCTAGACCTCAGTGGGTGTGGAGGCCCTGTAGCAGCCCGATTGCTCGCTGTCCATATGGCCCAGATACCTGTAGACCTCACCATCTGCTGGCCCACGGGATGCCGGGATGTCACCGAGGGAGGGCAGCTGAGTGCCTCCCTCCAGAACCGGCCAACTTCCTGTTTGTGCCTGTGGGTGGGACTTTACGAGTCTGAGGGAAGCTCAGCCATGAGGGGTGCGGGGAAGGGGTGCCTCCCCACCCGCAACCAGCAGGCCTGCTCACCTGGCCAGACACCTCTTCCAGGGAGGGGAGGAGCTGGTTCTGCGTGGGCCGCCTGGCCTTGGGCGGGTGTTGAGGGGGGTGGGGTCTGTTTGGGTGAAACCTGAGCCTCCTTTGTCTGCTTGCAGGGGCTTTCCCTTAGTTCTGAGGAGTGGGCCCGACCGGGCTTCCAGGCGCGGAGAAGCCTGCGGGCAGCTAGCTGGGTGTGTGTGTGGGGGGGTGCAGCTCTGTCCCCCCTGCAGCTAGTCCCCGTTTGCATCTTGCAAACTGCAAACCAGGGGCCAGAGGGGCAGCCTCGGGCAACCGTCGAGCCTCCGCAGGGCTGGGCTTAGGGTTGGCTGTCGAGGGGGTGTGGGGCAGACCACTCCCCTCTAGGGTCGGGGGCGCGGCCTTCGCCGCCCCGCCCCGGCCCGCTCCACCAGGCCGGCGGGGCCGGCGCGCGGAACCCGGAGCCGGGAGCGGGCTTGGGGAGCAGCGGGCGGATCTGCGGCGAGGAAGTGACCGCGCTGGAGAAGCAGCAGCCTAGGGGACGCTGGAGCGACGGCGCAGGTGGAGCGGGGTGAGTGATCGGGGGTGGGAGCTGCAGCCTCCCGTACATCTTTTGCACCAGAGCTAAACTTTTCGAGCGCTGGAGAAGCCCGTGGAGTTGGGGGCTTGCGGGTGAGGACCGTTCCCTCCGGGAGGTGCAGCGAAGTGTCTATAAACAGGGACACTCACTCGCGGGCCCACCCAGGCGCGCACGGGACACGGTCACACGTGCACTTTAGGGACCTGCCCAGGGAGATCCCGGGGCAACCCCGAACGGCGCCCCCGGCCCGCGCGCACCCCGCAAAGGCGTGTCGCCCCCACTGGGGCACACGACACGGGCCGGGTGACAAGGCCGCCCCGTGCAGAGGCGAGCCGGGTGGGCCGGCTCGGGAAGTTCCTTCGGCCCGGCCTCCCGCAGGTGAGGACGGAGACGTAAACAGACGTCGGGCACGAGACAGCCCCACAGCCCCGGGGACCGTGCACCGGCCTCTCCCTTGCGCCCCGCCGGGTGAGCTGAGTCTGCAGGGTCTCACGTCGGGCTGAGTTCCTGTCTCCGCCTCTGAGGTGCTAAGCTGGCCTCAGAATTGGCGGCAGAACGCCCCCTGGAGTCCGGGAGACGTTACCTGGCCCCTGCCGCTCCCCTCTACCTTCCTGGTGTCTCTCTCCCATCTCAGAAGGGATCGAATGGGGGCGCTGGAATGGACGCCCCTCTTCCCCTTCTGCTCGCTGAGACGCTGTCTCGGAGCGGGTGGGGGTCCTCTCTTCCCACTCCCGGCTCCATGCAGCGCCTGGAGCTCCTCCTCCCCCAGCCCAGGACCAGAAAACCCACACGGAGGAGCCCGCTGAGGAATGCACCCGCGGAAACATTCCCGCAACGCCGGAGTGGGCTGCCAACCAACCCCCAACCCGGGGAGCAGGGGGTGCAGAAGAAGCCCGAGGCCTCCCGCCCCGCCTCCAACCCAGGCACACGCTGAGCCCAGATGCTGCCGGGGCTGTGGGCAGGCTGCCAGGAAGAGGCGACTCCTGGTGCCCGGGAGGCTGTGATGGGGGCAAATCCCAGGAAGGGGTCCCTCACTCTCTCCAGGAGGGGGGCTCGAACTGTTCTTGTTCTTGAAGGTCGAGGGTCTGGGGTGAGCCCCGAGGCTGGCTTGGGCTCTCGAGTCCCTTTCCAAGGAAAAAAAGCAGGAAAAACAACCCTTTCCAGAGGGCTAAAAATAGAGCTGAGAGCCGGCCAGGGCTGTGGCCTGGAAAGGGGGGCCGGTGCTCCTTCCTGGGGCAGCGCCGAGCTCTGGCCGGCTTTGCCCCGGAGAGGGCGGGCGGCGGCGGCGGCTGAGCGCGCCATCAGCTGACCCGGCCAGGTCTGACCCTTCGGACACCGTCTGGGCCGGCCACAGACAGTGTCGGCCAAGGGGGCCGTGCGCGCCACAGACCCAGCGGTGGAGATGCTTAGGGCCAGGAGGGCCTTTGGGCCCGTGCCGATGCCAAGGGCTGCTGCACGTGGCGAGGGGCCCTGGGCGAGGAGGCGTGGGCCCGGACCGTGGGACCAGGCAGGCGCGAGGGCCCCGAGTGTGAACCGGCCTGAAAAGCTGCTTCTGGGGAGTCGGGCGTCACGTGCGCACCGCGCCCGGCTGCGTGAGCCCGAATGTGGGAAAGGTCGTGTGGGTGTTCAAAAGAGCGCGTTGTTTGCAAGCGTGAGGTTGTTTGTGACCTCGAGAAAACAGTGGCGTGTTGTCTAGGCCGGTGTAGGTTGGGGCTGTCGGTCTTAAGACCGGCTTGTCCTGGTGACTGCTAGGGTGCCGGGCACCACCCGAAAAGTGTTCCATCCTTCTCTGGGCACACGACTCCGAGGGCAGGCCAGGGAGCCTAGGGAGAGTAGTGCTGGGGCAGAGAGGTCATGCATGATGTTGGGTCAGTGGGAGTCCGGGCCCCAGCCCGGATCGATCGCTTGCTGGAAGGGGCGGCGGTGCGCTCTCGGGCCGGGCCTCCAGGTGGCGCGTCCTCTGCCACTCCGCCGGGCCTGGCGGGCGGTTTCCAGCTCGCCGGGGGGTGGAGCAGGCGCGCGCCGGCTGGCCCGGGAATTGTGCCGGGGCGCCGGGCCTGGGGGCGAGCGGGGGGCGGGGGCGGCCGGCCGACCTCGGCCTCCTGCTGCGGACCCTGAATCCGGGCCGGGTGTTTGGCGAGGAGACGGCGACTTGAGCCGCGCGTCTTGGGAGAAGGGCGGCGCCTGCTTGCTTCTTTGTGCTCCAACACAATGACCAGCTGCCGGCGGCCCCGGGGCCCGGGCCGGAGTCTTGGGGACGACCCTGCGCCCTCCGCTGAGTCCTGAGCCGGCCGAGCGCGCGGACAGACAGCGCGTTTTGCAAGCCCCCCTTGGCGGGAGGGACCCCAGCTCCAGCCCCACCGGCCACGCGTGACGCGGGGTGCGGCGCCCCGGGGGGCGGAGCGGGGCGGGACGCCCCTCGGACCCGTCCTCCGCGCGGCGCCGCCCACTGGCCGGGCTCGGGGCGGCCGGCGCTGCGAGTGGCCGCGCGCGGGCCGTGCAGCGCAGCACAGCGCATCGCGGGGGGCGGCGCGGGGCCGAGCATGGAGCGGCGCGGCCGAGGTGAGGGGGGCCGATGGGCAGACTGGGGAGCACCCCAACTCCCGCGCGCGCGGTGGAGCCCGGCGGCGGGGGCTCCCTGGATGCCACAACCGGGGCGCCCCCACTTTTAGGGAAGCGGGGCGCGGCGGGGTGATCTGGACGCTAGACGGGCGGGGGGGCCCCGTTTCCTGCGGCCGAGTGGAAAAACTCGTGATCCCAGACTCGCTCCCGCTTGCTTGGCTGCTTTTCTGGAGTTTGGTGCGGGGAGACTCTTTTCTCCCCCCAACTCTCCAGCTCCTCCAGAGCGGGCCTGCGGGAGCCCGGATCGCGCGGCAGACGGGTCTCCCGGCTCAGCGCAGCTCCAGCCCGGGCCGGGACCCGGGGGCGCGGGGAGAACGCGGGGGGCCCCCTTGCATACCTCGCGGACGCGCTTCTCAAAATGGAGCCTCGGCCCCTCCTTCCCGGCGCGGGCGGGCGGGCGGGCTCTGCTGGCCACCCCGCTCCGCTCGGCCGGCTCCCGGCTCTGCCGCCGTCTCGACTGTGGGCCTGACCCGCGGGGCCTCGCCGAGTCTTTGTCTCCGCTTTTCTGGGTTCCCTCGTCTTTCTCGGGGTCTGTCTGCTTCCTTCCCACACTTTTCACTTTCCACACGCTGGAGCAGGGAAAGGCAGGCAGGTGCCAGCCCCCCGTGAGCCTTTCAAGAAGCCCCTAACCCCATCCTCTCCTCTATGCCCAGCTGGACTTGTAGGGGGGGCGTTCATTTTGCTCAAGGCCTCCTATTGCTTCTGCCAGGAGGCGCCCCAGTTCCATCTGAACCTCAGTAGTTCTGAGTCTTTTGACTTGGGGAAAGGGGAATTTAAGGAAAGGGTGGGGGCAGTGCAGGCAACTGTGTCAGATAATGTGCATCTCCTGCCCTCTCCCCAACCCAGAGTCACCAGAACCAAGCACACACACACACACACACACACACACACACACACACACACACACACACCCGCTCTCTGGTTGACCCTGAATCAGGCTACCAGCCAGGCCAGCTCCTCATGCCTGTCCCCATTCACTCACCTGTTAACAGACTCGCACATTCTACACCCCATGTACCCGTGAACTCCGCATCACGCACTGAACATCTGTCTTCTGTCCCATCTCCCGCTGGTGCGGTGAGAACTTGCACAGATGTTCTGCTGGGGACCCTCTCTGTATACACAACTCCCAGATTCCCAGCTCCGTCCCGTCCCAGTGTTCCACACACAGACACACACACAGCTCATTTCCCCATTTTCCCAGGCCGGGTCTCACTCAGCAGTGCCCTCTCCTCCCCCTGCCTGCTGGCCACTTGGCCTTGCTCTGCCTGATGACTTCAGCAGATGCCTGTGTGCTGGTGCCTCAGCCCCGGGGAGGGAGTTCCGGGGGAACCAGCCGGCTGTTCCCTTCAGGAAGAAGCGGGTCTGGGCGGTGCAGCCCTCTTCTCTGGATTCTGGGCAAGTGAGATCTTGGAACAGCTGTCTGAGCTGACAGCTTCTCTCCTCCCCTTAGGTTACTCTAGGTTATTCTGGGCAACTCTAGCTCCATGGCTTCCTAAACGTTGGCATTTGGCCTATTTGGACTCCTTCAGGCAAGACTGTTGGTACAGGGAGACTAGGAGTTTTCTTGGAAAGAAGCTGCAGACTGCTTGCACTCTGGAAGTTGGGCTCCCTAAGAGCTTTGAGTTTTTTTGTTTTGGTTTTTGGGTCACACCCGGCAGTGCTCAGGGGTTACTCCTGGCTCTATGCTCAGAAATTGCTCCTGGCAGGCTTGGGGACCATATGATCCCGGGATTTGAACCACCGTCCTTCTGCGTCTAAGGCAAATGCCTTACCGCTGTGCTATCTCTCCGGCCCCTGAGTTCTTTCTTTCTTTTTTTTTTTTTTTTTTTTTTTGGCAGTACACAAGGGTTACTCCTGGCTTTGTGATTAGGGATCACTGCTGACAGTATTCCTGACACCGTATTGGGTGCTGGGGATCAAACTCAGCTGCATGCAAAGCAAGTGGCCTGCTTACTATCGCTCCAGCCCTTAAATTTATTTTTATTGTTTACTTTTGAGGCACACGCAGCAATGCTCTGACTTTGCCCCTGCTGTAGGGAAAAGGAGTCAATCCAAGTGGGGCTTGGATCATAGGTAGAGCTGGAGCCTGAACCTGGGCTTCCTACATGTACCACATGTGCTCACCCCATTGAACTATCTGGCCCCAGAGCTCTGAGTTTCTTGTTTGGCCAGCTCCTCCCTTGCCGCCTCACTGTCTGGGAGAAACTGAGGCTTGGCTGGGGGAAGCTGGGCACTGCCTGTCCTGGGCACTTTGTTCCCTAATTACCTTCTGAGTTGCTGATTGCGTCCCTAAGACTGTCTCTGCTCAACTGCCCTCTAAGGAGGCCACCTGTCCCCGGAGACCAGAGGCCTGTGCCAGTAGCCAGGAAGAAAGACTCCCTCCCTGTCCAGGCGTCAGAGCTTATGTGTGGTTGGGACTGGGGCCTAAGTCTCCTCTGCCAAGGGCCCTGAATAACCGGCAGGCTTAGCACTTCCTTATCAATTCCTGCTTGAGAGACTCACTCCTTGGCCTTGTTTGGACCAGAATTAGGCATGTTCTAGGAGGGTCACTGCCTGGAAGAAATATGTACTGGCATCCAGGTGCGCACGCTCTCTCTCTCTCTCTCTCTCTCTCTCTCTCTCTCTCTCTCTCTCTCTCTCTCTCTCTCTCTCTCTCTCTCTTTCTCTCTCCCTCTCCCTCTTTCTCCCTCTCCTTCTCCTTCTCTCTCTCTCTCTCTCTCTCTCTCTCTCTCTCTTCTCTCTCTCTCCCGCTTTTTTTTGGGCCACACCTGGAAGCATTCAGAACTCACTTCTGGCTTGGGGGACCATATGGGTGGGATGCCAGGGGATTGAACCACGGTCCATCCTAGGTTAGCACGTGCAAGGCAAACATCCTACTGCTTGTGCCACCGCTCTGGCTGCATCTTTTTATTTTATTTTATAAATTTTTAATTGAATCAACATACGATACACAGTTAAAAAGTTATTCATATGGGGCAGTAGAGATAGCATGGAGGTAAGGCGTTTGCCTTTCATGCAGAAGGATGGTGGTTTGAATCCCGGCATCCCATATGGTCCCCTGTGCCTGCCAGGAATGATTTCTGACATAGAAGCAGGAGTAACCCCTGAGCAATGCCAGGTGTGACCCCCCCCCCAAAAAAAATAGACTCTTAGGGGCTGGAGAGATAGCATGGAGGTAAAGCATTTGCCTTGCATGCAGAAGGACGGTGGTTCTAATCCCGGCATCCCATATGGTCCCCAGAGCCTGCCAGGAGCGATTTCTTAGCATAGAGCCAGGAGTAACCCCTGAGAGCTGCCAGGTGTGACCCAAAAACAAAACAAAAACAAACAAAAAAAGTTATTCATGATTGAGTTTCAGTCATGCAGTGTCCAACACCCATCCCTTCACCCATGTACATTTCCTGCCACCATGTCCCCAGTCCCTCACCCGCTGCCCCTGCCTGCCTCTATGACAGACATTTTTCTGCCCCCCCCTTTTTTCCTTTTAGACTCTGCTATTTGCAGTAGTGTTACTTGCATATCATTTTATCTCTATCTGTACCCAGTTCTTGTTCAGAGTGATGTTTCCAACTATTCTTATCATGGTGGTTCCTTCTCTGCCCTAACTTCACTGCCCCCCTTGTGGCAAACTTCCTACCCTAGACCAGTCCTCCTGGCTCTCTTCTGTTTCCTTTCATTTAGGCTCCTTAGTGTTGTCAAGGACTATTTGGCCTGGGACTCCAGGAGAGTGGGAGAGGACTGGGGAGAGCTCAGTGGTTGAGGCACAGATCCCATGTGGTCCTTAAGCACCATCCTCTATGGCCTAAAAACCAAACCAAATAGCTGGGTTGTGGGTTGGGGGCAGTCAGGAGAGGAACCAAGGGTCTTGTGCAGAATACTGATTCTACTGTCCTGCTCGCAGGTTCCCCGGGAGGCCCTTGGCCAGGCCTGAGCCCCTGCTGCCATGGCCATCGTGCACACACGTCCTGTGCCCCTGGAACCTGCCCCTGAGGCCACCACAGCCCCACACACTCCAGCCATGGGCAGCGTGAGCAGCCTCATCTCAGGCCGGCCCTGCCCTGGAGGCCCAGCCCATCCCCGCCACAATGGCCCCTCTGGGCCCTCCTTCTTCCGCCAGCAGGATGGGCTGCTCAGGGGTGGTTATGATGCACAGGAGCCACTGTGCCCAGCTGTGCCCCCCAGGAAGGCTGTCCCCACCACCACCTTCACCTATATCAATGAGGACTTCCGGACTGAGTCCCCTGCCAGCCCCAGCAGTGACTTTGAAGATGCCCGGGAGCAGCGGGCCCATGATGCTCATCTGCGTGGTCCCCCACCCAAGCTTATCCCAGTCTCTGGAAAGCTGGAGAAGGTGAGAATAAAGTTCTTCTTGGGGGCCTGTGAATCCACTTGGAGAAGCTAGAAGTTTATTTAGGGGAGCAGGTGTAGACCATTTCCCAGGCTTGCTTTGTCAGGTAGATTCTAGCCAGGTGACCTCAGGGGAGTCATTCATCTTTCTCTTGAGATTCCATGTTTATAAAGCAGGGCCATAGGTCAACTGCCCCAGGGTGGTCCTGAGAGCCAAACCCTGGCCAGAAGGTGTGCGCATGGGACCCCCAGCCCTGGCACTTTGGCATGCCCCTGAGGCTCCGCTGCGATGCACCATTCTGCACAAGGCCTTGAACCTCTGCCCCACTTCCCTTTCTGTAACATGGGGGGTTTGTCTCACAGCTCTGATGGCTTTTGTTATGATGAAAACACGCCTTTTCCTTGGCATGACACAGTGCTGGCCCTCAGGAGGCTTATAGGAAGTAGGAACGGTTGTCACTGTCACTAAGTAGGAGGACTGAAATCCCCGTTCACGGGAGGGTGGAGGTGTGAGGGCTTTGAACGATGGGGCACCTCACCCCTCGTGTCACGTGGCTCCTCATTTCAGAACATGGAGAAAATCCTGATCCGCCCCACAGCCTTCAAGCCAGTGCTGCCCAAACCTCGAGGGGCGGCGTCCGTGCCTGGCTTCCTGGGTCCTCGGGCCACCGGACTGTCAGGGAGCCTCACTCAGCTCTTTGGGGGACCTGCTTCCTCCTCCTCTTCCTCCTCCTCCTCAGCTGCTGACAAATCCCTGGCACTGAGCGGCTGGGCCAGCGGCTGCCCATCAGGGACACTCTCTGACTCCGGCCGGAACTCACTCTCCAGCCTGCCCACTTACAGCACTGGGGGCACTGAGCCAGCCACCCACTCCCCAGGCGGGCACCTACCCTCCCATGGCCCTGGGCGAGGAGCACTGCCAGGGCCCACCCGAGGGGCCCCAACTGGGCCCTCCCACTCGGACAGTGGCCGATCTTCCTCCAGCAAAAGCACAGGCTCCCTGGGAGGTCGGGGGACCGGGGGGCTCTTAGGCGGTGCTCCCCGAGCCTCCCCAGACAGCAGCTCCTGTGGGGAACGCTCCCCACTCCCACCCCCGCCCCCACCACCACCTTCAGACGAGGCCCTGCTGCACTGTGTCCTGGAAGGAAAACTACGCGACCGTGACCGTGAGGCACAGCTACAACAGCTGCGGGACAGCCTGGATGAGAGCGAGGCCGCCATGTGCCAGGTGGGGCGGTGGGGAGGGGGCTGGTGTGGGGGATCCTGTCTGACCCCATCCCCACTGCACTGAGCTGGAAAGGCCTAGGGCAGGAGAGGGCTCAGTGAGTCTGAACCAGGCTTTTTATGACAGAAACTGGGGACTGATCCCCACCACCCTCAAACAATGAACTGAGACTGGGTCCTAGGCACCACAGTTGTGGCCCAGAAACAAAATACTATACCACGATCAAGCCCAGCGTGTTCACGAGTGCACACCTTAACCAGACTGAGCCTCTCATGTCCTGAAAAGGTCTCTTGGAGGTTCATTCAGGCAAAGGTGCCGAAGTACTATTGTCTCCTTGGCACCATGCTATTGACATTGCTGTTGGAGTTGTTTTTGTTATAAAAATTGTTGAGGCCGGTGAGATAGTTTAGCAGTTAGCGCTGCCTTCCATGCAGCCGACCCAGGTTCTATCTTGGGTGTCCTGGGTATCCTATATCCTTTGACTGCCACCAGGACTAACTTGAAAGATAGTACAGCAGATAGACCCTTACTTTACATGAGCCCAATCTGGGTTTATTCCCAACACCTCATATGTTCCCCTGAGCATTATTAGGAATAGATTTTGACTGCTGAGACAAGAGTTAAGCCCTGAGTACACTCAAGTATGGCCTTAAAACAAACAAAAAATCTTGTTGGGGGCTTAAGAAATAATTCAGGGGTTAAGGCACTTGCCTTGCATTGCAGCTGACCTTGGTTTGATCCCTGAATACTATATATGGTCCCTTGAGCACTACCAGGGTTCACTACTTGAGCCCCCTTTAGCCTTGTTTAATTAAGTCTCCCTCCCTGAGCCCAGGTCAGCAGGCTACCAGAGCTGTCAGTGACTGGGGACTTGGGGGGCAGACAGGGGTCAAGGCTTGGGGGAGTTGCAAGGATTCAGAGCTGCCTTTTGGCTTGCAGGTGTCCGAGGAGCGACCACGGCCCTGGCAGCGGGAACGTGAGGCCCTACGGGAGGATGGCACTGTTCAGACGCAACGAGCCCAGCGGGCCCAGCAGCTGCTGCAACTGCAGGTGTTCCAGCTGCAGCAAGAGAAGCGGCAGCTGCAGGACGACTTCGCACAACTGCTGCAGGAGCGGGAGCAGCTGGAGCGACGCTGCGCCACCTTCGAGCGAGAGCAGCGGGAGCTCGGGCCTCGGCTTGAGGAGACCAAGTGGGAGGTGGGCTGGGGCGTGTGTTCCCTTCGTCCCCTCTTCAAGATGGGGATCCCTAATCAAGCTTTTCTGGGTGGGGGGGGGGTCTCCCAACTGGTCTGGTGTTCACATAACCAGTGGTATTCCTGTTGGCTGCCTCCCAGTCAGACCTGAATCAGGAGGGTGCTCTGGCCACCAGTTGAGTATATGTCATGGAGTATCTTGTCTAAGCAGTAGACTGCTAATACTCCTAGAGACAAGGATGCAGACCCTTCGAGTGCTGGAGTGAACCCCATATCACACTTGTTGGCAGTGCAGAGTGGTGCCACTTTCCCAGTGGTGCCACTCCTGCAAAACCTGCTCCTGGTCCCCAGCTCTGCAGCGCTTCTGATGGTTGCAGAGACCTGCTTTGAAGTAGACAGATCTGGGTCTGTCTCCACTTGACTTGTTACCACCTAACTGTTGGGCCTTGGGCATATCCCTACATTTTCCAATCTATAAATGGGTGTAGTGATGGAACTCCAAATGCCCAGCATGTGTTCAAGACCTTTCCCATGGAGATAAACTTTTCACCCTTCTTCCCCTAGGTGTGCCAGAAGTCAGGCGAGATCTCCCTGCTGAAGCAGCAACTGAAGGAGTCTCAGGCGGAGCTGGTGCAAAAAGGCAGTGAGCTGGTGGCCTTGCGGGTGGCGCTACGAGAAGCCCGGGCAGCACTGCGGGTCAGTGAAGGCCGGATGCGGGGCCTCCAGGAAGCGGCCCAAGCTCGGGAGCTAGAGCTGGAGGCCTGTTCCCAGGAGCTGCAGCGGCACTGCCAGGAGGCTGAGCGACTGCGGGAGAAGGCTGGTCAGCTGGACACCGAGGCGGCTGGACTGCGGGAGCCTCCTGCGCCATCAGGGAGTGCGGACCCCTTCCTGCTGGCAGAGAGTGATGAGGCCAAGGTGCAGCGGGTAGTTGCCGGGGTTGGTGGCAGCCTGCGGGCTCAGGTGGAACGGCTACGGGCAGAGCTGCAGAGAGAGCGGCGCCGGGGTGAGGAGCAGAGGGACAGCTTCGAGGGAGAGCGACTGGCCTGGCAAGCGGAGAAGGAGCAGGTGATCCGGTACCAGAAGCAGCTGCAGCACAACTACATCCAGATGTACCGGCGCAACCGGCAGCTGGAGCAGGAACTGCAACAGCTCAGCCTGGAACTGGAGGCCCGGGAGCTTGCAGAACTGGGCCTGGCCGAGCCGACCCCCTGCATCTGCCTGGAGGAGATTACTGCCACGGAAATCTAGGGTATCCCAGCTTTGCGGGCCCCAAAGCCACTTGTGCCCTGGGGTCCAGGCCTCAGCCTCTGTCCAGACTGGGGGCTGGCCTCTGACTTGAATGAGCAAGATCAGACCCCTCAGTGGTCCCCCATGCTCATGGGCATCCAGAGCTCCTACTCACCCATTCACCTCTGCTGCTGCCAATGCCACCATGCCACCCCATGCACCCCAGACTCCCACCAGCCTATCCAGCCAGGGGGCTGAGAAGAGAGAGGCTCCCTCATTGCCACAATCTCTTCCCCATCCTCCAAAGCCAGAGAAGCCAGATAGCGCCAGCTGCTCCAGATGTGCCTGCCCCGTGCCCACGATGAGGGCCGATGCTGAGACTGGGCTCTGAGCTCCAGGTTTCAGCTTGAAGCCCTTCTGGGTGAGGCGCCGTAGTCAGACCAAAGGAAGAACTCAGAAATAATCTTGTTTTATTTGTGTTTGTGACCCAGTGGCCCCTCCCCACACCTGGGTTTATGGCCTCGTTTTCATTTGTATATTTTCACACTGTAAATTTCTTGTACAAACCCAAAGAAAAAAATTAAAAAAGTTTTTTTTTTTTTTTTTGTTAAAAAAAGTGAGTGTCCTGGGTAAAAAGTGGAAACTTCTTAAGAGTCTCCCCCTCCACCCCTTTATTTGCAGCTTATTCCCCAGTCTTCATGGAGGGCTTGGGGGTGGAAGGTGATGAGGAAAGGACAGACACTTCTACAGACAGTAGAAAGTCCAGGGTCCTAGGGAC
This sequence comes from Suncus etruscus, assembly GCF_024139225.1. Classification (NCBI taxonomy): domain Eukaryota; kingdom Metazoa; phylum Chordata; class Mammalia; order Eulipotyphla; family Soricidae; genus Suncus; species Suncus etruscus. The sequence continues at coordinate 44,706,187 of NC_064864.1, forward strand.
TACGTGACCTGTTAAGGTTTAAGGAGCTAGAAGAACCTTCTACCCATTTCCTTAAGCAGAACACTGCAGATGGGAAGGGGGCCCTTGAGGGCTCCACCTGGGGGTCCATGTGGCCTGGTGCCTGGAGGGAATCCAGAGGGGCTCTTGAGAAAGTGCTACTCCCCAGCTGCAGGCCCCCAGTGGGAGGCTGGGGCTAGTGGGCATGCTCAGAGATCTGTCCTTGTTCACTTCTTCATCTGGGAGGGCAGAGCCCTAGTGAGGATGGGAAAGAAGGAAGCAGGAACTCATAGCCAGCAGTGTGGAGCTTAGGGGACAGGAGGAGTCTAAGGGTCCCAGGAGGATGAGGTCAGTAAAAGAGGGAGCAGACTCGTGGGAGGAGCTGGCATCTGTGGGCGTGGCCTGGGGAGGACAGGACGCCCATGGGAAGGAGCCTGGCCGGTGGAAGAGGCAAGGACCCAGGGAGGATGCAACCCGGAGTGGCATCAGGGGCCAGTGGGTGGGAGCTGGTCAGCTGCTGGACACTCATCAGGGAGAACTGATGAGCCAGAGGGTAGGGACCCTGGCACAGGGACCCTGACCACCAGCTCCATGGGTTCCCGGGCCTTGTTCCGATAAGCCCGGCGGATGGTATCCACGGCTCGCTGGTGGGTCACCTGCTCCAGGCTCTCCCCGTCCACGGCCACAAGCTCGAAGCCAGCCTGGGATGGGGGTGGGAAAGTGACGGCCTGTGACCTCAGATCACCCCACCCACTCTCTAACCTCTCACCTCCAGCCCTGGACACCCCCCATCTGGGTGAAGGGATGGACAATGAAGACTGTTGTGCTTGGAGCTGTTGGGGGCAGGGTGGGGCTCAGACAATGGCCCTTTGTCCCCAGGGCCAGGGTGGAACAACAGTCACCCACAGGCCCAGGCCCGCAGGAGGGACCTTCTCACTTGACTGCAAGGGGAACAGGCCCTCCTGACCACCAAGTTCTGCAGGGCCCTGATGAGTGGGGTCTGGGTGCTCCTCACCCACCTGCAAGGTCCCACTGAGGAAAGCAGCCCCACCCGGGAAGATCTTTTCTATCTTCACCACAGGCTGCACCCTGGACTCGATGCCCCCAGAAATGCTGATACCTAATGAGAGGAAGAAGCAAGGATGAGAATACACAGATATCTCTAAAAGTCAGAACCCCCAGAGAAACCCAGGACCTCAAAGTCAGGGTCATCAACCCTCAGTCTCTAACTACTCAAGTAACAAATCAACTCCCAAGTCCTCCAGATGCACCAAATTAAGATTCCCCAGTGGCACCAATGTTCAGATTATTTTCCCAGGCCTAGATGTCCTAATTACTCTGCCCCACTCTCCCCCACAAAAAACCAAGCCCACCTACCTCACCCACACCCTAGTGCTGACCCTGGCAGGCACAGTGCCTCCTGAACTCACCCAGAGACTGCTTGGCCTTGGACAGTGTGACTGTCCTCAACTCCCCCATGGAACCCTGTGTGGCCGCCTCCTCTGCTGCTGGCCTGACAGTTCCGTTCTCAGAGGCCACTGGACTGTCCCCTGCCTGACCTGACTGCCCATCCAGAGGCCTGGGCAGAGCAGGCCTGGCCTTCCGAGGCTTGTGATAGCGGCCATTGGCCGTGCTGGGGTGCGGGGTGTGCGCTGGGGAAGGGGACCGTCTTCTTCCGGGGGACTTGGCCCTGCCCCGGCTTCGGCTGCGGCTCTGGGCTGGTCCCTGACTCCGGCTCTGCCGAGAAGGAGAAGGAGCATCTTCTCGGGGTTCAGTCAGCAACCAGTTGGGCCTCTGTGGCCGGGGAGCCACGGGTGGTGGCTGGGGAGAAGGGGTACAGGTGTTCCGGCGCGGGGTGAAGCCATCTACTGGCACGTCCTGGAGAGGAGGGATCCCTTTCTGGGGGTTGCGTGGGGCAGTGGCCCCAGGGGACATCTGCAGGTCTTCCAGCCGCTCCCTCAGTTCGCTGTCACCTTCCTCTTCGGAGAAACCGTTCACAGGCAGCAGATAGAAGCCGCCACGACTGTCTGGGAAGGGGGCCCAGGTCAGACAGCACCCCCAGTCCAGCGCAGCCTGGATCCACACCCGTCTTTGCTGTCTGTGGAGACAGGGGCCGACCCAGCCCTAGTTCTGTGCCTCAGGCCTTTAAGGGAGAGCTGGGCCTGGGAACCACACACCCACAGAGAGGGCCATGGTCTCTTAAAAGAGTATTTTATACTTCGCTGCAATACTTACTATTCTATCTTATTAGGTTTTTTTTTTTTTTTTGGTGTTTTTTTTTGTTGTTGTTGTTGTTTTGTGTGTGGTTTTTGGGTCACATCCGGCAGTGCTCAGGGGTTATTCCTGGCTCCAGGCTCAGAAATTGCTCCTGGCAGGCACGGGGGACCATATGGGACGCCAGGATTCAAACCGATGACCTCCTGCATGAAAGGCAAACGCTTTACCTCCATGCTATCTCTCTGGCCCCTATCTTATTAGTTTAATTTTGTTTGGGAACCATTCTTGGCAGGGCTGGGGGACCACGTGGGCTCGGGATGGAACCTAGTTCTGCAAGCTCTCTCCAGTCCCATCTTTATTTTAAGGTGTGAGGAAGCTCTGCTCTCACACCAACCTGGTACCTTCTCAGAGGTTGTCACAAAGAATGAGATTAAAAAGACAGGAGTATGGGGCCGGAGAGATAGCATGGAGGTAAAGCATTTGCCTTGCATGCAGAAGATCGATGGTTTGAATCCCGGTGTCCCATATGGTCACCTGAGCCTGCCAGGAGCGACTTCTGAGCATAGAGCCAGGAGAAACCCCTGAGCACGGCCGGGTGTGACCCAAAAACCAAAAAAAAAAAAAAAAAAAAGAAGAAAGAAAGAAAAAGAAAGACAGGAGGGGCCAGGAAGGTGGCGCTAGAGGTAAGGTGTCTGCCTTGCAAGCGCTAGCCAAGGAACGGACCGAGGTTCGATCCCCCGGCATCCCATATGGTCCCCCCAAGCCAGGGGCGATTTCTGAGTGCATAGCCAGGAGTAACCCCTGAGCGTCAAACGGATGTGGCCCAAAAACCAAAAAAAAAAAAAAAAAGAAAGACAGGAGTGATAGCTCAGTGGGTAAGGCACTTGCCTTGCACACAGCTAAACCAGGCTCAATCTTTGGCATTTCATCTGGTCCTCTGGTACCATCAGGAGTAATTCCTGAGTGCAGGGCCAGGAGGAGTGAAGCCTGAGCACTGCCAGGCATATGGCCCAAAAACCAAAACCAAAAAATCAAAAGCAAAACTATGAGACTAGAACAGACTTTCCAGCCCCTGTGAAAGAAAGGCCAGGCTCTGTGTATATGTACATGTGTGTTTGTGCGTGTGTTTGTCAGTAAGTGTATATGAGCATGAATACATATATGAGTGTATATATGTTTGTGTGAGTAAGTGTGGATGAAGCAGTTCTGGTTGCATCAGAGGATAGAGCTCAGAGGCCGAAGGCCCCATGTGGGCAGGAATGAAAGGCCCCAAGGTGTCCCTCCCGGAGCCCTGGAATACACTGACCAGGCACAGGTGTGATGAGGTGTCTCTTGGGTGGTGTGTCCTGGCGGGCTGGCCGCAAAGCAGGAGGTCGCACTGGTTGGAGAGAACAAACCAGTCAGAGGCATGTCCTAGCTGAGGGACAACCCCCCAGAGGCCTCTCAGGCCCCCCGTAGCGCACCTGCCCTGCTCCTGAGGGCCTCGAATGCTTCCAGCTCCACTGGCATCACCATACTGTCAAAGCGGCCCAAGTCCGTGGGGGCCACCACACTCCTGGGGAGTTAGAACAAGCGGGGAGGGGTGCACCATGGACATGGGGAGTGGTGGGCAAGGATTAGCTATGGAGGTGGGGGTAGTATACCCTGGACCCCCTCCCAGCCCCTTTCCACCTGATGTCCCTCAGTAGCAGCAGCTTGGTGGGCCTGTCCAGGATGGCCAGCAGTGGCCTCACCAGGTCCTCCACGCCACCTTCTTGCACATACTGTGAAAAAAGGAACACAGGATACTGAGGAGGGAGACCCCTCTGATTAGGACATCCTTCCCGCCCCAGCTTCCACAGAACAGTCCTAGGCTGGTGGCCAGGGAGAACCCTGCAGTGACTGTGAGGCCCGGCAAAGAGAGCTCTGCCACTCAGTCTGTGCCAAGTTCTCGAGCCTTTCACACATCCCTTTTCCAGGTGCGGAGCAAGGCTTGAGGGGAGGAGGACTTTGCCCAGGCTACAGAGGAGGAAACATGAGAGCAACTGGCACCTGGGAAATCTGGCCCTTCTGGTCTATTTTCCAAGGACTCCTGCCTGCTCTCCCCACCCACTGTGCAGAAGGCCTTGGAGCTGCCAGGTTGGTAGCTGGGCTGCACAGACTTGCGCATTAGACTCTGTTCAGGCCCAGAATGGGCAACCAGGGGAAGACGAAAGCCCTACAAAAGTGTCTAACCAGTCCCCAGCAGTGTGGAGGTCTTTCTGCCTGGTACTAGCCAGACACCACCAGCCACACCCTACCAACATCCAGGCAAAGGGAACCCTGGATATTAATTACCCTCCCTGACAGCACACCGCCCCCTGGTGGTCAGAGGGAGCTATGACATACGACACCCAGCCACAGCATGCCCTGGTAGTCACAGCAAGACAGCAATAAATGTCTGCATCCAGATCTGAACTATGTGTGGCCGCAACCTCAGGCAAAGCTGCAGGGATGCACATATACACCTGAGGCCACACGTACCCTTGTATATGGGCATAAATACTTCACATAAACTGCCACACATATTCTTCAAGGCCACATACCTGCATTTAACACCCACAACTGCCGGATCCTAGACTGAACAGTGAGGATACAACATGTTCCAGATCCTTGGAAACTCATATTAGTGGGAATGAGGGGTAAATTGATGTCCCCGGTCAACTTAGAAATACTGACAGTGGGCAGTGAGGCTGGAGAGTACAATCAGTACAATTTACAATGATTGTGATAGTTCTTTGTTGTTGTTGTTGTTGTTTTTTTTGCTTTGTTTGGGAGCCTGCTGTGCAACATGGACAACTTTGCATTCAGGAGTTATACCTGGCTATGCACTGGGGGGGCATATAGGATGCTGAGGATTGAACCCGGACTGGTCAAGTGCAAAGTAAAAACCCCTAAATGATAGATCCATCCCATTATTGTTTTTTTGACTGCTCAAAAAAAAAAAAAAAGAGAGGGGACCATATATAGTGCCAGGATTGAACACAAGCCAGCTGTGTGCAAGAATAGTAGCTTAGTTGATAAATTATCTCTCTGGTCCCTTTATATAGCTATATATATATATATATATATATATATATATATATATATATATATAGTTTTTGCTTGGAAGGGACCATACTAACCATGCTCAGGGCTTATTACCAGGCATCAGCTGAAGGATCACTCCTGGCATTGCTTGGGGGACTGTATGGGATGCCAGAGATTGATGGCTGACCATGTACAAGAAAAGTGCTGTACCTTCTGTACTATCTCTCTGATTCTTTGTGCTTGTGTGTGGGTGGGGGATGGGGGTCCACCTGACAGTGCTCAGGGGCTACTCCAGCTCAGTGCTGGTAGGACCATGCAGTGCTAAGAATTGAACCGGGCCCCCTGCATGCAAAGCATGAGCTTCAGCCCTTTGAGCTCTCTCTGACTGCCCCCTACACTGATACTTGAGGACAGATGCAGGGAACAGTACAAAAGTGGGACTCAGTGGTGATCTGGAGCAATGGGTAGTGGTAACTTGACTGTACACAAAAGAGCGTGTATAGGGCTTCTCAGGTTGTGGCTATAATGCAACAAGCACCCCTAGAATTGAGTTTGCAGCCTGTCTCCACCTCTTTGGTGACTAGAGGAAGATGGTAATGTGCCAATAATACTGATCAGGTAGTGCTTGGGGGCGCAGGCAGGGTGTGAGGATAAGAGGCTAGTTCTATAAAGTTTGCCCTAGGAAAGGGGATCATGAGAAGGCTTGGAGGATGGGAAGTGAATGACTCCTGCAGCAGGTGCCACAGGGAAGAGAGTAGTCTAGCTGAGTCCCACAAGGCTGGAGTGATAGGACAGTGGATAGAGTGTGTGCCCTGCACGTGACTGATCTGGGTTCAATGCCCAGCACCAAATGCTTCCCCAAGCCCTGTCAGGAGTGATCCCTGAGAGCAGAACCAGGAGGAAGTTCTTTGCACCACTGGGTGTGACCCAAAAACAAAACCAGAGAGGAACAGCTGAGTCCTGAGGAGTGCTTTACTAATCTCTGGGCCACGGCTCTACCTCCCCCCCTACGGTCTGGTGACTTATGTGAGAGGGACTTGGGCTGATGGGGGTGCCTGCTTCTAGGTGCCAGGGGCACACAGCAGGGTGGGAGGAGCAAGGGATAAAGACTGGGGAGAAACAGATGCATGAGCCCCACCTAGTGGTCAGAGTTTAGCATTGCAGGCACGCTGCAGTGAGACGCACAGCACCACCTAGCGGGGAAAGACGAAAGCGCGGTGCGCCAAGACTGCTACTCAGGGGCCGGGATCTACCTGCAGCTCTCTGCACTAGCCTTGGTTAAGGGATGGAGGAATTCAGAAAGCTCAATCCCAGGTGATATATACAAACACGCATGCCCTCCAACAGTTTGGTTACACAGACTTTCACAATATCACAACTATCAGACATATTTGTGTATATCACCAACATCAGACACAACAGATGTCCACCCTGACCAAGATGAAGGGGTTCAAGGGAGTACAAATGATTCCTGACATTCCTCAGACCACCTGGCATACAGGACCCCATCACAGGAACCCAGGGTTCTTGGGACTGAATAGGAGAGGGCGCTCCAATCTGCCAGCAGCTCCCCACATGTGGACTCCAAATGTTTCACTACATGCAAGCTCTCCCTTAGCTCCCAGGTTTCAATGTGAGATGGGGACAAGCACAGGGATGGTGTGGGGAGGGGATAGTGGTGCCTGGCCCGGGTGAGTAGACTGTCATGGCAGCATTGGAGACATGAGAACAGGCTGGAATTTAAAGGTGCTCAGAGACAAATGACTACAAGGACTCCCATCTTTATCAGCCTAAATATCAGACCCCCAGGGGGTCCCTAGATCAGAAACTAAGTTATGCCTCTGGGTTACTTTCTTCTTCACATAACTTCATGGGTTTCATGCTATCAGGACTTAAGATCTAATATTGTCTGTCTCCTTCCTTCACAGATCAGTGTATGTGCATGAATCATAGCTCAGTATGAGTGCTGAATCTGCAAGTAGGAATATGTGTATGGAAATATATGGATATGTCTATATGTGTGAGGGACTATGCGTATGTGCACAAATATGCACATGGGGTATGCTATTTGCATGTGTGAGGGCATGTTTCTATATATGTGAACGTGAGAGTACTTGATTGTGTAAGTGTATGACTGTGAGAAAGTATGTGTTATGTATGTGTAAGCATGTGTGAGTGTGAGTATTGTGTGCAGTGTGGGTCTGTATGAATGTATGTGGGAGTATGTGAGTGAGAGCATTGTATAAGCATGTATGTGTGTGCACAAATGGTAGCATGTTGTATATGACAATATTTCCATAAGATTATTCTTTGCTGAAACTAGAGGATGCTCCACATCAGCCTGACATCGATAAAAGAAATGCACAGAATCCAGAGTCTTTAAATATAAGAATCTGATACCAACAATAGCTAAAGTGTGAAAAAGTTTCACTGGGACCTTGAGAATGACTGGAGTTGGATGGACTGGTATGCCTGGAACCCAGAGTTTGTCTTATGCCAATAAACTTCTGAGATGAGGCCTTTGTGTAATCAAGTCAAGGATTTTTTTTCATTTTCCCCACTTTTCTGAACCTATGCAAACAACGGCGATTGCCACTATCACACTTTAATATATATATATATATATATATATATATATATATATATATATTACTCTTACCCTTTAAGAAAAAAAATACAACTTATTGAATTTAAAATCAAATAACTGTAGTAGAATGCCTGTCTCGGGGCTGGGCGGTGGCACTAGAGTAAGGTGCCTGCCTTGCCTGCGCTAGCCTTGGACGGACCCGCGGTTCGATCTCCGGCGACACATATGGTCCCCCAAGCTAGGAGCAACTTCTGAGCGCATAGCCAGGAGTAACCCCTGAGCGTTACCGGGTGTGGCCCAAAAAAACAAAAAACAAACAAAAAGAAAAGAATGCCTGTCTCAAATACAGGCAGGGGATGGGAAGGGGGGGGATGTTACATTGGTGAAGGGGGTGTTCTGGTTATGACTGTAACCCAAATATGATCATGTTACTTAAATAAAAATATATATTTAAAAAAAAAGTAAAAGGCCGGGCGGTGGCGCTGGAGGTAAGGTGCCTGCCTTGCCTGCGCTAGCCTAGGACGGACCGCGGTTCGATCCCCCGGTGTCCCATATGGTCCCCTAAGAAGCCAGGAGCAACTTCTGAGCGCATAGCCAGGAGTAACCCCTGAGCGTCACAGGGTGTGGCCCAAAAAAAAAGTAAAAAAAAAAAAAAAGATTATTCTTTGCCTGTTGTCCCACCTTGACCTCCCAGGTGGGGGCGCTGTTTAGAGCCGAATAAATAGTTCAGAAGCGAGGTGTTCAGGGTCTTTTGGCAGAGTTGGCAGGCTGGCTGAAGGTGTGTTTTGGAGCTAGCAGCAGGCTGACAAAGGACTCTCTTCTCCCAACCTTTTAACCCTTAACCCTCCTGTCTGTCCCCAAAAGGGGACAAGAGGATGGGAATCAATTTCTCATTCTGGGAGCTCTTTGCGGATACTCAATCAACAAAGGAGTAAATGGGACCCAACAAATGGGGCAACAGTAGTAGATTTTTGTGTGCATGTATGTGAGTATATATGTAAGTGTGAGTATTGTGTGAAAGTGTACATGTGAGTATGAGAGCATATGTACGTGAGCATGTATGTAAGTGACGTGTGTGTGAAAAAGAGAGTGGTCACTTGTGCTTTTGAAGACTGCCAGTCTCCAGGGTCCCCGGGGTTCTGGCAACTGGGGCAGATTGCAGCAGGTGAAACTCACCCGGGAGCAGTGACGGGTGACAGCCAACACCTCGTCCTCAGTGAGTAGCCGCCTGGCCAGGTCCTGAATCAGGGGCCTGCGGCTCTCCCAGGCCTGCACCCGCTCTTCTACCTCAGGCAGGTGGCTGCAGGGGCTGGCGGGCCTGCTGGAGAACAGGGCACGGCCCCTCTCCCGGTCTGCAGGGCGGAAGCAGAGGGGATTAAGGAGCAGAGATGGGGATTTTCCATAGTGAGATCAGTTAGCAAAACTGCCCCCCCCCAGGAAGCCCTAATGCTGATTTCCATGATCTGGATCCTAGTGGGGCACCAAGCCAGGCGCCATCATCATCCCCAAGTCTGTTTTTAGGAGTCCCAGTTCCACCAGGTGCTCTGGGATTTCTCTATAGTTTTCTCTTTTCCTAGTACGCAGAGTCCAGTCCCTCCCCCCCCCCTTTTTTTTTTGGTTTTTGGGCCACAACCTGTGACACTCAGGGGTTACTCCTGGTTATGTGCTCAGAAATTGCTCCTGGCTTGGGGGACCATATGGGACGCCGGGGGATTAAACTGCGGTCAGTCCTATGCTAGTGTGTGCAAGGTAGACACCTTATGGTCTGTGCCACTGCTCTTGCCTCCCTTTTTTAACTACACCCAGCAATTCTCAGGGTTTACTCCTTGCTCTGCACTAAGCAAAAATCCTGGCAGTGCTCAAGGGAGTCAGGGATGCCACCTGAGATGCCAATTATTGAGCCCAGACTGGCTGCATGCAAGGCAAGGGCCCAACCCATGGTACTATGACTCAGGTACTGAGTCCAGTCCTTTTTAACTGCCCTCTTCATTACTTTCCCACCCCCATGTTTAAATCAAAGAATGTGGCTACAGCCCCTGACTCTCCCAAACATGCACCCCTACTTGCAGCTCCATGGGAAAACCAGCCTTGGGGAAGAGGGGATTACCACGTCTCAGTCTCCAGGTCACAGACTTCTGCACAGGCCCCACGCTCCCTGCTAAGAAAAAGAAAGATGTTTAGTGGCAGGCCTGTACACCTCACCTGAAAGAGGGCTTGGTGAGATGGCTGGGAGGGCAGGGAGATGGGAGTCAAAACTGGCTAGATCCTGGGGCCGGAGAGATAGCACAGTGGTAGGGCATTTGCCTTGCATGTAGCCGACCCAGGATGAAAGGTGGTTCAAATCCTAGCATCCCATATGGTCCCCATGCATGCCAGGAGTTATTTCTGAGCATAGAGCCAGGGGTAACCCCTGAGTACTGCCAGGTGTGACACAAAAACAAACAAACAAAAAAAATGGCTAGATCCGGCTAGCAGGGAGGTCAAACATGGGAGAGGCTAGTATCAGAGCCTACAAAGTCAGGCTCGGTCTCAAGGCTTCTTGTGTAAGCCATGGGGAGGCAGTTCAGTGAAGGTTTGAGATCGAGAAAGGGTGATGGGGCCAGAGAGATAGCATGGAGATAAAGCATTTGTCTTGCATGCAGAAGGAATAACTCCTGAGCACTGCCGAGTGTGACCCAAGAGAGAGAGAGAGAGAGAGAGAGAGAGAGAGAGAGAGAGAGAGAGAGAGAGAGAGAGGGTGACACCTGACTTCCATGTCACTTACAGTCATCAAGCAAACATATGGTGGTGTGAACCCAAGGATAAAGCTTGGGGAAGCAACTGCCTTCACAGGAAAGAGAAAAGGCCAGTCAGGAGTGGCCAGAGAGGTGGCAGGAGGAAATAAGGCTGGCTGACTGTGCGAGGCAGCGGCTGAAGGAGGAGCAATGTGATGGGATGTCTTCCCTGGGGCAAACCGTTTAACCCCAAGGGGACAGGACCCAGGTCTCTGTTCATGACTTGTTTTTTTTTTTTTTTTTTTTTTTTTTTAGTTTTTGGGCCACACCCTGTGACGCTCAGGGGTTACTCCTGGCTATGTGCTCAGAAGTTGCTCCTGGCTTCTTGGGGGACCATATGGGACGCCGGGGGATCGAACCGCGGTCCGTCCTAGGCTAGCGCAGGCAAGGCAGGCACCTTACCTCCAGCGCCATCGCCCGGCTCATGACTTGTTTTTGCTGTGTAACATCCACTCACTTTTCTGGACTCAGCACCTAGATCTCCCAGGAGACACACCCCGCCCCATTCTCTGTGCATGAGACCCAAGGTCCCCTTCTTTACACCAGGACATGGGAATTTGTTGGGCATTGTCCTGACAGGGCTGACAGGAGCCCGAGACTCTAGCTGGAAGAATTTAAGGCAAGGCTCTCACTCCACATTGCCCATTGTGGCCCACGGGCACTGGAGCCAGGCCAGGGGAGTTGAAGCCAAGGGTGAAGAGGGTAGATGTCTGCAGCTCACACCCGGAGGTCACCTTGTTACCAGAGACGAGCCAAGTTACACTTTTCAAAGGTGATTTGAGTTTCTGCCCAGACAAGTGCAGGGGTTTTGCTCATCCACTCCTACAGAGCAGAGAGGCTTTTGGTGAAGGGCCTCAGGAAGCCCCTGTCAGGCACAAAGGCTAGCCAGGCCTTTCTGCCTGACTCCTCACCTAGACATGGCCTTGCTGAAAGGTTGTTCTAGAGCTGGGATGGTCTGTGCTTCTCTGAGCCACGGCGCTGAGCCCAGATGCTCTTGGAAAGTAGTTTCTACAGTGCCATCGTCTCAGGACAGGGAGCACATGCCTGGAGAGACTCAACTCCCTTCTGGGAAGTTGGAACATGAGGCTATAGTTTCTGTGCGGGGGCAGGAAGGAGCTAACTTGCAGACATGAATCCTCTGGTTTAAGGAAATAGGTCTGATGGGTCTGAGAAGTTGTACAATGGGGAGGGCTCTTGCCTTGCACATGGGTGACCCTAGTTTGATCCCTGGCACCACATATGGTCTCTGAAACCCTGCCAGGGGTGATCACGAGCACAGAGCCAGGAGTAAGCCCTGAGCACTACTGAGTGTGACAAGAAAGAAAAGGAAGGGAAGGGGAGGGAAGGGAAGGAAGGAAGAAAGGAAGGAAGGAAGGAAGGAAGGAAGGAAGGAAGGAAGGAAGGAAGGAAGGAAGGAAGGAAGGAAGGGAGGGAGGGAGGGAGGGAGGGAGGGAGGAAGGAAGGAAGGATAAAGGAAAGGAAGAAAGGAAGGAAGGAAGGAAGGAAGGAAGGAAGGAAGGAAGGAAGGAAGGAAGGAAGGAAGGAAGGAAGGAAGGGAAAGCCAAAGATGTACATTGGTAATCTCACTTCACATCTCAGGGAGTTACAGCAGACTCACCACTATAAGAGGGGATGCAAAATTGAACCCAGAATTACTAATCAAATTTCCATGCTCTGACCCTGGCACTTGCCTTTTTCTATGTCCAGGCGAGGGCGCGACCTGGTGGGGCTCCGGCAATCCAGTGTCCAGGCCTCTCTGTGCCCATCCCCTGACAGCCGGCCCTGCCGCCCTCCCTTGAAGAAGAGGTTCATCAGCGTCTTGGAGCGCTGCAAGGCCCCTTTCTCCCCAGAGGACCCCAACTTCTCCTTTTTCCGTTGCTTCTTCTCTTCTGCAGACAGGAGGAAGCATCCGAGAGGGCTGGAGGGGTGGGCAGAGGGAAGGAAGAAGGGGACAGGAGTGCGGAGTGGAGCAGAGAGAAGAGGGCAGACGAACTCCACATCCTTGTGAGAGGGCAGGGATGGGTGTGGATGGGCGCCACTCCCAACTCTATAGCTCCCCACCAGGGCTGTGATGACTTGCCATCGAGAAATATGGTGCATCTATGTCTGTGCACAGTTGTCCATATCCACATGTGTAGCCATGTCTGGGTAAGGCCCCATATATGTACATATATGCATGTGTGCTCTCCCCTGTGTGTGCAGTATTGAGGCTGGGTTGGAGTCTAAGCTAACAGGACCTGGGATTGGGACTGAAGATGGCTTTGGAGCCTGAGGCCCCCAATCCAGAGCTGATTCTGAATATTTGGGGCTAGGGATCCGTTAAGGCCCAAAACAAAGAGGTTTGCAGCCGGGACAAGCTGTGAGGCAAGAGAGGGATGAGGTGTGGAAAGAACAGCAACCGCTTTCACCCCACGTACCCCACAAGGTCAGGTGGCTCTGCGAGCGGGTGATGGGGGGCCGGGGACGACTGAGCGCCAGCAGCAGGGCAGTCTTGGGGGACTCAGAGAGGGCAGAATCAAGGCGGCGGGTGGATGCGGGTCCCTCGGAACGGATGGCTGTGTCCCTGAGGATGACCGTGGGGCGCATGCTGCACCAGGTTTCCACGTGGCCCCCCAGATCAGGCTCCGTCTGCATGGCGGTGTCTGCTCGGCCCCAGCCTGGCTCCTCGGGCCCCAGACACACGTCCATGCGATCAGAAGCCAGGGAGCCTGAGCCCTCGGCCGAGCTGTAGGGGATGCTGGAGGCAAATGAGGAAACGCTGGAGCTGCTCTCGGATGCGGGGGACAGCTGCTGAAGTGCCCCGTTGCTCACTGCGAACATAGGGATTTCAGCACCTCAGGAGACCTGTGGGCAGTGTTAGGTCCTGCTGGCTTATTTCACCAACCCAAGGGGTGTGGGGTGGACAGCTCCAGGCAGCAGCCCAGGGTGGGAGGCAAGGCTCGTCCAGGAATCCAGAACCACCCAGTCCCAGATCTGGACTCAGATCCCCAGGGTCTGGAGCAGAACCTCAACTTCTCCAGGGATTGGATCTCAGACCCACTTAGTAGGGACCCCATCAGGGGCTCAGCCTTTCCCCTCAACCTCCAGGGTTGAGCACTTACATCGGTCCAACCAACAGTACTCAGAGACCATCTCCTTGTAAGCAGGGTACCGGCCAGTCTCCTGGAAGGGCAAGGTGGACAGAGCACTGCTCTGGGAGTAACTCCTGAGCATCCCTGGGTAAGGCCCCAAAATAGGAAACAGTGGGACACTGGCTGTTTCTATCCATGCCACAAGCCTTTATAAAGCCCAAGGGTTTTGTGTTCGCTGTTCTGTCTCCTGTGATCTCTCCCTCCTTCCACCTCTTCTAACTAGCTCCTTCCCCTTCCAGAGAATAGTTCTGCCCTGATGCCCCCATCCAGTGCTCTCTCTCTCTTCTCTCTCTTTCTCTATTTTTTGTTTGTTTTTGGGTCACACCTGGCAATGCTCAGGGGTTATTCCTGGCTCTGTGCTCAGAAATCACTCCTGACAGGCACAGGGGACCATATGGGAAGCTGGGATTTGAATCACTGTTTCTCCTGGGTCAGCTGCCTGCAAAGCAAATGCCTTACTACTGTGCTACCTCTTTGGCCCCTCTCTTTCTCTTTTTTTTGTTTTTATTTTTGATTCTGTTTTTGGGCCACACCTGGTGATGCTCAGGGTTATTCCTGGCTATGCGTTCAGAAATCACTCCTGGCTTGGGGAACCTTATGGTATGCCGGGGGGTCGAATCGAGGTCATTCCTAGGTTAGTGCATGCAAGGCAAATGCCCTACTGCCTGCACCACTGCGCTGGCCCTCCAGTGCTCTCTTGAGTCAGATCCTTGGAGCTACGTCCAGCCTGCAAGTAGTTAGTTTACATGTCTGTCTGCCCCAGGAGCAGAGATCATGTCTGTCTAGTGAGGTAGCCTGGTTTGAGCATATGGAGCTTCCTGAAATGAGTGAATAAGAGGCTGTATGGGAGAGAGGCAGACAGGGATCAACAGAGAGGAAGGAAGGGAGAAAAGGGAAAAGAAAGGGGGACAGAGGTAGGGGCCCAGGTGGTGGGGTGCTGAATGCTGAAATGGACTGGCAGGGCCAGAACTGAATGTTGGGGGAGAAGGAGTCTGCCCAGCAGGCAGCAGAGAAGAACCCAATTCCTGGCAAGTGCAAGCCCCACTTGAATAATGGATCCAGCCACCTCCCCTGAAATCCAATCTTTGGCTCCAGCCCTCTTTGCCTTGTGTCCTGAGAATGCCCACCCCCAAAACCACTACTCCCGCCCTTTCCTCCAGGACACTTCTTTGGAGCTCAAGTACCCAGCCCTCAGGTAAAGGGGCTCTGCCTGAGGCCACTGGGGTGCAGGCCTGAGAGACAGCTCCGGTGAGGCTGGTAGCTGCCACGTGCCCTGCCTGGGGGAGAAGAAGCCGGAATTCCCCCCCACCCAGTGCTCTATGGCTGGGGCGCCCCCTCCCCTGCTCTGCCCACCTTGATAGTCATCATGATGTGGGTCTGGCCTTTGAGCACCTCCACGGCCTGGCTGTGGCTGAGGTCGTCGAACCTGACACCGTTGGCCGCCAGCACTTGGTCCCCCACTTTGATGCCATGCTCCTCAGCCAGCCCGCCATGGTCCACCCTGGAGGAGACACGCAGTCTGGGAAGGGCCCTGCAGCCCCCACAGCCCCTTGCAGCCTCCTGGGACCGCCGCTCCCCCGCCCCACCAGGTCCTCACGGACTCACTTGGACACGTAGATGCCAAGGCCGAACTCCTTGCCCCCACGGATGTTGAACCCCAGGCAGAAGTCGTCAGAGGTGGTGTAGAGGTGCACGATGCGCCGCGCCCCGTCCTCTGAGCTGCTTTCCGAGCGAGTGGAGCTGCATTTCTCCACCACCAGCCTCCGGTTCACCACGTCCACCCTGAAAGAGAGCCAGGACCTCTGCCCTGCCTATCCCCAATGCGGGCAGCCCTGACACAGGTGGACTCTGAGGCCCTGAGGCTTCTGAAGGTGTCAAAGATTTCTTCAAATATAGCACATGGCGCTGGGCTCTCGTCCTTGTTTTTTTTTTTTTGTTTTTTTTTGGGGGGGGGACGGAGGGGGTCACACCCAACAGTGCTCAAGGGGTTCTCCTGGCTTTGGTCTCTCCTGGCAGGCTCGGGGGACCATATGGGATGTAGGGAATCGAAGTAGGGTCTGTCACAGGTCAGCTTCATGCAAGGCAAATGCCTTGCTGCTGTGCTATCCCTCCAGCCCCCCTTCCTTACTTTTGTTTGTTTTTGCTTGCTTTGTTTTTTACTTTTGTGTGTGGGAGGGAGCATCTGGCAGTGTTCAGGGCTTACTCTTGGCTGTGTTCAGAGATCACTCTTGGGGTGCTCCAGGTACTATATGTGGGGACCAGGATCAGGCCTGGGTTGGTTGTGTACAAGGTAAGTGCCAATCGTGCTAGTCCCTGGTCCTCCCTTGTGGTTTTGTTTGTTTGTCTTGAGGTCACACCCAGAAATGCTCAGGGGTTACTCCTGGCTCTGCACTCAGAAATTACTCTTTTTTGTTTGTTTTGTTTTTGTCTTTCTTTCTTTCTTTCTTTCTTTCTTTCTTTCTTTCTTTCTTTCTTTCTTTCTTTCTTTCTTTCTTTTTCTTTCTTTCTTTCTTCTTCTTTCTTTCTTTCCTTTTCTCTTCCTTTCCTTCCTTTCTCTTTTCCTTTTCTTTCTTTCTTTCTTTCTTTCTTTCTTTCTTTCCTTCCTTCCTTCCTTCCTTCCTTCCTTCCTTCCTTCCTTTCTTCCTTCCTTCCTCCTTCCTTCTTTCTTTCTTCCTTTCTTCTTTCTTTCTTATTTCTTTTTCTTTTCTTTCTTTCTTTCTCTTCTTTTTCTTTCTTCTTTTGTGGTTTTTGGGTTATTCCTGGCTCCATGCTCAGAAATTGCTCCTAGCAGGCACGGGGACCATATGGGATGCCCGGGATTTGAACCGATGACCTTCTGCATGAAAGGCAAATGCCTTACCTCCATGCTATCTCTCCAGCCCCTTGTTTTGTTTTTTGGTCACACCCAGCAGTTACTTCTGGCTATGCACTCAGAAATCGCCCCTGGCTTGGGGGACCATATGGGATACGGGGGGGATGGAACCGCCATTCGTCCTAGGCTGGCATGTGCAAGGCAGACACCTTACAGCTCGTGCCATGGCTCCAGCCCCCAGAAATTACTCTTGGTGGGCTCAGGTACCATATGAATGCTGGAAATCAAACCAGGGTAGGCCCTGTGCCAGGCGCCCTATCCTCTGTGCTATTGCTCTGACCCCCTTTGTTTTTGTGGGTGTCTCCCTCATAGTGCTGAAGGTCACCAGGGCTATACTCAGTGGTGCTAGGGCCCCTGGGGCCTAGAACTGAACCCTGCCCTCTGGGTTATCACTCAGTTCCCCCTCGTCTCCTTTTAGTAAGCAGATACTATGTGCCAGGTCCCATTCTGACTCTTTCCAGGACCTGAGGAAAAGGTGCTGTCTTTGTTCCTGAATTCATAGAAGCCACCTTTTAGGGGTTGGGGTTAGAGAGGGCAGAAGAACTGCTGTGGAGAGGCCAGGAGCAACACAACATTTTCTCCTTTCTGTCAGACCTGGGGAGGGGCGCAGCTGGATTCTCACCATGTGGTCTTCTCCTTGGAGAACTTGATGGCTGGCACACGGCCCATGCGACGAACCATCATGTGTAGGCGGCCGCTTCCTGTCAACACCTTCACAGCGCTACCCATGGTGGTGCTCTCCAGGCTCAACCCATTCACTTCTGTGATCTTGTCCCCCACGCACAAGCCAGCCCGCTCTGCAGGGGAAGGGGCAGCTGGCGTGGGCCACTTGGGAGGGAGAAGTCTCCTCACCTACAAGTGAACCTCCCCCATCAGACTCAGATGTGCCCCCCTTCAGACTGAGATGAACCTCCCCCATTAGACTAGACTCTTTAGGGTACAAGTGAGCTTCCTCTAAGAGATTGGGGACCCCCCCTATATAAGTTCAGAATATCCCATGTTAGCTCACTCTGCCCTAAGATCACCTAAGGGTCTTTCCCTCTATCCCTGACCAAAGTACCCCACGTTGCACCGAGGAAAGAAGTAAGGGTCACATCCTGAGCCCGAATCCCACCCTGGGACCCACGCACCTGCACTGCTCCCCTCCTCCACCTTGCTGACAAAGATGCCCAGGCCATGCTCGGAGCCTCCTCGAACACTGAAGCCCAGCCTTCCACCTGGGCTCTTCTCCACCCGCACAGCGTGGATGACATCGCTCTCATCGCTGTTGGCTGTAGGGTGCACAGAAGTAGGGCTTCAGGTCCCATCTGGCCCTGGGGAGGCTTGGGATCCTTGACTGGGGGGCTTTCAAAGGCTGCTTGCTGGGCACAAATGCTGCAGGCTAAATGGGAGAGCAGCCAGTTTCTGAGTTTGTGTGGGGTTTTGGGGCCAGGGCTGGCATGAAGCTGGCCAGAGATTACTCAGCCAGAAGACAGTGCTCTCCTTCCTTAGCACACAGGGGTCTTTGCCTATGTCTCATATGCACATGAGACTTCTCATGATCAGACTCCTGTAACCCGCCACTCTGGTGCTGTCAGGGGGACAGAGGAGAGGGTCTGTGGGCCCCGCTGAGTGAGTCTGGGTTCTTTAGCTTCCGGCACAGGAGAATGGCCCTCTGGCTTCAAATAGCTGCGAAGCTATTCTGGGAATAGCATCAGATGGTTTTGCTTATGTCACCCAAAACACAGAACAAAGCTCGCAGTGGAGTGAGATAGAAGCAGATTTCAGAAGGAAAAATTATGTTAAACCCGACAATAGATGTAGGGATGTGACTCAATGGTAATAACTAATGTTGCATGTGTGGGGCCCTGATAACATGCAAAAAAACAAACAAGAGCTAGGACTGGAGAGAGAGAAACTGTATGGACTGAGCCGATAAATAAATAACCAGTTCTGGAGGTCCCTTAGCTCTCCGGCACTACCTGGCCCCCACAGCACTGTTGGGAATGGCTCAAGCACCAAGATTCCCTTCAAGCAACACAGAGTGTGTTCCCCAAAACCAGACCAAAACAAAATCTTCAGCTGTCAGACAGTGGAATGAGTTTCCAGGACAGATAGGGAGCTGCTCATCATTGGAGGCAAGTGAACTGAGACCTGATAAGCTCCTGCTGGGAATGTACTGGCAGGATCACTGGGATTTGGAGCGGAGGGCCTTAGGAGCACACAGGCGAGAAACAGCAAGACAGGTGACAGCAGGTCACAGCAAAGGCTGAAGCCAGGCATGTCTTTCCCAGGTCTGGGGAAGCCTGAGGAGGAGTGCCCTAGGACTGAAGGAGCAGGGAAGGATTTGGGGAATACTGAGATGGGAGAACTGGAAGTGGAGAGGGGGAGAAGGTGAGTACTGATGAGAGGTAGGAGTGGGGAGAGGTCTTCTGGGAAAGTGTAAGGACTGGAGTGGCCCTGGGATCCAGAGAGAAAGGGAGCTTATCCTGACTAGGTCACTCTCTGGACCAAAAGAGAGGACAGCAGTAAGGGTATCTAGCATGTGCCTGGTCTGGGTTCAAGTCCCAGAACCACCTGGTCCCCCAAGATTGGCCAGGGGAAGTCCTGGAAGCCCCAGTACTGTTGAGTGACTCTAGAGTACCCTCTATACCATAGGTCTTGAACAGTCTAACACCTGTATGTCAAACCCTGTATATCTGAGAATTTCTGGTGGGGTCCCTAATCCTCCTGAGTACCATTTGGGAGGCTTCTTCAAAATAAATAAGTCGGGGCCGAAGAGATAGCACAATGGTAGGGCATTTGCCTTGCATGTAGCCGATCCAGGATGGACAGTGGTTTGAATCCTGGCATCCCATATGGTTCCCTGTGCCTGCCAGGAGCGATTTCTGAGCACAGAGCTAGGAGTAACCCCTGAGCGTTGCCAGATGTGACCCCAAAACCAATAAATAAATAAATAAATAAATAAATAAATAAATAAAAACAGGGGCTAGAAATATAGTACAGTGGGTATGGCCCTTGTATACAGTCAACTCAGATTCGATCCTTGGCATCTCATATAATCCTGAGCACTGCCAGGAGACAGAGTTAGGAGTAAGCCCTGAGCACTACCAGATGTGCCCCAAAAACAATACCAAAAACATTTCCATTTGAATGTGCCCATGCAAACAAGGAATAATGTCATCTGGCGTTATCAGTGCATAAGGGGGCCACAAGAACAAGTCCAACAATCCCCGTGACCTGGTTCAAACATAAGCATTAAACTGAGGGACTCTTTCACCAACATTCCTTATTGAACAGTTCACAGAGAGGAAAAAAGATAAAACGTGGGGAAAATAAACAATTTAACTTAAGACAGTGGACACAATTGTCACCGTTTAAGAAAATTTGTGTGTTCCCATCTCTATAAGAATGTGTTTGTACATAATTTCCCATTTTAATGTGCCTATGCAAAGGAAGAACAGTATCACATGGCAAGATTGGTGCCTATGGGGATGCCAGAACAAGTCCAACATCCAATTGACTTGGTTCTTTTTTGTTTGTTTGTTTGTTTTTGGGTCACACCCGGCAGTGCTCAGGGGTTACTCCTGGCTGTCCGCTCAGAAATAGCTCCTGGCAGGCTCAGAAATAGCTCCTGGCAGGCACAGAACACCATATGGGACACTGGGATTCGAACCAACCACCTTAGGTCCTGGATTGGCTGCTTGCAAGGCAAACACCGCTGTGCTATCCCTCTGGGCCCCTTGACTTGGTTCTTATATAAACATTATATGGAGGGACACTTCTACAAACTTCCTTATTTAACAAATAACAAAGGGAAGGAAAGATGGAGAGGGACTCTTTCACCAAAATACCTTATTGAAAAGTTCACAAAGAGGAGAAAAGATAAAAAGTGGGAAAAATAAACAAACTAGCTTAAGACAGTGGACTCAATTGTCACCGTTTATAGGAACTAATCAGAAGCCTAGTATGGTAGCAACCACAGTTACACAATAAAAGAAGGAAGAGGCCAAGAGGCCATTAAAAGTAAGCAAGTATGGGCCGGAGAGATAGCATGGAGGTAAGGCATTTGCCTTTCATGCAGGAGGTCATCGGTTCGAATCCCTGCGTCCCATATGGTCCCCCGTGCCTGTCAGGAGCAATTTCTGAGCCAGGAATAACCCCTGAGCACTGCCGGGTGTGACCCAAAAACCACACACACACACAAGAAAAAAGTAAACAAGTAGGTAAAAAGTACTGTTCTCTTCCCAGCCTGAGAGTTCATCCTCTCATTTTTATTTTGAAAATATATATGGTACCCCCACCCGAAATGGTCTCTTTCCTAACTAAAAGTCCATCCTCCCTTTTTTTTTTTTTTTGTTTTGTTTTTTGGGCCACACCCGGTAACGCTCAGGGGTTACTTCTGGCTATGCGCTCAGAAGTTGCTCCTGGCTTGGGGGACCATATGGGACACCGGGGGATCGAACTGTGGTCCGGCCAAGGCTAGCGCAGGCAAGGCAGGCACCTTACCTCTTGCGCCACCACCCGGCCCCCCATCCTCCCATTTTATTTTAAATATATATGGTATAAGGAATAGGGAAATAAGATTTCCTCTAATGTCTGATGCCTGAGAGGATCTCTCTCTCTCTCTCTCTCTCTCTCTCTCTCTCTCTCTCACTCCCTTCTCGCTCTCTCTCCCCATCTCTCTCTCTCTCTTACACACACACACACACACACACACACACACACACACACACACACTGTCATAGTATCAGGGAAATCAGGATTCAGTGCATGCCCTGGAAAGCTCAGGAAGAAATCCTCAAGGACAGCCAGGATAAAGTGGGACTGAGACAAGGGAAATCCTGGGGCTTCTGGCTGCTCCAGTGAGCCCAGGTGCTATATTCTCACTGGTCAAGAGATTTTGTTCTATTGCCCCTACATGGGGCATAGACAGTTGGGTTTTTATTATTTTTAATGCTAGAGATTCCAAACCCAGGGCCTTGCATATTTGAGCCATGTGCTCTACCCTGAATCATATTCCTGGCCCCAAATATGGGGTTTTGAGCCCAAGAGATGGAAACTTTGACTCCTTAGTTCCAGTGTTCTGGCCTGGCCACCCAGCTCTCCCACAGGCTGCAGCTTTAATCAAATATTTCCCTTGTCAATCCTCAGGCTTTATGTTTGTCTGGTCTTTTCATTGGGGGCCACATTTGACTGAGCTCAGGGATCACTCCTGGTGATAGTCATGGCACGTAGGTAGTGCCAGAGATTGAACAGGGATTGGCTGCATGCAAAGACAGTAGTACCTTACCCCCTGTAATAATTTCATCAGCCTCTGTTTGTTGTGGGGTTTTTGTTTTGTTTTGTTTTGGGTCACACCCGGCAGCGCTCAGGGGTTACTCTAGGATCTACACTCAGAAATCACTCCTGGCAGGCATGGAAGACCATATGGAATGTCAGGATTTGAACCAATGTCCTTCTGCATGCAAGGCAAACATCCTACCTCCATGCTATCTCTCTGGCCCCTATTCGTTGTGGTTTTGACTTTGGTTTCTGAGCCACAGCTGGCAGTGCTCAGGAATTGCTTGGGGGACCATGCCAACCTGCAGATTGAGCCCAGTCCTTCCACATGTCAGGCACATGCTCCAGCTAGCTCTATGCCCCCGTTTTGGGGGGGGTACACCCAGTCATGTTCAAGAGTTACTCCTGGCTCTGTGCTCAGGAATTACTCCTGGTGGTGTTCAGGGGACCATATGGGATGCCGGGGACCAAATCAGATCAGCAAGTGCAAGGCAAACTCTCTACTTGCTGTACTCCAGAGTCTCTGGCTCCTTGATTGAATACTTCAACCCCTTTTTCTACTTCTCTAGAAGGAACTATACACCCCCCAAAAAAACTCAAGAAGACTTCCTGGGTTCCTTTGTGCCTATCTCTTTCCCTTCACCTCACCTCTGCTTTCCCTTCCTGATCTTTTGAGGCTCACAATTCTGTAATCCTTGGCCTGGACCTTCAACTGCTGGGCTACTCTCTCAGAGAGCCTTCCTGAAACACCCGCCTAGAGAGGGCCCCTCCTGCAGACTCTCAGCAGGTCCCATGGAACTTTTTCAGTATGGAGATCATGGGCTTCCTATAGACTCACCAAGTTCTCTACTTCTAAATAGCATTTGCACTTGCACTCTTGCAAACCAGGAGTTTCCTCAATCAAGATAATTAAAAAACAAAAAGAATTACCAGTTCTTTTTGGGGACAGAACCCAACAGCCTAACCAAGCAAAACTGGTGTTTTCTTCAAACCTGAGAACCCTCCTCTCCTCTCATCTCAGAGCCTCACCCAGCTCTCTCTCTCTCTCTTTTTTTTTTTTTTTTTTGTCTGCTCAGAAATAGCTCCTGGAGGGGCCGGGCGGTGGCGCTGGAGGTAAGGTGCCTGCCTTACCTGCGCTAGCCTAGGAGACGGACCGCGGTTCGATCCCCCGGCGTCCCATATGGTCCCCCAAGCCAGGAGCGACTTCTGAGCGCATAGCCAGGAGTAACCCCTGAGCGTTACCGGGTGTGGCCCAAAAACCAAAAAAAAAAAAAAAAAAAAAAAAAAAGAAATAGCTCCTGGCAGGCACGGGGGACCATATGGGACACCGGGATTCAAACCAACCACCTTTGGTCCTGGATCGGTTGCAAGGCAAACACCCCTGTGCTATCTCTCCGGGCCCTTATTTGACTTATTGTGATTCACTCTCTGTTTTGTTTTCTTTCTTTGTTTTTTTTTTTGGGGGGGGAGGGGCATACCCAGTGACGCTCAGGGGTTACTCCTGGCTATGCACTCAGATATCGCTTCTGGCTTGGAGGACCATATGGAACCTCGGGGATTGAACTGTTCTCCATTCTAGGTCAGCCGCGTTCAAGGTTAATGCCCTACCATTGCACCACCACTCAAACCCTCACTCTCTGTTTTCTATCACTTCTCTCTAGCTCAGTCACAGGAGGCATCTTCTTTTAGGGGGATGGGGGAGGAGGTTTTTGAGTCAGGCTCACCTATACTCAGTTAATACTACTGGCTCTGTGCTTGTGGGTCATTCATGGAGGTGCTTAGAAGAGTATATAATTCCAGGGATCAAACTGGGACCAACCTCATGCAAGACAAGTCCTTTATCCATTGTATGACATCTCTAGCCACTAAACCTCCTCTTTCCCTTTCTGGGCCACAGCTTGCAGTGTTTAGGGTTGAGGCTCAGAGATCAGAGATCTCCCAGGGATTCTGGAGAAACCATAAGGCATTCAGGATCAAACCCAGACCTCCAGCTTGCAAAATCTGTGCTCAGTCCTTCATGGTTCCTTCTTTAAAAAAAAAAAAAAAAGTGGCCACACTCATGGGTATTCAGGTTCAGGTTTAGTGGTACAGGAATTAAATTCAGGGCCTCATGCATACTAGGCACATGTTCTGCCACTTCAATTATTTCCCCAGCCCCTGACCTTCCTTCTCTTTCAAAATTATGTATCACCACTATGTTTCACAGTGCTTGGTATTTGCTAAGTAGTTTTTGGGGGCAGGGCATTGGGGCACACTCAGGGTTTATGTGCTCAGGGATCACGCTAAGTAGTTTTTGAAAAAAAAGAGGGGGTAGGTGGGTAGATGAATGAATGAGTAATGAATGAGACAAATAGCGAGGGTGGGTTTAGATTGAAGCTATTGGAGCTTCTCTGGTTCAGCTGAGTTTGGGGGGGCGGCTGTGGGATTGCACGCAGTGATGCATGTGCCCCTGTACTTCCCACTCATTCTCTCCTGGGGCACTTAAGGCCTTGCATAGGTCTAGGTAAGAACTTGCCGGAGGACTCCAGGCTGAAGTGAAGTAGGAGATGTTGAGGCTCAGAGATGGTCAGCCTAGATAGGCCAGGGGCCAGCTGGTCAGGGCCATAGCCCAGACCTCAGCTGCTAGTAGGAGCTGTTCTCTCTGCAAGCTGCACCTGTAATCTCAGAATTTCTACAAGAGGATCTTTTGTTTGCTTGCTTATAAACCACTCGCAGCAGTGCTGAGGGTTCTGACATTCAAAACTTGTGCTTCAGGAGCCAGAGTGATAGTACAGTAGGTAAGGCACTTGGCTGACCTGGGTCCAATCACTTGCATCCATATGATCCCCTGAGCCTGCCAAGAAGGATTCCTGAGCACCAGCCAACCAACTAAAAACAAACAAACAAGCCAAAAGAATCCCCAAAGCTTTTGCTCCAGTTTCTTGAGCCATCTCCTTACCATGGAGGTGGTTCTCTGTCAGCACATAGCACTGAGGCCAGAGCAATAGTGCAGCAGGTAGGGCATTTGTTTTGTACATGGCAGACCTGCGTTTGATCCCTGGCATCCCATAAGGTCCCCTCCCCTGAGCATTGCCAGGTATGATTCCTGAATGTGGAGGCAGAAATAACTCCTAAGAATTGTTGGATGTGTCCCCAAAACCAAAACAACAACAACAACAACAGCAACAACACACACAAAAAAATCTATAGTCCTGAATCCTTATTCAGCCAGAATGAGGCTAGGATAGTTATTAATAAAGTGGGGCTGATAAAGGTGGCACTGCTGGGCTTCAACTTCCCTTCCAGGCCTCAAGTTCCTCTGGGGACTTCTACTCTGTGACCATAATGACAAGTGGTGGCCCCAAGCACTTCCTGCTGCTACTGTGAAGTCAGGCCAAGGATGACGAAGGAAGAGGGAGCAGGCTGGGCTACTGGGTAGACCCTGGCAGGGCAGGGAGGTGCTCAGCTGGCTGAGGGGAAAGGGTAAGGACTGAAAAGTCTAGTGTGCGAAGCAGCCAAGAGTGCAGGTTCTGATGGCTGAGCAGAGGCGAACAGGAGACATTCATCTGGTCCTGCCCAGGAGGCCCAGCTGAGCTACCCTCCACCCTCTACCCTCTGGCATTCAAGGTTCTACCTTCACTAGGATCTGCCTTTGTCGCCTCACACCTGTCATTGCAGTCAGGTGTCCCCTAAGAACTTGCCCCTCCATCTCCCTGCTGTTTGAAGCCAGCCTTTGTTTTTCTACACTCAGCTCTCCTGGGGACTCTGCTCTAAGTCCACCTGCACTGGCATCTCTTTCTTTCTTTCTCTTAGTTTTGTACTTAACGGGACAGCTCCTGGCTCAGTACTCGGAGGTTGATACAAAGGTGTTTGGCAGTTCATGAGGTGTTGAAGATCAAATTTGTCCCCAATAGTCTTATGCCTATACCAAAAAGCAAAACAAAACAAAACAAAACAAAAATGAACCACAAAGCCTTGCCCTACCAGACCTTCTCAGTTTTTTTCTTTTCTTTCTTGTGGTTGTGGTTTTGGTGATAATTTTTTTGTTGCTGCTGCTGTCATTGCTTGTTTTTTGTTTGTTTGCTTTTGATGTTTTTAGTTTAGTTTTGTTTTTTGTTTTTCGGCCACACCCGTTTGATGCTCAGGGGTTACTCCTCGCTAAGCGCTCAGAAATTGCCCCTGGCTTGGGGGACCATATGGGACACCAGTGGATCAAACCTCGGTCCTTCCTTGGCTAGCGCTTGCAAGGCAGACACCTTACCTCTAGCGCCACCTCACCAGCCCCTGATGTTTTTAGTTTTTGTTTTTCCTTTTTTATTTTTTTCTCTTCTTTCTTTTTTTTTTTGGGGGGGGGGTCACACCCGGTGACGCTCAGGGGTTACTCCTGGCTATGCGCTCAGAAGTCACTCCTGGCTTGGGGGACCATATGGGACGCCGGGGATGGAACCGTGGTCCGTCCTAGGCTAGCACAGGCAAAGCAGGCACCTTACCTCTAGCGCCACCGCCCGGCCCCTTCTCTTCTTTCTTTTCTTTTTTTTGTTTTTTGTTTTTTGTTTTTTGGGCCACACCCGGTGGTGCTCAGGGGTTACTCCTGGCTGTCTGCTCAGAAATAGCTCCTGGCAGGCACGGGGGACCATACGGGACACCGGGATTCGAACCAATCACCTTTGGTCCTGGATCGGCTGCTGCAAGGCAAACGCTGCTGTGCTATCTCTCTGGGCCCTCTTTTCTTTTTTTCAACAGAACCACAGAACTTGAATCATCTTGTTCTCCCTCATAACATGAGGGGGGGAAATGGATAGTACTAGGAACAACAGTTGTATGAACATTGAGTGGAAATAAAAAATGATCAGATTTAAGCATCACACCCAAAGTCAAAGACACCAGAATCAATACCCAATCTACAACAAGTTATACACAAAGGAGACCTCTTACACTAGCAGTCCAAGGGACAAAGAGGGGGGGAGGTATGGGATGCATGCTGGGAATAGGGGTTGAGGGAGGACAACAATGGTGGTGGGAATGGCCCTCATTCTTTGTCAGTATGAACCTTAAATATTACTGTGAAAGACTTGTAATTCACTTTGATCACAATAAAAATTAAAAAGAAGAAAAAGATCAAACCTGGGCCTCCTGTTTTGTTTTTCAATTTGGGGCCATATGCAGTAGTGCTCTGGGGGTGATTCCTAGATCTGTGCTCAGAGATCACTCCTGGAGGAGCTCAGGAAATCAAACCTGAGTCAGCTGTGTGCAAAGCAAGTGCCTTACTTGCTGTACTATCTGGCCACCCAAGCATGCAAAGCATGTACTGCAGCCCTTTGAGCTATCTCTTCAGCCTCACTAGCATTTCTGGAAGGTGAAGATTAAACCTTATACTTCTCTAGGACCTTTACAGCAGGACCAGGGCCAGTATGGAATGTGAGGTAGTAGGTGTAAATGAGATGGTGCTAAGGAATAAATTCATAAATTCAGCTTTCCTCTCCTCCAGGGTCCAGCTTCCAGGATGCCTTCCTGGCCCTCCACAGTCACACTTCTCTTGGGACATTTTCTCTCTCTCTCTCTCTCTCTCTCTCTCTCTCTCTCTCTCTCTCTCTCTCTCTCTCTCTCTCTCTCTCTCTTTGTTTTGGGTCACACCTGGCAGCACTCTGGGGTAACTTCTGGCTCTATGCTCAGAAATCGCTCCTGGCAGGCTCAGGGGACCATATGGAATGCCGGGATTCGAATCACCAAACTTCTGCATGCAAGGCAAACACTTTACCTCCATGCTATCTCTCCGGCCCCATATTTACTCTCTTCCTTCTGCACCTGAAGTCTTTAATCTGTCTGCCAGCATGTGCTGGAGAGCAGGCTTTGCATGCAGGAGCTCCAGGTGCCTTCCCAGGAACTTCAACACTACTCGGGTTTTCCCCCAACTCTTGAGTGCCCGCCCCACCACAAAACAACCACCAAAAAAAGACCTGGGTTTCCAGAAACCCACACCCCACACCCTATAGACTCCAGAGGGGTCTATGACCACCTGCTCGGTGCCCGCTGTCCCCCACCCTCACCGATTGCTCCCTGGCCCCACCTTCGATGGGGGAGTTGATGAGGATGACTCGCCCCATGGGCGAGGAGGCTCGGATTCCGCGCGGGGGCCCATTCAGCAGCCGCTGCTGCTTCTTCAGCAGGTATCGTGTTGCGGAGCCCACGGAGTCGCCAGGCAGGTGGCAGTGGGAGGAGAGGGAACTGAGAGAGCTGGAGCTCAGGTCTCCGGGGCCCTGGGGCTCACCCACCACGAACTTCTGCGCCATGCTGTTGCGTAGCACCCTAGGGTGGGAAGGAGCCCCTAGTCTTGAAGGGGCCGGCTCTGGTGGGCTTTGGGCTCCATAAGCCTTCTCTTGTGTGGGGAAATGTCTCAGCAACCGTAGCACCCCACCATGGTTGGTCCAGACCTGCACAGAGAGAGCAGAGGTTGGGGAAGTGTGTGAGTGGGGAGGCCTTCTCTGAACCCCCAGAACTCCCATCCTCTGCTGCCTCCCTGCCTTGTGCATTCTGTCCTTCCAAGCGTTGGGGCCTCCCCTTCTCTCTATCTCTGGCCAAGAATCGCTGTCCAGATAGCTAGCTGGTGGGCTTTCAGCGATATTCACCCCAATATCTCCTTCCCTCTTTACTGCTCTCAGTAGAGAGGAGCTGGGGTGTTTTGCACCCACGCTGGGGTGAGAACAGTTCTACACCACCTTTCTTGGGGCTCAGGACTGAGGGAGATGCCGTCCAGGGTCCCACATTCTGTGGCCCCAGGGATTCCCTAGCTCCCTGCCGCTCTTCATCTTCCCTTGCCTCCCCTTCAGTGGTCGCATGACCCCTCTCAGAGCTGCTGGGAAGACTGACAACCCCCACCCCCCAGCATCCTGCCCCAAACCCGGACTCAATTCATTCCCTTAGAGTCACTCTGGGACCCAGAAGTACTCCTAGCCCAGTTCCATCCACCCCACCCATCAGTCACCTGGTTCCGAATGGGCCCTTGCCGGCCTCGCCCGCCCGCCCGCGGGGCGCGGACTGCAGCAGTGGGGGAACCCGCCGGCTCCAGGACCTGGATGGGGCGGGCCGGAGCAGCCCCAGGCTCCTATTGGCTAGGGGGACCCACCTCCTCCCTTGGCTGACCTACTCGGCTTGTGGATTCCCCCCTGGGATCGTGGCCACTAGACAGGAACGTCCCACTGGAGCTGCCCCTGTTCAGCCTTGGGAAAACCCAGAAGTCCTTTTCTCCAGACACTGCTCCACAGTCACCACTGAGATCTCCTGGATAGTGACCCCTGGGCAGGAGTGTGGCTGGGGGACAGTACGGGGAAACAGGAGAGCTGTGGGTGCAGGTTTGGCGAGCCCCATCAAAAAGAGTGCCACTCAGGCCACCCAGAAATGGCAAGATCACAGGGTGCAAAGGGGAGGCTGGGCCCTGCACCCAAGGGGTGGAAGCTCCTTTTTCATGTATTGGGTGTAGAACAGAGGTGCCTTGAGCTTTCTACCTTCCAAAAACACCCGGGGAAGGAAATGGAGCTAATTAATGTCTGGTGGCACAGATTGGTGGTGGTATAAGGAGATTGGGAACTTTTCAAATCTAGTGGAGTTAGGGAGAAAGGAGAAGGCCTGTCAAGTGTCAATTTCTCTAGGAGATTGGTTAAGGTTTGATTCCCACCGAGCTCCCAGACAGAAAAGGCAGTTCCCATTCCCCTGTCCGATTAAATCAGGGGGAACAGTTCTAGTTGTAGAGCTCCGCAGAAAATAATTCACACAGTGAAAAGGTACAAGAATGGGGTCAGGAAATCCAGCACTCAAGCAAAGAACTCAAACCACAAAAGCTTCTGCTCCTAAAATGGAGTGCAGCTCAGTGGAAGAAGACCTAAGAATGAGCCCCTGCCTTCCTCAGACCCTTGCTTTTATTGACAAGAATCAGGTACCACCCTAGGGTGGGAGCAGAATACCAAGTAAGAAATATACTATCACCAGGTCACACCCTAGGGTGGGGTGCAATAATTGATCAGTAACACAGCAGGCCTGGGAAGAGAAAAAGCGTTGGGGGACCTAGGCACAGGAGGGGCATAGGCAGAGAAGAATGGGGGTGCAAATAATGAGGTGGAGTAGGCAAGACCTATGTCAAGCAGCCAAGTAAACAAGCCGGGCGGTAACCCGAGTCTGGGGGCGTTTCATCCAAGAACCACTCCTCCCTGCCTGGGCGCGGCAGGCCCCGCAGACCAGCATCCCGGGGACCCCTTACAGCAGAGGCGGGGTGCCTCCCGAGGTCAGCCAGGGGACTGCAAGCAGAGGGCACTGTGCCCTCGCCTCCGCCCTTCTTTCTAGGGGCGTGGCCAACACAGATCCTCGCCTTCCTATGGCTCCGGCGGCAGCGCCGGGGCGGGTTCTAAAGGGCCGAGATGGGGCGTGGCCCTGAGTAGCCAATCCTCGAGCACGCCGGACCGACGCTCTCGTTTAGCTCCGCCCCTCAGCTGACTGCGTCATTCTTACGTAAAATGATGGGCGGGAGCGAGTCGGCAGAGCCGAGAGGAAGGCGGGATTTGACAGCTGTTAAGGCCGGGAGCGTAGGAGCCCCAGGACGCTGGAGTGCGTGAGTGCAGCAGGCTGTGCGGGGCGAGTGGGGAGTTAGGGCTGTGGGGTTGAAGATCGGGGAATAGGAGGCTGCTTGAAGCATGCTCCCTTACCTTTCGGGTTCTGAATTTCCAGCTCTGAGGCTGTCTTTGGGGCATGGGTGGTGGAGGAGGGGGATTAGGGTGGGGCTGCTCCTACACTCTAGTGCTGCAAGTGATGGATTCTTGTGTGTGTGTGTGTGTGTGTGTGTGTGTGTGTGTGTGTTTGCGCGCGCATAAATAGCGGTCTTTGCAAGCCAGGGTATGCAGGGCGTGTCCACCCCTGTTGTGTATCTGTAGAGGGTGTGTATGTTGTGTCTTTGTGTGTGTGAGTATGTGAGGAGGGGAGGGTGTGCCTGCCTGGGAGGGAGGAAGTAAGTGTGGTTGGAGAGGATTAGTCATTCTGCAGGATTTTGCCCCACATAGCCAGATGACTGGTCTGGCTTTGTTCTGTGCTCTGTGCATATGCTGATGCCTGCCCTTCTGGAAGCTGGAAGTTCGCAGGAGGTGCTTGGAGGGGTCTGGGCCAGTTCTGCTGGAAAAGAGGGAAGATCTTGGGCGGTTCAGAGGAGGTGGAGGGAAAAGGGTCTAGAATGGAGGCCGGCGCATACCTACTGGTGTGCATCCCGGGTTGGCCTGTGTCCCCTGTTGGAGATCTGGAAGATATATATCCAGGCGTGGCCAATGAGCCTTGGCTTTTCTCCTGTCTGGGGCCAGGGTGTGGGATGATTTTATACATCTTTCTTAACAGCCTGGGGAAGTTGTAATTAGGTCTTAAGGCAGCTGGGGCTGAGAACAGCTGCGAGCATGTATGTGTCATGCATGTCACACAGTTCTGTGCACACAGAGCAGGAGCTGAGCTTTTGGCTCATCATTTATCAACCACATACCTAAGTGAAAAAGTCTCACTGGCCCGGCCGGCATGAGCATGAAAGATCTGCTTTGCTGTTGGCTTTTCACCCCTACCCTCCTCCTGTGCTGCTGCTGGACAAGGGCTGGAAAACAGCTCCTCCCCCACCCCTTGCTTACCTATCTGAAGTCACCTTGAGCTCTAAGGGATTGGCAGTAGGTCCTGGGAACTGGCTAGGGTTCCCAGCTGAACCGTTGGACCTCCTGCTTGGAGGCCTCTGATCCTGGTTCCTGCTTTGCAGAAAATGGGCGAGTTGCCCTTAGATATTAACATCCAGGAACCTCGATGGGACCAAAGCACTTTCCTGGGCAGAGCCCGGCACTTCTTCACTGTTACTGATCCCCGGAATCTGCTACTATCTTCGGAGCAGCTAGAAGCTTCCCGGAATATCGTGCAGAACTACAGGTGACCTCTGACCCAGGGCCCTAGGGATTCTTTCCCTGTCTCCCCAGTGTGGAGGGTGATCCTGTCTGACTCCTCAGGACTCTCATCCCCAGTCCTCCTGTGGTTTCTTGTGGCACAGAATGGAAGAAAGGACTTTAGGATTTGAACTTGAGAAGGTATAATTGATGGTTAAGGTCAGGGATGTTGTATATGTCAAAAGCCCTATAAGGGGCCAGAGCAGTAGTGGTAAGGTGCTTGCCTTGCATGTGCCCACCAGGGTTCAATCCCCAGCACTCCATATGGTCCCTTGAGCACTGTCAATAGAAATTCCGTGGGGGCCGGAGAGATAGCATGGAGGAAAGGCGTTTGCCTTTCATGCAGAAGGTCATTGGTTCAAATCCCGGCATCCCATATGGTCCCTGTGCCTGCCAGGAGTGATTTCTGAGCGTGGAGCCAGAAGTAACCCCTGAGCACTGGCAGGTGTGACCCAAAAACAAACAAATAAACAAACAAACAAACAAAAAAGAAATTCTGGAGTGCAGAGCTAGGAGCCTTGCAGTGTTTGGCTGTCAAGAGTGGCTACAAAAAAAAAACCCCAAACAAACAAAAAGAAGAATGGTTTTCACCTGCTGATTGGCAGACTAGGACTGGTCTGTAGTTATGACAAGATTAGAAATCACTAGTCTTTGGAGTCTGCATCCCTTTTGGAATCCCCGTAGAACCATTCAAAATTCCAAGGAAGAAAGAAGGTATCCTTCTTGCTTTCATGCACCTCCACATCCATGTTTTACTATTGAGAAAACAAACTTTATCCAGAACCCAGCAGCATTTTGTGTATATGTAAAAGAGAACCTCTCTCTCTCTTTCTCTCTCTCTCTCTTTTTCTCTCTCCCTCTCTCTCCCTCCTCTCTTTCTATGTCTTTTTCTCTCTTTCTTTTTATTTCTATCTCTGTTAGGGAACACAAACTAAGCCATACTCAGGGTTTACTCCTAGTTCTAATTTCAGGGATTATTTCTGGTAGGGTTGGTAACCATTTCCGTGCCGGTGATCAAACCCAGGTCGATTGTGTGTAAGGCAAATGCCCTGACTACCATCCCTTTTCCAGCCCAAAGTGCAGTTTTCTTTAAATGACTAGAAAGAAAGTAGAAGTAGGGCCCCTCACTTCTGGGAAGTTTGACCTCTTCCCTTTGAGACAAGAAGCTCCTTTATAAAAAAATAAATAAATAAATAAAAGAAGCTCCTTTATTCTGAGACTGGGCCCCAAGTTTCCTGGATCCCTATAAATAAAGATTTGGATCCCCAATGGGTTTTTGGGGAGGGGGAGATTTGCTCTCTAAAATGTCCTGTCTGCTTTCTGCCAACCTCTGTAGGGCCGGCGTGGTGAGCCCAGGACTCACTGAAGACCAGCTGTGGCGTGCCAAGTATGTGTATGATTCTGCCTTCCACCCCGACACGGGGGAGAAGCTGGTCCTGATCGGCCGAATGTCAGCGCAGGTGCCCATGAACATGACCATCACCGGCTGCATGCTTACATTCTACAGGCATGTCTCCCATGTGGGGGGCTTGAGGACTGGGTGTCCTCTCTCTGGGCCAGCAGGCCAGGAGAGCCGCTTCCCTAATCCTTCTGTTCTTCTGCACTCAGGCCACAGGTTCTTTCATCCTGAGTGGGTCAGTGACTTAGTGGTGTCTGTGACTCAGTGGGTGTCACAAGGGCAGATCCTTATCTTCTGGGGGTCCCTTGGGAGTATGGGAATAAGTTTATGGGTTTCATGATGGTTGAAGGACTCTGACAAGGGGGTGAAATAAGTGTTCTGTTCCATCAGGAAGACCCCCACCGTGGTGTTCTGGCAGTGGGTCAATCAGTCCTTCAACGCCATCGTCAACTACTCCAACCGCAGCGGTGATGCTCCTATCAGCATGGGGTGAGCCAAGTCCCCAGAAAGTTGCAGCAGGACCGGGACTGTCATCTCTGCTGCTCTCACCCATTTCTGCAGGAAGGCCCCTCCCTTACCTTCCTGGCCTGAGTGTGGGGCATTCTGCTTTGGGGGACCCACTGCTCCTTTTCGCACAGGGGATTGGGGCTTCCAGACAATTGGATCCTGGGGTAGGGTGGGTTTACATTCCACTGTGAGGCCTCTGTCCCATGCCTCCTGTCAAATTGGGGTTTCTGGACTCAGCCTGTCCCTGGTAGAAGGATCCCCCCTCTGGGTTACATACCACCCCTTGGTCCTGCCTCCCACAGGCAGCTGGGGACAGCGTATGTGAGTGCCACGACTGGGGCAGTGGCCACAGCTCTGGGACTCAAGTCACTCACCAAGGTAAAAGCCCCTTTACCATGCAACTTCTAGTTGCCTTTTCTCTACATCCTCCTTCCCCATCCCTGCACCAGACTTTCCCCCAACCTGCTGCTCCCATCTCTCTTATCTTTCTTGGCCCTTAGGGCCCCTCAATGGCTTCCTTCCTCCCTAGCACCTGCCTCCACTAGTGGGCAGGTTCGTGCCCTTTGCTGCTGTGGCTGCTGCCAACTGCATCAATATCCCCCTCATGAGGCAGAGGTGAGTGTCTTCAGGGGAGACCAAGACCAATGAGGGGAGCCTCATTGATGCTGCTGGATACATGAGGCTTAGCTCACCCCACATATGAGCCCACAGTGGGAACACTTCTTCCTGGTGTGTGTGTGTGTGTGTGTGTGTGTGTGTGTGTGTGTGTGTGTGTGTATGCAATGTTTAGGGATAACTCCTAGCTCTACATTAAGGAATCAGTCTTGGCATGCATGGGGACCATATGGGATGGTGGGGATCAAACCTCAAACCCAGGTTGACAGCATATAAGGCAAGCTACCTGCCCACTGTATTAACACTCAAGCCTCTGGCCCTCAGTCTTAGGTTGGGATCCAGGTCTGGGAGAAGCAGCCTTTGAATCTTAACTATCTGAGGATTGACTGGAGAGCTAGCACAGGGGTTAAGGTCTTATTTGCAGTGAATCCCATTTTTAACCCCAGTACCACATAGGGTCCCCTGAGCAACTCCAGGAGTGATTCTTAAGAACTGTTATGTGTGTTCCAAAAGCAGAACATAACAAAATAATAGACTATAAAAGGGGATTCCAGGAAAGAACTGGTCAGGAACTTATAGGTCTAACCCATTCTCTCTTTTCCCAGGGAGTTGCAGGTGGGTATCCCAATAACAGATGAGGCTGGTCAGCGGCTGGGCCACTCTGTGACTGCTGCCCAGCAGGGGATCTTCCAGGTGGTCGTCTCAAGAATCTGCATGGCAATTCCAGCTATGGGTGAGCCAGGGTAGCACTTGGGGTCTGAACAGCTCTAAGAGAAAGTAGAAGTCCTGGGGGTTGAGGATTCTAGGGGCTGTGAAACTCTGCAGAGGAGAGGAAGCCACTCCTTTCATAAGATCCCGAGTAACTCCACTAATCCCCTCCAATTCCTTCCCTCAGCCATCCCACCTGTGATTATGAACACTCTGGAGAAGAAGGACTTTCTCAAGGTAAGTAAGGCTTCCCTCACCTCCCTTGGCTGGAAATGTAACTAGGTGCCCTCTCTCCTATTTGGCCTCCAATTAATAGATTAAGACTTGCCACCTCCTCCTCCCTTTGCTGGGCAGGAATAAGCCAGGGTGTGACTCAACAGAATGGCATTCTTCTTGTGTGTGTGAGGCCGTGGGTTTGACTCCTGACACCGAACCAAAAAAACCCCAAAAATCTGGACTGGGGTGAGGAGCTTTAAGAGCAGAGGAAATCATGAAAGGAAGGAAATAGGGGGCCGAAGAGATAAGGCCGTAAGGAGGTAAGGTGTTTGCCTTGCATGCAGAAGGACAGTGGTTCGAATCCTGGCATCCCATATGGTCCCCCGAGCCTGCCAGGGGCGATTTCTGAGCATAGAGCCAGGAGTAGCCCCTGAGCGCTGCCAGGTGAGACACAAAAACAAAAACAAACAAACAAAAAAAGGAAGGAGGAAACAATTCACTTAGGCCTTGACACTCCCAGAGATAAACTCCTCTAGTCACAACATGCTCGTGTTGTTCCTCACCAAGTGACACACAGGCTTACACATGCCGACTAGGCTGGGGAAGCATAGAACAGAAATGCCCATATGGGCTTATTTGTTAAGCTGAGTTCCCAGTTAGAGGAACCCAGAGTGGTGATCCTTATTGCTTCAGCAGAGAGTGAAAGGGGTATAGATAGGGACTATGCTGGGAAAGGGACAGCACATATGGACCCCAGAGATCGCTAGGAGTGATCCCTGAGTACAGAACCAGGAGTAAGCCCTGAGCACTTCTGGATGTGACTCAGAAACCAAAACAAAACAAAACAAAAAAAATGAGGGCCGGAGAGATAGCATGGAGGTAGGGCGTTTGCCTTGCATGCAGAAGGACAGTGGTTCAAATCCCGTATCTCATATGGTCCCCTGTGCCTGCCCGGAGTGATTTCTGAGCTCAGAGCCAGGAGTAACCCCTGAGCGCAGCTGGATGTGGCCCAAAAACCAAAACAAACAAACAAACAAAAAAAAAAAAAAAGAAAAAGAAAAAGAAAATAGCTCATAGATAGGTGAGGGGAGCAAAAGGGGCAAAGAATGGGCAAAGGGAGGCCAGACCAGGTGAGGAGGCACTAAAGCTTGTTGTCATACAGGTCTGGCTGGAATGAGGGGAATCTAGATGTCCAGAGTTGGCTATGGATTTGGGAGAAAGGAAAAAAGTGGGTGAATAGGGTGGGATTTAGGGGGCAAAGGCCAGGTTCCGTTCTCTTGTCTGTCTCCCTACAGCGTCGTCCCTGGCTGGGAGCACCCCTGCAGGTGGGGCTTGTGGGCTTCTGGTAAGTGTGCAGGTACTTCTTGGGGGTGGGCTTGAGTGGCCTTTGTCTTGCTTTTAAGATGTTTGTTTTCAGACTGAAGAGATAGTATAGGAGCAGACTTTACTTTTTTTTTTTGGTTTTTGGGCCACACCTGGCGATACTCAAGGGTTACTCCTGGCTGTCTGCTCAGAAATAGCTCCTGGCAGGCACGGGGGACCATATGGGACAGTGGAATTCGAACCAACCACCTTAGGTCCTGGATCGGCTGCTTGCAAGGCAAACGCCGCTGTGCTATCTCTCCAGGCCCACAGATAGACTTTACTTTTAATCTACATGTGGTCAATCACTCCTGAATACAGATTGAGTATGTGACCCAAAATCCCCAAGTAAAATTAATAAGTAAATAAGATTTTTGTTCATTACTCATTCATACATGTTGGTGGTACCCTGAGTGGCCAAGAGAGTGGATAAAGGGGTTCTCATGTTTATAAAAGGAAACCATGGAAATACACTTTGGAGAACCAGTCTGGAGTTCTATGCACATTTATTCTTGGTTCAGCTACTTATTGGCTGAGGGGGGCTCCAGCTAATGTGGTTCTTGCCTCAGCCAGATTCCAGTGCCAGGCAGGATTTCATCAATCTCTAAACCTGGCGCTCTCTGGAGATGGTGGAGGGTCCATCAGGGGGAACAGCTTTACAAACCTTTCCAACACTCTGTCCCCCAGCCTGGTGTTTGCCACGCCCCTGTGCTGCGCCCTGTTCCCCCAGAGAAGGTAAGTGCTATAGAAGGCTTGACTGAAGGCTCCGGGCAGGTCTCCCCATCTTGGTAACCAGCTGACCCGAAAGTCACTTGATGTGTTCATGGCAGAAACCAGGCTGTACACAGCAGATTTGGGGGTGGAGTACTGTTGGCACACTGGGCCCTTTGGCAATCCAAGGGGAGTTTTTGACCTGGGAGGAGGATCAGTGTTCCCTTTGCCTACGCAGGGCAGATCCTGGGCACACTGAGCCTGCCCTACTGTTCTTTTGCAGCTCCATCCATGTCAGCAGGCTGGAACCAGAGCTCAGAGCTCAGATACATGAGCGAAATCCCAGCATTGAAGTGGCTTACTACAACAAGGGGCTTTGAAGGAGCGTGAGAGTCCTCATTCCCCTCCCTGACTTCCATGGGCGACCACTTAATGGAGCCTTGCCTCTGTCTAGGACCTGGCAGAGTGGAGCAGCCATCGAGACCAGCAGTTGTTAGGCTGGGAGAGGCATCCATAATCTTTCTCTCTCCTCTCTGGTTTCAGGGTGCAGGCCACATTTCCCTTTCTCCTCTTCCTGTAAGGTTACACAGATATGTACATGGTATGTGTGTATTTGTGTGTGTGTGTGTGTTTGTGTGTGTGTGTATTTGCATGTGTACATACCCTCCAGGAAGCCAGGGGCAGACATCTGGCCTAGCCTGCCTTTGTCTTCCCTTCCCAGCCTCCTGCCACCTGCCACCTGTTATTCAGGTGACAGGCCTTCTTCCCTCTCTGAAACACTTCCACCAGCCAAGTTGTTTCTGACAGTACCATCACTCCTCACTCAGAGCATGCCCCTGGATCTCAAGAACGAGACTGAGGGACACTCAGGGCTCTCCCCAACATCTCACAGGATATTATAGGTCCAGAACAAAGGAGTGTCCTGGCCTGTTTCTGCCAACCTCCCACCTACCCCCCCCCCAATGATCATGTGAGTATCTTTAGGCTCAAACCGAAGATTTCTTTGTCTGCTCTGATATCAACACCTCAAATAGAAACACTCCACCCTCCTATCCCAACGTAAGCCCCAAAGGCCGAGCCAGCATTCCCACTCCAGAGCTCCTGGGGAACCTCTGACAGAGCACACCTGCTGTGGGATGGTGCTTACCCGCCTGTGGCATCTGAAGGTGACTAGAACACCTGGAAGGCAACTGGGCCCCAGCTGTACAGTTTTAATACAGGGCAGTCCGCATTTCAACACTCTGCAGAACTCAACTCATGTTTACTCCTTTTCTTTCTTGATGTTTGGCCCTGTTCCTATCACCTCCACCCTCTGGAGGAGGAGCTGCCCTTCCTTTCCATCCAGGGTACTACCTGAGGGAGGGAGTGGATTGGGTGAAGAGGTCCATTGGGGGATATCAGCTCTTCCTGCTTTTACAACCACCTGCCACCTGTAATGGAAGCTAAAACACTTATCACTCAATAAATGGAAAAACTGCCTACTTCTAGACCCTGATTCCATGTTCTGAGAGCCCAGGTGACCCAGACTTCACTTCCCCCCTACAAAGTCTGGGACCTTAGCCCCAGCAGAGGGCGCTCTGAGATTAGAGAATCCGTTTACCAGGTCCTAGGGTAGAGGTGTAGCATGCTTTCTTCTCTGTTCCTAAAGCGGTGGATTCCTGTTTTCATTTCCTTGGTCACTTTGCTTCTTTTGATCACACAGCTTTGCACCGGCAGACTCTGGGCTTCTTGGTTCCCTTTGGGCATTAGGCATGACTTGGTAGCCTCTGGAGAAAGGAAGGTTCAGGATTGCCCAGCTCTGCCAGCGAAGTTAGCATATCAGCATACCCTCCATGCCCTTCTGCACCACCATGGAAACAACACCAGAATCAGGCTGGCAGAGGTCATTTTGTAATATTATCCCACTTTTATCCCAGAGTCTCCCATTCCCTCCTGCACAAGGGAGGGGGGAATTTGTTTTGTTTTTGAGGGGGAAATGAGCCCAGAGGTTCATTTCATCCACTGATATGTGTAGCGGATGAAAGTTCCTACACAGCAGATTATAGCTGCCTTTCATCTTTATTGGGGGGATGGTGAAGGGTCTTAGATCAGCAGTGCTCAGGGCTTATCCTGATTCCACTCAGGGATCACTCCTGGTGATGGATACTCAGGGGTGCCTATGTAATGTCAGGGATCAAATGGGGGTCAGGGGACTGGAGAGATAGCCAGATAGCCTGGAGGTAAGGTGTCTGCCTTCCATGTGGAAGGATGGTGGTTTTAATTCCGTCATCCCATATGGTCCCCCGTGCCTACCAGGGGCGATTTCTGAGCGTAGAGCCAGTTGTAACCTCTGAACGCTGCCAGGTGTGACCCCAAACACCAAAAACAAACAAACAAATGGGGGTCAGATTGTACAATGGAATTATCTCCGAAGCATAGTTTTATTTCTTGTGTATGTACATGCACGTACATACTTGGTATCAGGTATCAAACCCAGGACCCAAGCAGGCTTGCTATAACCCTCACCCCCCATTATTATCATTTCTATCTCCATCACCTCTCTTGTGAAGGGCTGACATCATGTTTCCATTTTTAACCAAGACACAGGTTTAAATACATTAAGAACATTACCCAAAACAACATAACGAGGAGGTCCAGGTCTAGGTGGATTCTATCTAGGTGACTTTGAATCTCTCTTCTTCACTTGCTGGCCACCAGTTCCTGTTGACACTGCTGAGTAGTTTCTTCTGGGACTCAGTTTATTCACCCACTAGCAAAACTGACCCCCAGGGCCGGGAAGGTGGCGCTAAAGGTAAGGTGTCTGCCTTGCAAGAGCTAACATAGGACGGACCACAGTTTGCTCCCCCGGCGTCCCATATGGTACCCCCAAGCCAGGGGCTATTTCTGAGCGAATAGCCAGGAGTAATCCCTGAGCATCGAACGGGTGTGGCCCAAAAAACAAACAAACAAACAAACAAACAAAAAGACCCCCAAGAAAGTGCACACAGACCTTTTACTAAGACCACTGAGAGTTTCCAGGCTAGAGAATTTCAAATCTCAAAGTAGTCTAAACAAAGATTCGTATTTGTGATAAAGTATGAAATTTGGATAAGGCAAATATTTCAATTATATTCTGTCCTAATTAGTACCTCCCACCCAGTCCAATCAAATTGTCTTGAGCCTCTGCAGTTAATAGTTGTGGCCTTGAAAAGAAACCCTGAGGGTCCAGGGAGTACAGTGGGTGGTGAGGTGCTTGTCTTTCAGGTAGCCAATCCGGGTTTGATTTTCAGCACCACATATGAGCACCACTAGGAATAAGCCCTGAGAATTGCCAGCTAGACTAAAAGCAGAAACAAAGACCTTGTGCTTTTACTAGAAAAATCTTTATAAGGGGCCAGAGCAATAGCACAGTGGTAGGGCATTTGCCTTGCATGCGGCTGCCCAGGACAGACCTGGGTTCAATCCCTGGTGTCCATATGGTCACCCCCGAAGCCAAGAGCTATTTCTTTTTTTTTTTTTTCTGTTTGTTTGTATGTTTTGGGTCACACCTGGCTCTATGCTCAGAAATCGCTCCTGGCAGGCTCAGGGGACCATATGGGATGCCGGGATTTGAACCACCATCCTTCTGCATGCAAGGCAAACACCCTACCTCCATACTATCTTTTTGGCCCCTCCAAGAGCTATTTCTGAGTAACCCAGTAGTAACCCCTCATGTCACTGGGTGTGGCCCCAAAACAAAATAAAACAAAATCTTTAAAAGATAAAAATATTTGAGGCTGGGGGACAGGAATGTCTGTGGAATCATATAAAACATTTTATAACAATTACTGTAAGACTGAGCCCAAGAAGAGAGAGTAAGAGGGGGGGGGAAGGAATGGGGAATGGGTGGAAGTTAGGAAAACAGCCTTCTGCTTTCTAACTCCATGGACGAGTTTTTAAAACAGTGGCCATGGGCCAGAGAGATGGCACAGTGGTAGGGCCTTTGCCTTGCACACAGCAGACCC
The DNA here is from genome assembly GCF_024139225.1 of Suncus etruscus. Lineage (NCBI taxonomy): Eukaryota > Metazoa > Chordata > Mammalia > Eulipotyphla > Soricidae > Suncus > Suncus etruscus. Next base: position 44,747,502 of record NC_064864.1, read on the forward strand.
AGGAATGATTGTGGTTCGATTCTCCACATCCTGTATATTTTCTGAGCCTGCTAGAAGCAATTTCTGAGCAAAGAGCCAGAATGCTGCTGGGTGTAACCTCCCCAAAAACAAACAAACAAAACAAAACAGTGGCCAAAGCGATAGTATAGCGCAGTAGGGCATTTGCCTTGCGTGCAGCTAACCCCAGACGTACCCCAGTTCATCCTGACTACAGAGCCAGGAGTAACCCCTGAGTGCTGCTGGGTATGACCCCAAAACAACAAACAAAACATACACCCCCCCAAACAGAGTTAGTTTTAGGTTAACTTCAAAGGCTTTGTAGAGCAAATCCTACTTTTTCCAAACTGCCTTTATATACTTGGAATTTCTCCCAGAAAACAGATTTGGTTTGATACCTCCTTGTTAAAAAAATTTTTTTTAAATTAAAATCGTTGTGATTGGGGCCAAAGAGATAGCACAGTGGAAAGGTGTTTGCCTTGCATACAGCTGTTCCAGGACAGACGGTTCGAATCCTGGTATCCCATGCCTGCCAGGAGCGATTTCTGAGCAGAGAGCCAGGAGTAACCCCTGAGTGTCACTGGGTATGACTCCAGAACAACAAACAAACAACCCCCCCCCCAAACAGAGTTAGTTTTAGGTTAACTTCAAAGAATTTGTAGAGCAAATCCTACTTTTTCCAAACTGCCTCTACATACTTGGAATTTCTCCCAGAAAACAGCATTTGGGTTTGACACCTCGTTAAAAAAATTTTTTTTTAATTAAAATCATTGTGATTGGGGCCAGAGAGATAGTGAAAGGTAAAAGAAATAAAATAATTTTTCTCTGCAGCTTCCTGACCAAAAGATACATTTTAACTGTTGAGCTTCACGAGGACCCCACCCCTTCCTAAATCCCAAGAACTTGCCCGTGACAATTTTTTTTTTGTTTGTTTGTTTTGTTTTTTGGGTCACACCTGGCGGTGCTCAGGGGTTACTCCTGGCTCTATGCTCAGAAATCGCTCCTGGCAGGCACAAAGGACCATATGGGATGCCGGGATTCAAACCACTGTTCTTCTGCATGAAAGGCAAACAGTACTCCCTGAAATGGACCACCCTACTGTAAGCTATATAAAGGCTTGTTAAATCTGGTTTGAGGCCCTCATCCTTTGGCTTATGTTAGGCCAGGCATAATAAAACCCCTTACTTTTGCATGGTCTCTACCTCTTGGAGTCATTAGAGGGGTGTGTGTGGAATTCCCAACCTTATCAATAGCACAGCGGAAAGGTGTTTGCCTTGCATGAAGCTGTTCCAGGACAGATGGTGGTTTGAATTCCGGTATCCCAGATGGTTCCCCATGCCCGGAGCGATTTCTGAGCAGGGAGCCAGGAGTAACCCCTGAACGCCGGTGGGTGTGACCCAAAAACCAAACCAAACCAAAAAACACACCAAAATCAAGTGTCTACCTCCCTCCACCAATGTTCCCAGAGTATTCTATATTACGCCCTCTGCCCCCCCCCCCCCCACTGCCAGTATAACAGACCCATTTCAAGTTGGTTTTTTTTTTTTTTTTTTGGTTTTTGGGTCACACCCGGCAGCGTTCAGGGGTTACTCCTGACTCCAGGCTCAGACATCGCTCCTGGCAGGCTCAGGGGACCATATGGGATTCGAACCAATGACCTTCTGCATAAAAGGCCTTACCTCCATGCTATCTCTCTGGCCCCCCATTTCAAGTTTATACTGTTAGAGTTTGGGTCTCTTGATTCCATTGTTACAGATTTTGGCTTTTTTTTTTTTTTTGGGCCACACCGGTTTGATGCTCAGGGGTTACTCCTGGCTAAGTGCTCAGAAATTGCCCCTGGCTTTGGGGGGACCATATGGGATACTGGGGGATTGAACCACGGTCCTTCCTTGGCTAGCGCTTGCAAGGCAGACACCTTACCTCTAGTGCCACCTCGCCGACCCCTTTTCTGTTCTTTTTTTAATGTGTTTTTTTTTTAAGTATATTTATTTAAGCACCATGGTTACAAACATGTTTGTAGTTGGGTTTCAGCATAAAATGTACTTCACCAGTTCAATCTTCACGCAAACAATATCCCCCACCTCCCTCCTCCCACCCCATGCCTGTCTTCAAGACAGGCATTCTACTTCTCTCACTATCATTGTCAAGATAGTGATTAGTGTAGTTATTTCTCTAACTGTGCTCACCACTCTTTATGGTAAGCTTCATATCATGGGCTGTTCCTTCTGCCCTCATCTCTATTGTACTGGGTGTTATTACAATGTCTTTTTTTTTCTTTTTTCTTTTTCTTCTTTTTGGTGGGGCATGCCCGTTTGATGCTCAGGGGTTACTTCTGGCTATGTGCTCAGAAATCGCCTCTGGCTTGGGGGAACCATATGGGATGTTTGGGGATCAAACTGCAATCAGTCCTAGGCTAGTGCTTGCAAGGCAGATATCTTACCTCTAGCGCCACCTCTCTGACCCAGTCTTTTCTTTTTCTTTTTTTTTTAATTTTTATTTTTTTTATTTTTCTTAAATCCCACAGTTGAATGAGTCTATTCTGTGTTTATCTCTTTCCCTCTGACTCATTTCACTCAATATAATAGTTTCCATGTCCATCCACGTATAGAAAAATTTCATGACTTCATTCTTTCTTTTCTTTTTTGGGGGGGTCACAGTGCTCTGGGGTTACTCCTGGCTCTACGCTCAGAAATCGCTCCTGGCAGGCTCAGGGGACCACATGGGACACTGTGATTTGAACTGCCGTCCTTCTGCATGCAAGGCAAACACCTTACCTCCATGCTATCCGGCCCTGGCTTCATTTTTTCTAACAGCTGCATAGTATTCCGTTGTGTATATGTACCACAGTTTCTTTAGCCACTCATCTCTTGTTGGGCATCTTGGTTGTTTCCAGATTATGGCTATTATAAATAGTGCTACAATAAACATAGGATTGCAGAGGCATTTTTGTATTGTGTTTTTGTGTTCTTAGGGTATATACCTAGGTGTGGTATTGCCGGATTATATGGGAGCTCAATTTTCAGTTTTCTGAAGAATCTCCATATTGTTTTCCATAAAGATTGGACTAGAGGGCATTCCCACCAGCAGTGAATAAGAGTTCCTTTCTCCTCACATTCCCCACCATCACTGATTTTTCTTGTTCTTTGTGATGTGTGCCAGTCTCTGTGGCTTGAGATGGTACCTCATTATTGTTTTGATTAGCATCTCCCCGATGATTGATGATGTGGAGCATTAATTTTCATGTGCCATTTGTATTTCTTTTTGATGCAGTATCTGTTCATTTCTTCTCCTCATTTTTTGATGGGGTTAGATGATTTTTTCTTGTTAAGTTCTTTTAGTAACTTGTGTTTCTTATATATTATCCCCTTAGCTGTTGGGTATTGGGTAAATAGTTTCTCCCTTTTAGTGGATGGCCTTTGTGTCCTAGTCACTATTTCCTTTGAGGTGCAGTAGCTTCTCAGTTTAATGTAGTCCCATTTGTTTATATCTGCTTCCATTTGTTTCCTCTTTGAATATGCCTTTTGTGTCAATGTCATGGAGTATTTTATCTATATTTTCTTCTACATACCTTATGGTTTTGGGTCTGTTATCAAGGTCTGTAATCCATTTCAATTTGACCTTTGTGCATAGTGTTAGATGGAGGTCTGAGTTTGCTTTTTTGCATGTGGCTGACCAAAGTTGTCCCAACACCACTTGTTGAAAAGGCTTTCTTTGCCCTCTGAATACTCAAGTCTATTCCATTGGTCTGAAGGTCTGTCTTTATTCCAATACCATGCTGTTTTAATGACTATTGCTTTGCAATACAATTTAAAGCTGTGGTAAGTGTTTTTTTTTTTTTTTATCTTCACCAATGCACCTGACACCATTTGGTCCCTGGTCCCCATCTTTCATATTTGTGCTTTTTTCCTCCTCCACTCAGTTTTTTTCCTTCTCTTTATTATATTCTGGGCCAAGGGTATTTGAGACAACTCCCATTTGGACCATTGCATTTCTTCATGCAGTTATTCTAAATACCATATAAGTGATATCATTATGTATTTATTTTTTGAGGGGATGAGGGGAACACCCGGCAGTGTTCAATGGCTACTACTCCTGGCTCTTTGCTCAGGGATCAACTCTTGGCAGGTTCAGGGGATCCTATATAGTGATGGGGAACCAACCCAGGGTAACTACATGCAAGGCAAATGCCCTGGTATAGTCTTCTCCATTCTTGGCCCCCTTCTTCCTCTAGTGCTTCAGGATCCTGCTCTGGGAGCTTTCTGCTCCCTGGCTTCACCCAGAGTCCCTGCATGGTCAAGACTAAGAAGGAGAACCACACTCACTTTCCCCACCTGCACTTTTAGCAAAAAAAAAATTGGCTAGAGTCTGTCCAAACATAGGAAGGGATTTTTGGCCTCTTTCTCAGGTTCTGACTCAAGTCAACTCCTGCCTGAGGAGGGGCAGGTTCATGGCCATCAGACTAGCCTTGCTGGGTAGGATCTGGTGCCTTTCAAGTCAGAAGCAAGTGCCATTTTCTTCCAGTCCAGCCCTCCCCTAGGGTTCACTAAATTTTCCCGACCCCAGCGGCCTGTAAGGTTGTTAGCTCTGTGGCCTTCCCCGTGCCACCTCCCTGCTTCTGCATCCCATGCTCAGGTTAGCTAACCTCAAGGTGAGCTATGGAAGTAGGCTGTTGTGTAAATAGAGCCTGCAGGCCTGCAGGGACACAGGTAGGCATTTCTTAATTTTTTTGCATATAATTTAATTTTTTTAAATCTTTATTTAAGCACCATGATTACAAACATGTTTATAGTTGGGCCTCAGTCATAGAAAGAACACCCCCCTTCACCAGTGCAAGTTCCCACCACCAATGTCCCCATTCTCCCTCTTCCCCTACTCCCTGCCTGTATTCGAGACAGGCATTCTGCTTCTCTCACTCATCAACATCGTCATGGTAGATCTTTGTGTAGTCATTTCTCTAATTGCATTCACCACTCTTTGTGGTGAGCTTTATATTGTGAACCGGTCTTTCGGGCCCTCATCTCTATTATTACAATAATGTCTTTTCTTTTTTTCCCATTTCTTCCAGGATCTCATGTTTTGTGGCACAGAGTAGTCTCTGATTACCCTTTGGATCTCTGTATTATCTGTAGTGATCTCCCTATTTTCATTTCTAATTCTAATTGCTAATTCTCTCCCTTTCTTTGTGAGTCTTTTAATAATATTTTTTATTTATTGATGAAAATACATCACATAGTTGACATAACTGATCCTAATACAATTGTTTCGGGAAGACCAAAAGCAACATGATTGAAAAAAATAGAAAATTGAAAGAAAAACTAAAGAGATGGGAGAGAAAGAGAAGAAAATGTTTAGTAGCAAGTATATTTTTGAAAATTATTGAATCACCAATGAACTCATTAAAGCACTAGTAGAAAGTTTAGTAAGGGCCCAAAGAGATAGCACAGCGGTGTTTGCCTTGCAAGCAGCTGATCCAGGACCAAAAGGTGGTTGGTTTGAATCCCGGTGTCCCATATGGTCCCCCGTGCCTGCCAGGAGCTATTTCTGAGCAGACAGCCAGGAGTAACCCCTGAGCAACACCGGGTGTGCCCCCCCCCCCAAAAAAAAAAAAAAGAAAAAAGAAAGTTTAGTAAGCTTTTTTTTTTTTTTTTTTTGGTTTTTGGGTCACACCCGGCAGCGTTCAGGGGTTACTCCTGATTCTACACTCAGAAATTGCTCCTGGCAGGCTTGGGGGACCTTATGGGATGTCAGGATTCGAACCACCATTCTTCTGCTTGCAAGGCAAATGCCCTGCCTCCATACTATTTCTCTGCCCTCCCCTTTTTTTTAAAGGATGAGAGTTTAAAAAAATACAGTAAAAACGGTGTGGGTGGCAATTGTTGTTTGCATAGGCCCAGCAAAATATGGTGGAAATGGAAGGGAAAAACCTTGGCCTAAATATAAGGAGACCTTACCCCTAAAATTTTCTGGCATAAGACCAACTCAAGGCTCTAGGCATACTAGGCTGTCCAACCCCTGATTCATTCTCTGTGGTCTTGGTAAAAAATTTTTCGTAGATTCGCTGTTGTTGGTATCAACAGGCAGGCATTTCTTAGTGTTCCCCATGTCTTGAGGACATCTCTAGTCCTGCTTGGAATCTTGACGGAATTTTTTTTGGGGGGTGGTCACACCCAGTGGCACTTAAGGGTTATTACTAGCTCTGAGCTCAGAAGTCGCTCCTGGCAGACTCGGAGGACCGTATGGGATGCCGGGATTCGAACCACCTTCTTTCCTGGATTGGCTGCTTGCAAGGCAAATGCTCTACTGCTGTGCTATCTCTTCAGCCCCTTGAAGGAATATTTTATTTTTGTCTGGGGGCCACATCAGTAGTGCTCAGGGACTGTTTCCTTGCTTTCATTTTTTTCCCACCACTCTTTCTTTCATTTTTTTAAAATTATATAAAATTTTTATTTAAGCACTATAATTGCAAGCATGATTGTAGTTGGGTTTCAGTCATAAACAGAATACCCCCCTTCATCAGTGCAACTTTCCCACCACCAATGCCCCTCTTCCTCCCCCACCCTTGTCTATATTCTCGACAGGTATTCTACTTCTCTCATTCTTTAATATTGTCATGCTAGTTGTTAGTGTAGTTATTTCTCAGGGGCTGTTTTCTGAATTTTGAGCTTGGGAGTCATTTCCACAGATGAGCAAGGATGGGGTGGGGAACACTGGGCCCTTGGGAACAGTGATATAGTAGAATCTTGCTGAGTTGAATCATTCCCCAAAGAGGGAGTTTCCTGGGCTTCTCTCTCTCTCTCTCTCTCTCTCTCTCTCTCTCTCTCTCTCTCTCTCTCTCTCTCTCTCTCTCTCTCTCTGTGTGTGTCTCCCCCAATATCTTTTTCTCTTCACACAAGAACTACAGGCCTCAGACTCTTCAAGTGAGTTCCTTCTTATGAGCTGCTTAAACCAGTAGGTGAGGGGCCGAAGAGGTGGTGCTAGAGGTAAGGTGTCTGTCTTGCAAGCGCTACCGTAGGACAGACCACGGTTCGATCCCCTGGTGTCCCATATGGTCCCCCCAAGCCAGGAGCGATTTCTGAGCACATAATCAGGAGTAACCCCTGAGCGTCAAACGGGTGTGGCCCAAAAACCAATATATATATATATATGTAGGTGAGGGCCAGAGAGATAGCATGGAGGTAGGGTGTTTGCCTTGCATGCAGAAGGACGGTGGTTCAAATCCCAGCAACCCATATGGTCCCCCATGCCTGTCAGGAGCAATTTCTGAGTGTAGAGCCAGGAGGAACCCCTGAGCACTGCCAGGTACAACCCAAAAGCCAAAAGCCAAAAAAAAAAAAAAAAAAAAGTAGGTGAAACATTGCATAGTCTGGGCTTCTGTATAGCCCATTCTCCCCTCTCCCATATCCAGTTATTGGGATTATACCTGGTAGGTCACTTGTCTTACATGTAGCCAATCAGGATTTGATCCCTGGCATCATATGTACTCCTCTAAACCTTGCCAGCAGTGATCCCTAAGTCCAGAGCCAGAAATAAATCCTGAGCACTGCTGGGTATGACTCAAAAACCAAAAGAAAAAGAAAACAACCCCAGTAGGCTGTTATGTAATAAAGACAAGAAGCTCCTTCCAGAAAAAGTATCCTTATGGAGTAAAAATTGCTATGCTGATCAGGAAAAGTACCCCAGTAGGCTGTTATATAATAAGGACAAGAAGCTCCTTCCAGGGGCCGGGCGGTGGCGCTAAAGGTAAGGTGCCTGCCTTGCCTGCGCTAGCCTTGGACGGACCGCGGTTCGATCCCCCGGTGTCCCATATGGTCCCCCAAGCCAGGAGCAACTTCTGAGCACATAGCCAGGAGTAACCCCTGAGCGTTACCGGGTGTGGCCCAAAAACCAAAAAAAAAAAAAAAAAAAAAAAAAGAAGCTCCTTCCAGAAAGAGTATCCTTATGGAGTGAAAATTGCTATGCTGATCTATAAATTTGGGAGGCGGGGGCCTGGGTCCCAGAAGCTGGTGAGCTACTGGCTCTGGGCTGGGGGTTGCTCCAGAGATGGAATCTTGGTTAGCATATGCCAGACAAGCTCTTTAACCAGCCTCTGTGTGACTTCTCTCATTGACCTATAAATTCACCACAACTCACTCAGTAGTGTTAAGTATATTGTCATGTGGTGAAACACGTGGTTTCATTTTGTGCATCTGAAACTCTAAACAATAATATCTTCACTTTCATTTGCCCTCAACACCTGTGAAAGTGTCTCTTTCACTCCTGTCTCAGTATATGTGGTTGAACACTAGAACTGGAACTCTCAAAGTGAGAGGCCTATACTCAATATAGGCCTCACTATATATTTCCCTTTATAAGGTCACTCACAGACTAGTTCTCAGTTTTCTTTAAAACAACTTTTAAGGGGCCGGGCGGTGGCGCTAAAGGTAAGGTGCCTGCCTTGCCTGCGCTAACCTTGGACGGACCGCGGTTCGATCCCCCGGTGTCCCATATGGTCCCCCAAGCCAGGAGCAACTTCTGAGCACATAGCCAGGAGTAACCCCTGAGCGTTACTGGGTGTGGCCCAAAAACCAAAAAAAAAAAAAAAAAAAAACAACTTTTAAAATATTCACAAAAGAAACAGTGATTCACAGTTTTTTTTTTTTTTTTTTTTTTTTTTTTTTGGTTTTTGGGTCACACCCGGCAGTGCTCAGGGGTTATTCCTGGCTCCAGGCTCAGAAATTGCTCCTGGCAGGCACGGGGGACCATATGGGGCACCGGGATTCGAACCGATGACCTCCTGCATGAAAGGCAAACGCCTTACCTCCATGCTATCTCTCCAGCCCCGATTCACAGTTTTAAAGATTTATATCCTGGGGCCGGAGAGATAGCATGGAGCTAAGGCTTTTGCCTTACATTCTGAAGGACGGTGGTTTAAATCCCAGTATCCCATATGGTCCCCCGTGCCTGCCAGGGGTGATTTCTGAGCAAAGAGCCAGGAGTAACCTCTGACCATTGCCGGGTGTTGGGTGTGACCCAAAAACAAAAAGCAAAAAATAAAAAATAAAACAAACAAAAAAAAGATTTATATCCTGGAAAACAGGAAAGTATGTTTTCCCAGGGAGTTACATCAGGATTTAAAATGTCCTCTGTGTAGTTAGAGTAATAGATAGTGTCTCAAACACGCGGCCTGCGGCCCTCCATACAACATTTTGTGGCCCTGCTCTAGAGGAATCTTTTTTTGTTTTGTTTTATTTTAGTTGTTTGGGTCACACCCCCCAATGTTCAATGTTACTACTGACTTTGCACTTAAGGATCACCCCGACTTTGCCTCCTGCGGCCCCCAGGTAAATTGAGTTTGAGACCCCTAGATTGGGTAGAGTGTTTGCCTTGAATGCAACTGACCCAAGGTTCAATCCCAGGCATCAGATATGGTCCCCTGAACACTGTCAGGAGAAATTCTTGGAGTTTTTTTTTTGTTTGTTTTTTTGTTTTTGTTTTTGGATCACACCCAGTGGCTCTCAGGGGTTAGTCCTGGCACTGTGTTCAGAAGTCGCTCCTGGCAGGCTTGGGGGACCATATAGGATGCTAGGAATCTAACTGAGATCCGTCAGGGTTGGCTGCGTGCAAGGCTATTGCTCTGGTCCCCTCAGGAGAAAAAAAAAATTTTTTTTGGTTTTTGGGTCACACCCGGTGATGCTCAGGGGTTACTCCTGGCTCTGTGCTCAGAAATCGCTTCTGGCTGGATGGAGGACCATATGGGATGCCGGGATTCCAACCATCGTGTGTTCTGGGTTGGATGCGTGCAAGGCGAATGCCTTACCACTGTGCTATCTCTCAAGCCCCATGGAGAAAATCTGGGTTTGACCCTCCCCAACCCCCACAAATAGATAAAATGGAAAAGTTGGGGCCGAAGAGATAGCATGGAGGTAAGGCGTTTGCCTTTTATGCAGAAGGTCATCGGTTCGAATCCCGGCGTCCCATATGCCTGCCAGGAGCAATTTCTGAGCATGGAGCCAAGAGTAACCCCTGAGCACTGCCGGGTGTGACCCAAACACACACACACACACACACACACACACACACACACACACAAAGGAAAAGTGCCTTTGAGCAGGGAGGGTGTTTACCTTACACACGCAGCCAACCCAGGTTAGAATCTCATCACTACACATTGTCGCCACCAAGCCTGCTAGAAGTGATCCCTGAGCTCAGAGCCAGGAGAAAACCCTAAACACAGTCAGGTGAGACACCAAAGCATAAAATAAAGAATAATAAAAAGAAAAGTATTTGGGGGTGGGCTGGAGGAAAAGTACAGGGATGTAGAACACTCGCTTTGCAAGAATATGGTCACAAGTTCAAATTCCCGGTGCCCTACATGTGCCAAGTGGATGCAGCTCTGTTGTCTGTGATTCCTGCAACAAGTAAGATTTAGTCATACTGCAGCCATCTAGATATGTGTGAGCCTTTTAAAATGGGTGCAACCCCAGTGGTGACCTCAGGCATTGCTACTGGGGAATCAAAAGAAATACTAGTACCAAAGTCAGGAAGAAAAACTCCTGGCAAGCAAGTGTGTCTGAGCAATGCAACGATCACAGGGAACCCCATAACTATAACTTCTGTGCCTCAAGTAAGAGTTTAGTTCCTGCAAACGTGCAAGCTCCACAAGAAAAAGAGGGCAGATCTTGCTGAGCACCACAGCCTACCATGTGAGCACTGTTACCTGACATGTAGTAAGCACCATAGCAAAAATGTGTGAGCACTGTGGTTAGGTATGTGTGCATCAGGGCTGGAGCAATAGTACAGTGGTTAAGGTGTTTGCCTTGCATGCAGCCAATCCAAGTTTGATCCCTGACATCCTACAGGGTCCCCTGAACACCACCAGGATTGATTCCTGAGTGTAGAGCTAGGAGTAACCCCTGAGCACTGCCAGATATGATTCCCAAATAACAATGAAGGGGTGGGGAAGAGAGAATAAAATATAAAAATAAGGGCTGCAGAGATTACAGTGGGTAAGAGGCTTGCCTTGAATACAGCCAGCCAACCCAGATTTAATCCCAGCTTCATATATGGTCCCTTGAACATCACCAGGAATAATTCCTGAGTGCAGAGTCAGGAGCACCATCAGGTGTGCCCCCCAAAACAAAAAAAAGTAATATGAGGGATGGAGAGGGATTACAGTAGTTACAGAGGGAGGAGTAAGCCCTGAGCACTACCAGGTGTGAAAACTGAAAAATTACATATGATTTATGACTATATATAATATAAATAATAATATGTAAAGAATAAATTCTATTTTTCCAGTTTATGTGCATTTTTTGGAAAACAGGACAAATACTTATTAAATTGTTCAGTGGCCAGAGAGATAGTACAGCAGGTAGGGCACTTGCCTGGAATGCAGCCAACCTGGGTTTGATCTCCATCATATCATACATATAATTTCTCAAGCCTACCAGGAGTGACACCTGAGTCAGGAAAAAACCCTGAGTACTGCGCCAGATGTGCCCCCCAAAATATATTTTGTGTGCATATATAATTGTTCAAACCTACTTACTGGGAATTGCTAATGTCTTTGACTTAGAATTTTGTGATAGATTACTAAGAAGGAAAGGGTTCCACAAATGATAAAAGGTTTGAGAGGGTGCACAAGGGAGATAGTACAAGGGTTAAGGTACTTGCTTTTCCTGTGGCTAACCCCATTCTATCCCTGGGACCATATATGGTGCCCCCAAACACTTTTAGTACTAATCCTTGAGCACAGAGCCAGGACAAAGCCCCGAGCACAGTCATATATGGCTCAAACCCGCCCACCACCAAAAAAAGAAGTGGGGCAGGGAGAGAGCTCAAAGACCTGCAAGCACACTTTGTATCTTACAGACCCAGTTCCATGAACCCCACACAGGAGTAGCCCCTGAGCATTACTGGGTGCCCCTTCCCACGCAAATAATTAGAAGATTTCTGCCCTAAATAAATGAGAAAAAAAAATCACTTGGCTGTATTTGGGACCTGCTCTCTGCAAGCTCACCAGTGTTTCTTTCCTACTGTGCCTTTGCGGAAATTTTCTCTTTTGGATTCTTAAAATTTTTCTTTTTTGAGGAGGGAGACCACACCTGGCTCAGCATTCAGGAATCAGCATTCAGGCGGTGCTCTGGGGACCATATGGGATGCCAAGCATACCTCTTGCAACACATACGCTCTATACTATCAGCCCCTTAAAAATTCCTCTTGGGAATGACTTGTTCAGTGATATGGGTTCTTGTGACTGTTCTTGTGACCCGAGCAGAGCCCTCTAGGGACTGGGGATGGCGCTATTGACCTGGAAACTTGAGCAGCTTCGGCCGGCAGTTTAGAAGACCAGTTTAGAAGACCAAACTGAGAATGGAGGCCAAGGACAGTGAGGGGTCCTTCTAGTGTGTCAGGGTTCCCCAAGAGCTTGGCTTCCTACGGTGACTTATCCCCGGAGGCCAGGGCCCGCATAAGGGGCCCCCTTCACCGCAGCAAATCTGGGGTCAGTTTACCTCTCCTTCGCTCCCCACCCCAAACCCAGGAAAGAGAGCAGGCAGGCGCCCTGGGGTGACTGGCGGGCGCCCGGCCGGCGCGAAGGCAGAAGGAGCCGCGGGTCCCGAGCTCCCCGGCTCATACATTAAAGATGCGGAGGCGCCGGGGCTGCGGTGCCACAAACATGAAGACAAATTTTTAATCCTGCGCCAGAAGATACCGGGAGATGGGGGGCGCGGGAGAAAAATGAATTAGGTTTTTATTATGTGTTTTATTATGCTGTAATTGAACAGGATTAGGTGAGAATACAATATATTTCTGATGCGGTGGCGGGGGCGGGAGGGGCCGGGGCCGGGCTGGAGGACGCTGGGGATGTCCCAGGGGAGGCCAGACGAGCGGCGCCGGCGGGGCTAAGCTGGGCCTCACCTCTCTCTGTCCCCCCACTCCACTCCACCCCCACCAGCAGTCGGGGCCGGCCCGGAGTGGGGGGCTTAGGGGAGGCGGCGAGGGAGTAGGCAAAGGAGGGTCTAGGTGAGCGACAGCTCCGCCTGCCCAAGTTGGAGGAGAGGACGGGTTTGAGAATTGGGGGGCAGGAGGGCGGGGAGAGGCTCACAAACGCCTCCTCCCGCTAGGGAAACTGAGTCACCGAGGAGGGAACAGGGCAGGCTCTGGGAAGACAAAGCACCCTGGATATATGGAATCCTTGAAATCGGCTTGGCGCCCGGTTTCTCACAGGCCCTTAATCTGCGTCCCGGACGCAGCTGAAGACGCGCAAACGTTCTGCGGGGCCTGCAGCTTTCCGCGTTCCAGCGTTGGGTAGCCCTATTCCCCATTCCCAGATATATTCGGGTCTCCCAACTACCACCCAACTGAGCCCCGAGAGACTGCTCAGGTGAAGGCCCCCCAACAGTACTCCTGATGAGCCGCTGACCCTTCCCCGAGCCCGCCCCGCGCGCTGCGCCCCAGCCCGGGCCGACTCATTAAGGGCTGCCGCCAGCTCCGCGTCTCACCTGCGGCGGGCCTCGAGCTCCGCCGGGGCCCCGCTCCTGGCGGTGATGAAGAGGCCCATTAGCCGCTTCTACCTTTAGGGCGGACCGGGCAGCTCTCCCCACCTCCCAATTAGGACATTAGAAACCGTCAACTAAGATTAATAGTTGCCCCGCTCCGGGGCAGGGAGACGAGCCCAGATAGCGCCGCCGCGCTGCTCGCTCCGAGCTGGCCAACCCAGCGCGGGCCGAACCCACCACCTGCCGCCGCCCAGCCTACCTCCGCCGCCTCGGCCGCACCCCGAACCCCCACCAGCCCTCGAGGCTGTCAGGTGAGCCCCGCGACGGGGTCGGCAGGGTTGGAGACCCAGATCCCTCCTCCCTGCTCGGTCTTGGACCAGGGCGCGTTGCAAGATAAAGCAGGGGCTTGGCCAACGACGTAGGAAGGCGCGCCATCTCCATGGGACCCCCCCCCCGCCCCCCAGCTTTCCCACGGACTTGATTGATGGAAAGACCGTTCGTCTTACAGGATGTCCCCTTGGAGGTTCCTCGACCTCCGACTCCTCCCAATTCCTCCTTTTTTATTTTTTCTTCCCTCTCCCTTTTTTGACGGTGCTCAGGGATTACTCCTGGCTCTGCTCTCAGGAATCACTCCTGACGGTTCTCGGGGAACCACGTGGGATGCCGTAGATGGAACCCGGGGTGGGTTATGTGCAAGGCAAATACCCTATCCGCTGTGCTGTTACTTCAACCCAAATCCTCCTCTTTTTCCCCTCTGGCCATCTTTTCCAGCATACCTGTCCTGTTGTGCTTTGGCCTTTATTTGTGGGGAAACTTCATGGGTGTGTGTCTCTTGCACGAGCTGTGGGCCACAGGGTTAGGGTTAGAATTAGGAAGAGTCTTTTTTTGCTCACCTTCAGTAATAGTGTTGAAAGGAAGGATGGGCAACAGGCTGCTTCTCTAGTGTTTTCGTTTAGATTTTTTTGTTTTAGTTTATTTTGTATGTTTTGGGGGTCACATCCTATGATGTTCAAGCTTACTCCTGGCTCTGCACCCACAGATCACTGCTGGCAGTCTTGTAGGCAACATTTAGGGTGCCAGAAATTGAACCCAGAATAGCTGCATGCAAGGCAAGTGCTTTACTTGCTGTATTTATCTCTGTTTTATTTTAATTATTTGCTTTATTAATTGACCACTGAAACATCTCCATGTGTAAGCCTACTCCCTTCTAGCTCCTCAGAGCACCTGCATGCTTCCTTCTGATCCCTAGCAGAACTGAGACTTATTGTTTCCCTGATGATGAGTTCAGTGCTTCTCTCCCTCCGGGCCTCAAGCCTCTGCAGGTCAGGCCGGGAGCATGGTGTGCAGCATCTGTGTCTTTTCCACTGACAGCTTCTGGCAGCAGAAAACTCTGGTGTCTGAGACCTTCCAAACACATCTTTGAGGACTTTGGGGCCTGCAGGGGCAATGTGACTTGCCTGAGGTCCCTACTCAGCTGGAAACAAAGCCTGGAGAACAGCAAAGCAGTGATGCAATAAGCTGTGTTTACCTCTAAAGGTCATATCATGTGACCCCCATCCCCAACCCAGGATGTTCTTGATGGTTCTACCAGGGTCCAGTAGAGTACAGATTCGAATTATGTTATTCTGTGAGCTGTCTAAATCCTGAGCTTTGGGGCACCAGTAGGGAGGTTCCAGTTCCTTAGGCATTGGTGGTCATATTGGTGGTGACCTGCCTCCAGGATAAAATGTCTGGGGTTCAGGAAATACCCTGAACTTGTCAACAGCATCAATTCTTTCCATTAACTCAAATCTAGATGTTCTTCCTTGGGTATGAGATCAGGGGTGCACACTTTTCAGCCCTGCAGGGAATTGAGTCTCTGGTCTTTTTCTCCCCTGTCACCCTACACTTTCACCCTCATTGGGGAGATCGTGAACTGGGGTGAGGAAATGCAGAGAAGTAAAGAGCGAGTGCCCAGACCAAAGGGGTTTTGTCCACTTCACACCCACCTAGAATCCTCTCCCTCACTCTAGGAGGGGGGGGGCAAGATCGATCCTTCCTGGGTTTTGATGACCGCAGGCTTTCACCTTGCAGTAATGGGGGTGAGCGGCGGCTAACTCTCCCCGACCGAATGGGCTCCCCCGGTCTTAATGAGATAATCAATACTTGTTCTCGGCTTAATTTCCATCTAATTGCTCTTTAACGACGCGGGATAATGGGCCGCCTCCTGCGAGGCGAGAGCTGGCTGGGAATCCGACCCGCCTCGAACTCCCGCCCCTCCTCCCCGGGCGGGGTGCCCTCGCGCAGGTGGGATGGGGGCCCAGCCCGCTCGCCGCCCGCCTACTCGCCCCCCGCGGCCACCTGCGGGCCGAGTACTCCGTCGTCCCCGCCAGGGGCGCTGCAGGCTTCGGATGCGGGATCCCCGCCAGGCCGCTGGGCTTCTGTTCTCAGCAAAACCGAATCGGGCCGCGCCCCAGAAAGCGTCTTTTGGGGGAAGATTTGGGGGTTCACACCCAGCAGCGCTCAGGGATCACTCCTGGCTTTACGCTCAGAAGTTGCTCCTGGCAGGCTCGGGGGGCTACATGGGATGCCGGGATTCGAACCGCCGTCCTTTTTCATGCAAGGCGAACGCCCTACCTCCATGCCATCTCTCCGGCTCCCCGGAAGGCGTCTCTTATCTGCCCGGCCAGGTGAAGCGGCTGAACTTTTGGTTGGCCCAGATTAAAGGCTCCCGGACAAGCCCCTTTCTCCAGTCACTCTCCCCTGTGTCATCCCCTGAGGCCTTGGCTAAATTGCCGGATTTCTGGGGCCAGAGAGATAGCACGGAGGTAGAGCGTTTGCCTTGCATACAGAAGGATGGTGGTTCGAATCCCCGCATCCCATATGGTCCCCTGAGCCTGCCAGAGTGATTTCTGAGCTTAGAGCCAGGAGTGCTGCTGACCCAAAATCTTTTTTTTTTTTTTTTTTTTTTGCTGGATTTTTGCAGCTAAGCAGAGTGCAGAGCCTATTCCTGCTGGAGACAGCGGGGCCTCCTCTGGTCAAGGAGCCTCGTAGGCAAGGACAAGGAAGGCTTGGTGACATCCCCGACAGGTGTTCATACCGGCGCTTTGCCCTATCTTTCTGGCCCTTATTATTTATTTTTTCTTCCCACCTCCTCCACCTTTCCTTATTAGTTAATGTTGTGACCGATGGCCGCACACATGCTTAGCTGTGATGTGCACACGTTATGTTGTTCCCCAGGGGTCACATGGCAGTGGAAGATGCGTGCACACAGATTTGGGAAGCCTCTGGGGCCGGGCGGTGGCGCAAGAGGTAAGGTGCCTGCCTTGCCTGCACTAGCCTAGGACGGACCGCGGTTCGATCCCCCGGCGTCCCATATGGTCCCCCAAGCCAGGAGCGACTTCTGAGCGCATAGCCAGGAGTAACCCCTGAGTGTCACCGGGCGTGGCCCAAAAACCAAAAAAAAAAAAAAAAAAAAGAGGGAAGCCTCACACTCAGGTGAGGCTCACCAGCTATGGCTGTGGAGCTCACACACAGGCTCATCCCATATTACGCTTTCTGGCCGTTTTAGTTGCAGTGCTCTCCAGAGTCAGGCTCCTTTCTCGTGGTGCTGACACACATCTGGCTTTGGGCTGGCTAGAAATCATTGGTGCTCCAGGGATCACAGAAAACAGAGCTACCAGGCTTCAACCGTAGTTGCCAGGATGGCCAGATGTACTTGTGGGCCTCTGGGGATTTGAACTTGTGACCATATGCTTGTATGCTTCTGCGCTGAGCCTGTACTCCAATTTATATAAAAATCAAATAAGAAATATGCTGGGAATTTCTTTTCTTTTTTTTTTCTTTTTCTTTTTCTTTTGGTGGTGGTGGGGAGAATTTCTTCTTTAAATTAAAAAATATTTCTTTGTGAGATACAGTTAAAAAATATGTTGATGGTTGAGTTTCAGTCATGTAATGTTCCAACGCTCATTCCCTTCACCAGTGTTAGTTTCCAGTCTCCAATTTCCCCAGTTATTTTAACACTTTGACCCTCCTCCCCCGCCTGCCTCTATGACAGACACTTTTCCCCTCTGTTTCTGTCTCTATCTCTCTGTCTCTGTCTCTCTGTGTCTCTGTCTCTGTCTCTCTGTCTCTGTGTCTCTGTCACTATCTCTCTCTTTCTCTCCCTCCCCTTTTAGACACTGTGGTTTGTACTACTGTTCCTGAACAGGCATCAGGCATATAATTTTACTTCCATGCAATTCTGCTTGTGATTTCTTTTTGTTGGTGCATTACTTAAAACAAACAAACAAAAACAAAAAACAAAAACAAATAAAACCTCCCAGGGAAGAAGAGATAGCATGGAGGTAGGGCATTTGCCTTGCATGCAGAAGGACAATGGTTTGAGTCCTGGCATCCCATATGGTCTCCTGAGCCTGCCAGGAGCGATTTCTGAGCATAGAGCCAGGAGTAACCCTGAGTCGGATGTGATCCAACCCCCCCAAAAAAACCCTCCCACTTTGCTGTGGCTAATTGTTTAAATGATTGGGAAGGGACACTCATTTGCTCATGATGTTTGTATATTTACAGGGGTGCATAGGAATACAATGAGGTTTGAACTCTCAGCCTTATCAGGCTTGCAAGACAGGTGCTTTTGTCACTGAGCCACCCCTGGAGCCACTGATGGGAGTTTCTGTTAGTATTTGCAAAGTTTAAACTTTTGGGGGGGTCACATCGGTGATGCTCAGGGGTTACTCCTGGCTATGCACTCAGACATTGCTCCTGGCTTAAGGGACCATATGGGACACTTGGGATCGAACCCAGGTTCATCCTGAGTCAGCTGCATGCAAGGCAATTGCCCTACCGCTGTGCTAATACTCTGGCTCCTAATTTTATTTTTTCACAGAGGAGACTGGTCCACATCTGGAGGTGCTCAGTGCTCTGTGCTCAGGAGTGACCCCTGATGGTGCACAGAGGACCAAATGTGGTCATGGGGATTTGAACCTGGGTGGAAGATGCAAGGCAAGTGCCCTAACATCTTATTTCTCTGGCCTCATTTTTTGTTTATTTGATTGGTTGTTTTGGGGAGGTGCACTGGGCCTAGGTGCTCAGAGTTTACTCCTGGCTCTTCATTTAGGGATCACTCTGGCTGACTTAGGGAACCATATGGGGTTCTAAGGCTGAGCCTGGTTGGCTGTATGCTGTACTATTGCTCCAGCCCTATCCCAATGTACTATTTACTTTATTTATTTGACCACACCTGTCAGCACTCAGAAATTACTCCTACCAGTCTTGAGGGACCATACAGGATGCCGGGAGTCAAACCTGGGTTAGTCATGTGCAAGGAAAATGCCTTACCCTCTGTGCTATCCCTGGCCCCAATGTACTATTTCTTAATCTGGATGATGAACAGTATTAATTTTGTAATAATTCATGAATATATGAATATTTTACATGCTTTTCTGTCATACTTCAAAGGAGGGAAAGAAATTAAAAACAGAAAAAATCCCTAAGAATTGTAGAATAGGGGTCGGAGAGATAGCATGGATGTAAGGCGTTTGCCTCTCATGCAGAAGGTCGGTGGTTCAAATCCCGGCATCTCATATGGCCCCCTGAGCCTGCCAGGAGCAATTTCTGAGCATAGAGTCAAGAGTAACCCCTGAGCACTGCCAGATGTGACCAAAAAACAAACAAACAAAAAAAGAGTGATGAGTGCAGATAGAGAAATAACTACATTGAGAACTATCACAACAATGTGAATGAATGAGGGAAGTAGAAAGCCTGTCTAGAGTACAGGCGGGGGTGGGGTGGGGAGGAGGGAGATTTGGGACATTGGTTATGGGAATGTCGCACTGGTGAAAGGGGGTGTTCCTTTTTGATTTTTGGGTCACACCCGGCAGCACTCAGGGGTTACTCCTGACTCCACACTCAGAAATCGCTTCTGGCAGGCTCAGGGGACCATATGGAATGCCAGGATTCGAACCACCGTCCTTCTGCATGCGAGGCAAACGCCTTTACCTCCATGCTATCTCTCCGACCCCAGGGGTGTGTTCTTTACATGATTGAAACCCAACTACAATCATGTTTGTAATCAAGGTGTTTAAATAAAGATATTTTAAAAAAGAAGTGTAGGGGCTGGAGAGATAGCATGGAGGTAAAGCATTTGCCTTGCATGCAGAAGTTCGGTGGTTTGAATCCCAGCATCCTGTATGGTCCCCCGAGCCTGCCAGGAGCGATTTCTGAGCATAGAGCCAGGAGTAACTCCTGAGCACGGCCAGGTGTGACCCCCCCCAAAAAAAAGTGTAGAATAAATGTGTCTAAATAAGTTGATCAATTCAAAATGTGGTTATTCTGGAGCTGGAGTGAATGCACAGTGGTAGGTCACTTGTCTTGCATGTGGCCGACCTGGGTTTGATTACCAGTGTTTCATTGGTTTCCTGTGCCTGCCCGGAATAATTTCTGAGGAGTAACCCCTGAGCGCCACCAGGTGTGGCCCAAAAATAAGACAAAAAATATAAATATAACAAAACCAAAAAAAAAAAAAAACCAAAATGTAGCTAATTCCCATAAACTTCACAGTTTGTATGCACTAGAAAAATTCAGAGCCCTACCCTCCATCCCAAAAAATCTAGAGGTCTAAAATTTAAGTTAAACTTCATCTCTAGAGCTGGGGCTGTGATAGCACAACAGTAGTGCATTCACCTTGCATGTGGACGACCCAGGACAGACCCGGGTTTGATCCCTGGCATCCCATATGGTCCCCTAAGCTGCCAGAAACAATTTCTGAGTGCAGAGCCAGGTATGGCCCAAAAAAATAGCAAACAAACAAAAGAGGTGGAGAGACAACTCAATGGGATTGGAGTGCATGCTTTGTATACAGTAGGCCTGGATTCCATCCCATAGTGAGCACTGCCTGGAGTAATTGAGCACTGTGTTGATGGTAGCCTCCTAGGATCTTTAGGTATAACCCAAAAACAAAAATTTACCTCTTAAGAGCATATCAATAGTACATCAGGTAGGGTGCTTGTCTTGTATGTGGGTGACTCCAGTTCAATCCTCACTGGCACCACATCTGGTTTCCTCAGGAGTGATCCCTGAGTAACACAGGATGTAGCCCAAAACAAGACCCAAAGACAAAATTTACTTCTTACATATACATATATTTGGTTTTTGGGCCACACCCAGTGACATTTAAGTGTTACCCCTCGTTCTGTGCTCAGAAATTATTCCTGGTGGGCTCAAGGTACCATATCAGTTGCCAGGGATCGAACTTGAGTTGGTTGCATGCAAAACAAACTTCTTCTATTTTTACTTGTGTTCAGAGAACACCCAGGTGCTACACCCAGTGAGGTGCTCAGGGACTGCTCCTGGCAGTGTCAGGGCTCAAACCCATGTCAACTGCATGTGCTCCTTTGAGCATTCTCCTGGGTCCTTTTCTGTATGGCTTAAAATTAATTCCATTTACCTTATAGTAAGTATTCCAGATGTCTAGTCTTGTGGGGAAAACTAGTTTTGATTTGATAACATTATTTCTAACTGAATTATAATGCATAATTTTCATCCTGGCTATTCCAACTTTCTACATTTCTTTGGGGGGGTTGGGTCACACCCGGCAGTGCTCAGGGGTTACTCCTGGCTCCATGCTCAGAAATCGCTCCTGGCAGGCTTGAGGGACCATATGGGATGCTGTGATTTGAACCAATGACCTTCTGCATGAAAGGCAAATGCCCCACCTCCATGCTGTCTCTCCAGCCCCTACATTTCTTTTTTCAATTTGTTTTTTGTTTTGGTATCACACCTGGTGGTGCTAAGGGGTTAAACCTGGCTCTGCACTCAGGAATTAGTCCTGGCAGTGCTTGGTGATATGGGATGCCAGAGATCAAATCTGTGTTGCCACAACTATGGCAAGCATACTATCTACTGTACTATCATTCCAGTCCCTACATTCCTTATTTACCTATTAAAATAACCTCTATTTTTTTTTTTGTGGTTTTTGGGTCACACCCGGCAGTGCTCAGGGGTTATTCCTGGCTCCAGGCTCAGAAATTGCTCCTGGCAGGCACGGGGACCATATGGGACGCTGGGATTCGAACCGATGACCTCTTGCATGAAAGGCAAACGCCTTACCTCCATGCTATCTCTCCAGCCCCAAATAACCTCTATTTTTATTATGAAAAATACGTTGACGGGTGTCGGAGAGATAGCATAGAGGTAAGGCATTTGTCTTGCATGCAGAAGGATGGTTTTTCGAATCCTGTCATTCCATATGGTCCCCCGAGCCTGCCAGGAGTGATATCTGAGCATAGAGCCAGAGTAGCCCCTGAGCTCTGCCAGGTGTGACCCAAAAACCAAAAAAGATAAAGAAAAATGCATTGACAAAATAAATAGCATTAAATTCAACCAATTCACTCCAACTTCTCTTAGGCTGTTTATTTATGGATAAGCACTTTGATAATTTTCACATTTGTGGTCAGTATCCATGTACTTTTCCTCTTCATTTAATATTGTTTACCTACACATTCACTCTGGCCAAATTCATCTAATTTTCGTAGTAGGTAGCCTTAAAGTGTTTTGTCTTAATTATCTGTATCCCACCTTCTCTGATTTAACTGTTTCTAATGTTCAAAGGAAGAGCAGGTTCTCTGTAACTACCTAATGAGTCACTCTGGTAAGGTAATTTGTTTCACTTCTCTCCTTCTTTCAAGTTGTAACTCCACTATTTCACCAGCTGCATCAAAAGAGGGTTTATATAGACATAGGTTAGAGTTTGTGGATCCTCCCAAGTAATTTCTTACCATAAATACACTTTTTTCCTCACTTCATCTTAAATTGTTCATTTGTACTTGTTTGTCATTATATTTCAGTTATTTCTCTCTTTTACTCTCTCACTGTGTTTGTGTGTGTGTGTGTGTGTGTGTGTGTGTGTGTGTGTGTGTGTTTGAAGGAACTTTACCAAGCAATACTCAGGGAACCATGTAGTGCTGGGAATAGAACTCAGGCCTTTTACATGAACTTTGATCACAGTTTTTTTTTTTTGGGGGGGGGGGCCACACCCGGCGGTGCTCAACGGTTACTCCTGGCTGTCTGCTCAGAAATAGCTCCTGGCAGGCACCGGGGACCATATGGGACACCGGGAATCGAACCAACCACCTTAGGTCCTGGATCGGCTGCTTGCAAGGCAAACACCGCTTTGCTATCTCTCAGGCCCCTCACAGTTCTTTTTTAATTTCATGAGTAGGAGTCTGAAAGAAAGTGCAGGTGTGATCTACAGACCAACATCTGAACTACAAGTCACAATGGAAATAAATTACATTCTCTTTTATGGTGGTGCTCAGGATTGAACCCCTGTTGGCTGCATGCAAAGCAAGTGCCCTACCTGCTATATTATCACTCTGGTTTCTTTCAACACGTTTTAAATTTTACCCATTTTTTTTATGTGAATTTGGTCTTTTTCATGAAGACACAAGGATGCCAACACCTGGCTTCTTTCCCTGAAACACTCATATGATGTTGATCACATCTTTCTTGTGGCCCAACAGCTCTCTACAGCCTGTTCAAACATTCCAACTATACAGTATGATGCCAATAGTGGAGCCTTAATGGATAAAGCTCCGGATGATGAGACTCTGAGAATGTATCTAGACTTTGAAATGATGCCCTAAGCAAACAACTTTCTTCTAAAAGAATTTTTAACAATATGTGGTGCTTCTTGGGGAACGTCTTTAATAAGGAAAATCTCTGCCACAGAGAGACAGAAACAGAGAGACAGTGACAGACAGAGACAGAGAGAAATGTACCACATGTGGTCTCTGAGCACCACAAGGAGTGATCCCTGGGTGCAAAGCCAGGAGTAAGCTCTGAATACTGCTAAGTGTGCCCCCCCCCATTAAAATAATAATAGTAACTCTTGGACAGGAAGATATTGTTTAAATGGATGAGCTCGTGCTTTGCATTGGAAGGTCAGGGTGCGACAACCTTCCCTTACTCCCACTCCAGCTGCCGAGCCAAGAGGCAGGGACTGCCTTCATCTATGCTTAGGTGTGGCCCTAAACCGGTGGCGCTGGAGGCAAGGTGCTTGCCTTGCCTGCGCTAGCCTAGGACGGACCTCGGTTCGATCCCCCGGCGTCCCATATGGTCCCCCAAGCCAGGAGCAACTTCTGAGCTCATAGCCCGGAGTAACCCCTGAGCGTCACTGGGTGTGGCCCCCCCCCAAAAAAAAAGAAAAAACAGAAAAAAGAACAAACATAAGAGCAGATTTCCTGAAGACGACATCAGTTTACCTGTTCCTTGTCACCGGCTCGTTACTACCCACAAGCCCACCAGAGGGCACTCTTTCCTTGTCTATTCAGCTTTCTCCATCAGCGACTCAGAAAATCCAGATTAAACTTGACTTTCACATTAAGCCTTTCACATTGAATCCACAAATATTTACCGAGAATTCATAGGCTGCTAGACGCAGGGCTGTATGCACAAGCTACAAGTCGTGATTTGGGCACGATTCATAATACCAGATGCTTAAGTATAGCAAAGACTGAAAGTAAACAGTGGCTACACTTAAATAAATTAAGTGAACAATTAAGTTATAGGTTTGTGGAGCCGCCGGTTCAAAGACTGGGCCCCAGCTTTAGAAGACAGTAACAACTCGTGGAACTCCTGGGCTGCTCTGGAATCCAGTATCCACTATCTCCAAGGCATTTTATTTTTATTTTTATGGCCACACCCAGTGATGCTCAGTGGTTACTCCTGGCTATGTGCTCAGAAATCGCTTCTGGCTTGGGGGACTCTATGGGATGCCGGGGAATCGAACCAAGGTCTGTCCAGGGCTAGCAAGTGCAAGGCAGACGCCTTACGGCTTGAGCCACCGCTCTGGCCCCAACAAGGCATATATATACATATATACATATATATATATATGTTTTTATATATATATATATATATATATATATATATATATATATATATATATATAGATTTTTGGGTCACTCCTGGCAGCGCTCAGGGGTTACTCCTGGCTCTATGCTCAGAAATCGCCCCTGGCAGGCTCGGGGGACCATATGGGATGCCCAGATTCGAACCACCAACCTTCTGCATGCAAGGCAAACGCCTTATCTTCACGTAATCTCTCCGGCCCCAAGGCATATATTTTTTAATTTAAAGAAAATACGTCACACAGTTGCTACAATTGATCCTAATACATTTGTTTCAGGAAGAAAAAAAAGGCAGTTATTAAAAGAATAGAAAGACAAACTAAAGAGATGAAAAAAAAGAAGCAAAAGTTCAGTAGCAAGTATATATATATTATTTATGGAGACAAAGATGCAAAGAAAGAGGACAAGGTGAAGTTACAGTAGGAAGACAATCACCCATAAACAGAATTCTCAAAAGAAAGCCCCTTGCTGCAATATACTTGCAGCAAGCAAGTATAGTTTTGAAAATGATTGAATCATCGATGAATCTAAGGCATTTTTATAAGCATGAGTCAGAGATTGCTCTCTTAAGAGCGGTCATTGCAAATCCCTCTTCATCAATTCTCTCATGATCACTTTGTCCCCAAGGCCACTTAAACCAGGCCCCCAAAGACAAGGACCAGAGCTGGCCCGCACCTATCAATCAATCAGGTAGCCCCGCCCATTCTTTTTCCGACTTTTCCCGTTCCCAGACTTCCTGTTTCTGATTATCGCGACAGATGCGAGACTTCGCGTGAGGTTTCCGTTCGGTCAGGATCGAGCGCGCGTGCAGCCGACCCTCCACCTCTGCACTCCCGAGGCCGAGGAGGCCCCGCCTTCCGCTTCCGGTGCCTGGAGGCCGCGAGCCCTTCTGGGCGGGGCCAGGAGAGGCCATGCCCCTCCTCGGCTGCCTCTTGGCAATCTTGGGGCCTTGGTGTGTGGCTTTGCTTTAACTCTTGGGGCCGGCTAGGCGGAGTCTGGCGGATCCCCCCGTTTGGTTGGGCGGGCCTCCAGGAATGCTCTCCGCCCCCACTCGTGCAGAAAGTGCCACGGTGGCTCTGGTGGCCGCAAAACCCAATGCCTCTGGCACTGCCGGCCTAGCAGAACCCCAACCTATAATCCCAACTCTCCCCCCTTCTCCCCGCCTCTCCCTGCAGCTGCTGCTCAGGCCGAACCTCTATAATTACCTCCCTCTTCTGTGGGTTTGAGGCACCTGCCGGATATGGGGGAGAGAGAGGAGGAAGAGCCAGATGTGGGGAGACAGATGTAAGCATCGAGTCTCTAGCCGGCGCCTTGGTGGGCAAGTTGGATGGACAAACATGCAATTGCCTCCAGCAACGCTAGTTTTTGCTGGGAGATGGTGTCGATCTAGGACTCCTTCCTTTTGCAGGCCCCTGGGAGCATTAAGAAGTTGGGGGACCAGGCCGCGCTCTTGAAGCTTTCCACCCCCCTCGCCCCAAACTCTCTCTGGGTTCCTTGCACCCCTCCCCACTCCCAGCCTGGGTGTCCGGTTACGGCATCTCGGCATCTCGGCTCTCTCAGTGACTCGGGCCCAGGCTGCGGGGAGGTCTGAGATAAAATTGGCAGTCTTGGGGACTAGGGAAAGGGAGGTGGGGCGATTTCGAGGGGCGGGGAGAAGGCAGGGCGAAGGAGCCGCTTTCTAGTTCAGGTCTAGTTCAGGGGGTTCTTAAAGATCCTCGAAGCAGGGTTGGGGTGGCCTGGTGGGCGGGCGGGCGGGCCCGCCGACTCTTTCCCCTCCGCTTGCCCCACATCTTGCTTTTGCGGATTGGACATTCCGGCTGTTCACCAGGCTTAGTTCTGGACACTTAGGTGAGCACCCTGGGCCTGAGGTGTCAGTCACCCCACTTTCCTGCCTCCCAGGAACAATCTCGAGTCTTTGCTTCTCCATCTATTCCCATGCACCTCGAGGGCAGGAAGCATCACTTAGGAAGACGTGCGGTGGCAGTGGTGGCTTTGGGGGTGGATGGGGTTCGAGCAGTTCCTGAGCGTGTTTTACTCCTCTTTCCTCTCACCTTCCCCTAACCTGGTCCCCCAGAACATCTCCAATCAATTGTCACCTAGCGGGGCCGGAGAGTTAGCATGGAGGTGGGGCATTTGCCTTGCATGCAGAAGGATGGTGGTTCGAATCCCGGCATCCTGTATAGTCCCCCGAGCCTGCCAGGAGCAATTTCTGAGCATAGAGCCAGGAGGAACCCCTAATTGAGCGCTGCCGGGGGTGACCCAACACCCCCCCAAAATTGTCACCTAGCATAACGGGATGCCCCCCTCGAGGGTCTTCCTTTCTTCACCGTGATTGTCTTCTTGAGGCCTGGAGAGCAGGGGCGAGAGCAATACTAAGGTCGTGCGTAATGAGGCGCTTCCGACCCCCCCTGACCTGGCTTCCCTCCTGCAGTGCCACCCACTCGCCGATGCCCCGATTGCTCGCAGAGCTGCCAGCTGACCATGCCACAGCCGCGCGCCGCTGCCTCCGTGCTGCCGCCGCTACTGCTGCTTCTGCTGGCGGTGCCAACGCCGCCCCCGGCCGGCGCCCGGCCGTCCCCGGGCCCGGAGTACCTGCGGCGGGGCTGGCTGCGGCTGCTGGCGGAGGGCGAGGGCTGCGCGCCCTGCCGGCCCGAGGAGTGCGCCGCGCCCCGGGGCTGCCTGGCCGGCCGGGTGCGCGACGCGTGCGGCTGCTGCTGGGAATGCGCCAACCTCGAGGGCCAGCTGTGCGACCTGGACCCCAGCGCCCACTTCTACGGGCGCTGTGGCGAGCAGCTGGAGTGCCGGCTGGACGCCGGCGGGGACCTGAGCCGCGGAGAGGTGCCCGAGCCGCTGTGCGCCTGCCGCTCCCAGCGCCCGCTCTGCGGCTCCGACGGCCGCACCTACGCGCAGATCTGCCGCTTGCAGGAGGCGGCCCGCGCTCGGCCCGACGCCAACCTCACGGTGGCGCATCCCGGGCCCTGTGAATCCGGTACGCACATCCGGGGGGGGGGGGCTCTTCTGCTTGCTTTCTGGAGTGCTCGGAGGCTGTATTCCCCCTCGACGGCATCGATGACCTACGAGGTTAAGGAAGAGGAGCCCAATGACAGAGGCTCGTGGGTCCTGGGCTTTGTCGCCAAGGCACGCAGGAGCCACCCCCTCCCTCTGGCAGAGAGCGAGCTTTTGGGGGGCTGGCCTGGCGCCAGTAAGGTTGGCCTCACAGCTTAGAGCTGGAAGCGACTCCCAGACTCCCCAGTCGCTGGAGGCCGGGCAGGGAAACTCGGGTTCCTGTGAAAGACAATCCTGCAGAGCAAGCCGTTTTCCCGAAGAGGCCCCCCCCCCCTTCTGCTGGGGCAGGGAGGGGAAGCCAAGGAGGGGACTCCAGCTCCTACCTCCACCCCAGGGAGCTGCAGGCTGCTCAGGCCTCAGGTTTTCTTTGGCAATTTGTAACCCACTTCCTGACCCCCCTGGAGTGTCTGGTTTGGCTGGACTGTGGGGTGAGTGGAGTGGGGTGGGAGGAAAACAAACACTCTTTGGGGTTCCCCCACACTTGGCTCAGCTCCACCAGGCTTTCAGCCTGCTGCCCAGTCGGTTGGTCAGGTTTCAGGTTTGGTCTTTGCCACGTGGAAGCTCCATGGGTGGGGAGGGGAGCCAGCTCTGGGGGCCTCTGGGGACTGGCTAGGTGAAAGGAAGGAGGTGTGGGTTACAGACGCTCAGGATGGGGAGTGTGAGGGGGCTGGAGGGCTGAGTGAGGACACCGGGGCAGGTAGGGACACTGTGGCTGCTTGCTTATAGCTATAACTGAGTGTTTGTGTAACTTACCTGCAAGTCTCCAAATTTGTGGTACAGGTTGTGTTTATGACCATATGTTTACCTTGTCCACTCTCTCTTCCCTGACACCTTTCCCATGGTTCAATATGAGGTGTTTGTAGGGAGGGCAGGGTGTGTTGCCCTGTTCTCAGGCCTCCTACTTTTCCCAACCCCAGAGCCCCAGATCCTGTCACCTCCCTATGACATTTGGAATATGACCGGGCAGGATGTGATGTTCGGCTGTGAAGTGTTTGCCTATCCCATGGCCACCATCGAGTGGAGAAAGGACGGCTTGGACATCCCACTGCCTGGGGATGACCCCCACGTCTCTGTGCAGGTAGGAATAGAAATCAGAGCTTCCCCAGGAAGCCTGGCCCACCCTTCAAGAAGAGCCTGACTGACTCCTCTGGCTCCAGTTTAGGGGGGGCCCTCAGAGGTTTGAGGTGACCGGATGGCTTCAGATCCAGGCTGTGCGGCCCATTGATGAGGGCACCTATCGTTGTCTTGCTCGAAATACCCTGGGCCAGATTGAGGCTTCTGCCAGCCTGACAGTGCTCACCCCAGGTAAGTGGCACCTCAAGGTTGAAATGAGGAGCTGGTGTTGGGCCCACAGGCATGCCTTTCCCTCAGGTGGGCATTGCCAGCCCTGATGTTGCCTGCTCCCTTTGGTCCATCTGTTTGCAGACCAGCTGAACTCCACAAGTCTTCCCCAGAGGCTCCATCCACACCTGTTTCCTGAGGAGGCAGCAGAGAGTGAAGAAGGCGAGGACTACTACTAGGTCAGAGCTGGGTGAGAGCGCCAGTATTCACCCTGAAAGGCCCCTTCCCAGATCACTTTAGTGGCTTTAGGGGAGCTCATGGAGGTGGTGGTGGGGAAACAAGTTGGATGGCGTGAGAAAAGAGGCATAAATGGTAGTGATATGTCAAAGGGACTGAACAAAAGATGCCTTGTTCACAGGTGTCTTGCAGAAACTGAGCAGACCAGTGGCTTGAATGCCACAGCTACTGTAGGTGCTAGGCTGGTAGAGACTGGAGGAGCTGCAGAGGGAATTCCTCATTTCTCTGTTTGCCCTGAGTACAATCCCCACTCAGCTAGCCCTCCAACTGCCTTCCCCAGAGCTCCTGAAAAATCCCTAATTTTGCCCATTTTCAGTGTACCCTTCCTCAAAACTCATTTTCTAGAAATTTCTCCTCTCCCCAGAGACCACATTTTCCTAACTTCATCCCTCTCTGATTGTTACCACTCCAGGAGTGCACCGCAGAGCACAACCTTTTAGAGTGTGGTTCACCATTGATCTGTTCTGCTGCCCTTGGGGAAGGGGCCTAAGCCAAGCCCCTCATCTGATACTGGGACTCTCAGGGACAGTGACTTGCCTGGGATGAGGCACAGTAGCACCTAATAAAGAGCTCAGTATACAGACCCATGGATATGCATGTTTCATAGAGGTGTGTACTGAAGGCTGCATTTCGCTTCCCTTCTAGGTTTCCAGAACTTTCAGGTCCTACTCTTATCAGGTGCCTACCAGGTGCCTGGGAAGCTGGATCCCCTCCCAGATGCTGTTGGTCTGGAGATGAACCTGCCGTTCTATGTTCATATCACACTGGTCCTTTCCACAAGTAGATTGGGGGGATCCATCTAAGAGAATCCCATCTAAGAATATAAAAGCAGATGGAGTTGGGTTTGCTTACATGCAAGCTCCCCCTAGGGTCCTCTTAGTAATCTACTCATTTTCCCTCTGAAACCCCAAATCTTGGGCAGTGAGTCATTTCCTCACCTGACCCAATTGGGACCCCTCCAGTGGTGAGGACTGGGAGACCTAGAGCTGCATTGTTTTGCTCTGCTGAGTTTCCACACACTCTTTTTTTTTTGAAATATATTTTTTATTTAAGTAACATGATCATAATTGGGTTACAGTCATAACAAGAACACCCCCCCCCCCCGGGCCCAGAGAGATAGCACAGCGGCGTTTGCCTTGCAAGCAGCCGATCCAGGACCTAAGGTGCTTGGTTTGAATCCCAGTGTCCCATATGGTCCCTCGTGCCTGCCAGGAGCTATTTCTGAGCAGACAGCCAGGAGTAACCCCTGAGCATTGCCGGATGTGGCCCAAAAAAAAAAAAAAAAGAACACCCCCCTTCACCAGTGTAACATTACCCCTCCCCCCTTCCCATCCCCTGCCTATATTCGAGACAGGCATTCTACTACAATTATTTGTTTTTAAGTTCAGTAAGTTGTATTTTTTTTTTCTTAAAGGATAAGAGTGAAAAAATATAGTAAAGGTTCCACGCACTCTTGACTGAACTCTGGGACTGGGGTATGGCGGTGTCCTTTTACTCAGGAATCTGGAGCTGAAGTGCCCAGACCCAGCACCTGTGGGCCCATGGGGATAGAGCTGGTGCCACCTGGCAGAAATGGTAGTTGGCTGAGTGTCTGAGCTTGTCCTGGGCCAATTTGGAAGGGAATAGCCAGGAACCGCGGCACCTTGACAATGTCTGTGGCTAAGGTGGAGGAGAACCCATCCTGGCATTCCAGCAGCACCCCACTTCTTAAGTGGACTCTATTTTGGAGAAAGGTCACACCTTGCTGTGCTCAGGGCTTACTCCTGGCTCTTTGCACAGGAATCACTCTTGCCAGGCAGGACCTGGAGGGACCATATGTGGTGCTGGGAATGGAACCCTGGTCACATGCATGCAAGGCAAGTGCCTTCCTAGTGCCTCTCTGGCCCCCTAGCCAGGTGGTTTCTTAGAGCAAATTTCCAAGGTGACCTCAGAAGTAGGAACACAGATGTGGGCGGTGTTGTGGAAATATAAGAGAAAGGGGGAATGTGTCTGGGTCCCCGCAGTTGGCATGTGTTGGATGTTGGCTCTCTTGTGCCTACCGCCCCACTAGGCTCGGGGGTGCCCCCTGGCGGGCAGGCCTCTTCTCCCGCACCCACCTGCGGAGCCGACTCTCCACCGCGTCCCAGAGCATCCCGCCAGCCGGCCTTGCAGGACTGTCAGCACGCAGTCTCCGCTTAGCCTCAGTTTCCCGCTCCGCGGCCCCCACCCGCCGCATCAAGGCCCCCGCAGCCGGCAGAGGCGGAGCCGATTCCGAGTCCTCCCTTCTCTCCCCTCCACTCCCGCGGACGGCTTTAATAACATCGCTGGAAAGTGACACGCGATTTATTATTAAAGTAATGCGGGGACGGGAAAGGTTTAATAAACGCGCTGAGATGCCGAGGATTATTCACCGCAAATAAATGAGAGCGCGGGCGGCGTTTTAATAAATAATTTCCCGCCGCTCCCGCGGGAGGCGAAGGGAGGAGGCGCGGGGGCCGGGCCGGGCCGAGCCGCTGCCGGAGCTCCCGGCCTCGCCTCCCCACGGCTTTCCGAGCCTTCCCCGCGCTGGTCGTCGCTCGCACCCGCACCCGACGGCGACGCGAGGTTGTTCCGGACAGCAGATCCGGGTGGCCCGGGCCCGGTGGCGGGGGAGGTCCGGTTCCCTCTCCCTCTTCTTCCTCCCACCCTGGGATTGTAAATAGTGTCCTGTGCCGGAGGTTGGGCGTTCGCCTTGCATGCAGAAGGACGGTGGTTCGAATCCCGGCATCCCATATGGTCCCCCCGAGCCTGCCAGGTCGATTTCTGAGCGCAGAGCTGGGAGTAACGCCTGAGCGCTGCCGGGTATGACCCAAAACCAGAAAAAGAAAAAAAGAAAAAAAATAATATTTGGGGTCGGAGAGATAGCACGGAGGTAGGGCGTTCGCCTTGCATGCAGAAGGACGGTGGTTCGATTCCCGCATCCCATATGGTCCCTCGAGCCTGCCAGGAGTGATTTCTTTCTTTCTTTCTTTCTTTCTTTCTTTCTTTCTTTCTTTCTTTCTTTCTTTCTTTCTTTCTTTCTTTCTTTCTTTCTTTCTTTCTTTCTTTCTTTCTTTCTTTCTTCCTTCCTTCCTTCCTTCCTTCTTTCTTTCTTTCTTTCTTTCTTTCTTTCTTTCTTTCTTTCTTTCTTTCTTTCTTTCTCTCTCTCCCTCCTCCCTCCCCTCCCCTCCTCCCTCCCTCCCTCCCCTCCTCCTCCCTTCCTTCCTTCCTTCCTTCCTTCCTTCCTTCTTTGCTTCCTTCCTTCTTTCCTTTCCTTTTTTTTTTTTTTTTTTTTTTTTTTGGGTCACACCCGGCAGCACTCAGGGGTTACTCCTGGCTCCACGCTCAGAAATCGCTCCTGGCAGGCTCAGGGGACCATATGGGATGCCGGAATTTGAACCACCAACCTTCTGCATGCAAGGCAAACATATTACCTCCATGCTACCTCTCCAACCCTCCAGGAGTGATTTCTGAGCCTAGAGCCAGGAGTAACCCCTGAGCACTGCTGGGTGTGATCCCAAACCAATATATAAATAATAATAATAATAATAAATAATATAAAATAATAAAATAATATAAAGTAAAGTGTCCTGAGGATGAGCCAATGCTCTTTTTTTTTTCTTTTTTTTTGGGGGGGGGGTCACACCCGGCAGCACTCAGGCGTTACTCCTGGCTCTACGCTCAGAAATCACTCCTGGCAGGCTCAGGGGACCATATGGGATGCCGGGATTCCAACCACCGTCCTTCTGCATGGAAGGCAAACGCCTTACCTCCATGCTATCTCTCCAGCCCCAGCCAATGCACTTTCTTCGGAGCCAGAAACGGGTCACGATCAGACCGGGGTAGGAAGTGTTATGGTGCCCCGCGGGGCTCAATTCCCCCCCCCCCCACCCACACACACACAGCCGGATCAGTCTCCCACCGTGCAGTTTACCACGAGGGTCCTCCTGTCTTTTTGCAGCCCTGGCCCTGGTGCGGCTCACCGGAGAGGACCACGCGTGGCCGGGTGGAAAGGAGCCACGTGTGTGCGGACGCGCCAGGGACCTCCAGGCCCGACCGTCGTGGGGAAGGGGACTCCGAGCACCGCTCGCTGAGCAGCGGCTGTAGCGGGCGCTGCAGAGTCTTAATTAGAGCCCCGAAAGGCAGTCAGCCCCCTCGACCTGGAAGCCAGAGGGCCGGGCCTGGCACCTGGAAAAGTCGAGATCTACTGCAGACTCTGAGGATCTAGGACACGCTCATCGCTCTGTGGCAGGCTGGTAGGCGGAGGTTGCTCCGCTAAGGTGCTCTCGGCTCCGCAAGTCGAGCTCCCGGGCCGAAAGAAGCGACATTTCTGGCAATTCGGGGTACTACAGGGAGGGAGTGGCGGAAGAGTGCCATCTGGTGGAGAGTTTGGGGTGTGTCATCAGGCCTGGGCCAGGTGCTCTGGGACTGTTAAACCGACTGGGAAATTTAAGTAAAAAAAGATTCTCTGGGCCGGAGAGATAGCAGGGAGGTAAGGCGTTTGCCTTGCATGCAGAAGGTCGGTGGTTCGAATCCCGGCATTCCATATGGTTCACCGAGCCTGCCAGGGGCGATTTCTGAGCATAGAGCCAGGAGTAACCCCTGGGTGCTGCCGGGTGTGATCCTCTCCCCCCCCAAAAAAAAAGGCTCTTTGATTCACTTACATTTGTGACGGAGCACACGTGAGTGCAGTCTCTATGTGACATATCAGTGTGATATCTATATGTGTTTTCCATATTTATATGTGGTTTCCATAACGTTCACAGTAGCTATACACATCTGTTCAACTGTTCATGACATGGATGTACTGGTTTTGTAGGTACTTTTCAATATTGGCTACCTATGTGTATTATCCAGTTGCATATATATATATATATAATATGTATATGTGTATGAGACTAGACATGCACCTGCAGATATGACTCTAATGTTACATGTATAGATCTCAATATTCTTAGGCTTATTTGCATGTATACATTCCATTATTTGTCATTGTTTCAACACATTTCCCTTTTATTTAAAATTAATTATTTTATTAAATTTAGTCTTGGGGTCACACCCATCAGTGCTCGGGGTTTATTCCTGGCTCTGCACTCAGGAATCACTCCTAAACTTACGAGTCCTTATTGGGTGCCAGGTATTGAGCCCTGGTTGGCTGTGTGCAAGGCAAGATCCCTACTCACTGTACTATCACTCAGTCCCAAATTATTTCCCTTTAAAAAAATATTTGCCTTGGGGCCAGAGAGATAACATGGAGGTAAGGTGTTTGCCTTGCATGCAGAAGGACGGTGGTTTGAATTCTGGCATCCCGTATGGTCCCCTGAGCCTGCCAGGAGCAATTTCTGAGTGTGGAGCCAGGAGTAACCCCTGAGCACTGTTGGATGTGACCCAAAAACCAAAAAAAAAATTTTTTTTGCCTTGAGACTGAAATGATAGTATAGCAGGTAGGGCATTTGCCTTGCACAAAGATGACCCAGGTTCTATCCCCAGCACCCCTGAGTCCCACCAGGAGTGAGCCCTGAGTCCAGAGCCCAGAGTAAGCCTTGAGCAAGTCAGGTATGGGCCAACAACAACAACAACAACAACAATTTGCCTCTAAGTGGTACTCAGGAACTACCAGAGATAATTAGATAGATACTGGTAGTGCTCTGGTGTGGAGGCATATGATAGCAGGAATCAGGCATGGAGGCATGTGGTCTGTTTAACCTGAACAACTACCTCCTTTGCCCAATGTAATTTTTTGTTTTTGGACCACACTAGGTGGCACTCAGGGGTTACTCTTTTTTTTTTTTTTT
This sequence comes from Suncus etruscus, assembly GCF_024139225.1. Lineage (NCBI taxonomy): Eukaryota > Metazoa > Chordata > Mammalia > Eulipotyphla > Soricidae > Suncus > Suncus etruscus. Next base: position 44,782,299 of record NC_064864.1, read on the forward strand.
TTGGTTTTTCGGGCCACATCCATTTGATGCTCAGGGATTACTCCTGGCTAAGCGCTCAGAAATTGCCCCTGGCTTGGGGGGACCATATGGGATGCCAGGGGATCGAACAGCGGTCCTTCCTTGGCTAGCGCTTGCAAGGCAGACACCTTACCTCTAGCACCACCTTGCTGGCCCCAGGGGTTACTCTTGACCCCAAGCTCAGAAATGATTCCTGGCAGGCTCGAAGTACCATATGGGATGCTGGGGATCGAACCCGGTTGACTGTGTGCAAAGCAAACACCTACCTGCTATGTTATTGCTCCAGTCCCACATAATTTTTGTTGTTGATTTATTTGGCCCATACCAGTGGTGCTCAGGCCTGACTCCTGGTTCTGTGTTCCTGGACCACTCCTGGTAAATTAGGTGCAGCATAAGTGGTGCCCAGGATTGACTGTACAGGTTGACTGTACAAGAGGTTGACTGTTGCAGGACAAGGCAAACACCTTACCTACTAGCACTCCAGCCCAACCTTTGTTGTTTGTTTGTTTGTTTTGGGGCCACATCCAATAATGCTCAGGGGTTACTCCTGGCTCTGTACTTGGGATACTCCTGGTAGTGTTCAGGTGATAAGCCATGTCAGAGATTAAATCTGGGCTGGCTGTGTGTAAGGCGAACACCCTACTTGCTTTTCCATCTCTCCAGACCCCCAACAAATGTTGTTCTTTTAATGTACAATAGAATTGAAGGGTGGGGGCACAGAAAAACATGCCCCTTATCTTGTAGGGCTTAAACTGTTAAAAAAAAACTTGGAATACAAGTTGGATACAATATATTCAATATACAATACATTGGATACAAGGTATCTGGGATATATTAATCCTTCTAGAAGTTTCTGATGTGTGTTTATTAGGTGATGTGGTCATGTCTGTGTTTTGGAAGGAGAGGTAGAGAGGCTTCAGTCCTTCTCTGATGAATTTAGAGATTCCCTGGTTATGGGCTTAACTGCTTAGGTTCTGTTTCATGGGCTCCTATTTTAATAGTACAGGTAGTTGATGGAAGGAGGCTAGAGATTGGCCTTTGTACCTTTCAGCATCCAGTTTGCTAATTTCTTCAGTTCTCTCAATGACTTTGTTCTCTCTGCTTTTTTCCCCTTTTGTGTGGTGGGGTGATGAGAGCGGAGGAGCTACTCCTGGCTCAGTACTCAGGATGCCATGTTGTACCAAGGATTGAACCCAAGACTCCTGCACGTAAAGAATGTGCTCACTATTCACAATAGCCAGAATCTGGAAACAACCCAAGTGCCCGAGAACAGATGAGTGGCTAAAGAAACTGTGGTACATCTACACAATGAAATACTATGCAGCTGTTAGGAAAATAAACTCAGGAAACTTGCTAATCCATGGATGTATTTGGAGATTATTATGCTGAATGAAATGAGTCAGAGGGAGAGGGACAGACATAGAATGATCGCACTCCATTGTAGGATATTAAAAAATAAGATGCATACTATAGTTGGTAATAGTATCCAGAAACAATAGAAAAGAGGGCAAGGATGACCAGTCCATGGAAGGAATCTTGCCACAAATAGCAGGGTAGTGCAGTTAGGGCAGAGAAGGGATTACTATGACAATGACAATTACAATAAAGTGATCACTCTGGACAAGAACTGGGTACTAATATATATATATATATATATATATATTGGATACAAGGTATATATATATATATATACCTCTTCAGTAACCACAGTGTCCAAAAGAAAGATAAAGAAAAGAGAGAGGAAGAGGGAGAGAGACAGAGAGAGAGAGAGAGAAGAAAAATATCTGCCCCAGAAGGCAGAAAGGTGGGAGAGTATGAGGGAAACTTGGGACATTGATGGTAGGATATGTTCACTGGTGAAGGGTGTTGTACTTTGTTTGACTGAAACTCAATCATGAACAACTTTGAAATTGTAAAAAAAAAAAACAAACCCAACTGTGTTATGAACAACCTTGTAACCACAGTATTTAAATAAAGTAATTCCTTAGAATAAAGAAGAATGTGCTCAGACCACTGATTTCTCTTCTGTGAAACCCCCTCTTCCCCACTGGAATCTTTGATGATATATTTATTTGTTTGCTTTTGGGCCACACCCAAAGATGTTTAGGGATCACTCCTGGCTTTGTGCTCAAGAATTATTTGTGGTGGTGCTCGGGAGACCATTTGGGATGGCAGGGATCATACCTGGGTTGGTGTTTGCCAAACAAACACCCTACCTGTTGATCTATTACTTCATCCCCCATTTGTGTGTGTGTGTGTGTGTGTGTGTGTGTGTGTGATTATTTTGGACCACATTCACCAGAGCTCAGGGGTTATTCCTGGCTCTGTGCTTAGGAGTCAGAGGGACATATAGAGACATGGATTGAATCCAGGTTCACTGGTGGAAGGCAAGTGCCCTACCCACTGTACAATTGCTCTAGTCCCTTTGACTGGTTTTAAAAAATTGTTCTTGAGACAGTCCTAGGTAATGCTTCGGAGCTACTCCTAGCCCAGTGCTTTTGGCCCAGGGGTTGTTTCCAATGCTTGAGGGCCATGGATGCTGCTGCATTCTCCATCCCCCAAGCAGGATTTATTATTAACATTCCACACCTTTAGGGTCCCTGAATGATCTGAATGAGGTGGCCAGTTGTGCAGTCAGTTTCAGTGGCATGTTAGCCCATTACCATGTCTGCCCCATTAGTACTGCAGCTGGGGAGGAAGGAAGAACTCAAGGATTCTTGGAAGGGTCTCAAAATGGGAGGGGAGGGGAAGCCAGGTTATTAATGGGATTGCATGGAACCTTCTTCTGACACGGAGGAGGGGGAGTGAGGACAGTAGGGATGTCTCCTGCCTCCCCTTCTCAGCTCACTGGCTGAGTCCTACAGGGCCCTCTGGGGACCCAGCTTTGCCCTCCAGCTTCCAGTTCCCCCATGCGGTCCATCAATGTGACCCAGTAGCAAAAGTGGTTAAATTCTGGGTACAGTGGTGCTGGAGGCAGAGTCTCTGTGGGGCCCAGATGGTCTTTGGGGGCAGAAATAGGACTCTGGGGTTCCGGATAAGAGGTGTGCATTTGCTGTACAAGCTCATATCTGTTATACTGCCTTTTACATGCAGCCCAGGGCAAGCCTCACAGCTTCCTTCTCCCCTGCCCTTAGTCTTTGGCTAACAGGACAAAGCTCTGGGTGGAAGGATCTGAGGTCTTGTAGGTAAAGGTCTGCAGCACAATCGCGTTCAACAAGTGAAGGATTTTTCCATCTCTCTGCCTGAGCTGCTGATGCTGGGCTGGGCTACGTAGGACTGAGCTTCCAGGGAACAAACCTGGGGACAAGCAGGGTGGAGCGTCTAGAGAGCTGGTCCAGCAACACCCTCACCCCAACTCTTCTGGGGGAGACCCTGTCAGAACCCAGGACTTTGGGCTTGCGTGAGGGACGCCCCCCAAACTCACCTTCATCCATCTCTTTTATCTGGGCTGCTGAAGGGCCAAAGCTCCAGTGGGGCCTGTGATGGGGAACAGAGACAGGCCAGGCGGAAGCCTCCGGAACTGCGCGGGGCCGGGGCTGAGCACCGGGCCGGGGGTCAGTGAAGACAGATAAAGCTCAGAGCAGCTGCGGACTCAGGAGACCCGAGGGGCGGCAGGGCTGAGGCCGGAAGCGTCTGAAGGGCGCGGTATCCATCAAGGACTTCAAATGGTCAGTCCTGGCCTCTAATGACTGGGAGGAGCGGGGCGGCTTCCCTTCAGATGTGGCAGCTCTGAGGCCAGGGCACCCAGCAGGCCCGGAGGGGTGGTTGCAGGGAGAAGCTAAGCCGGAGAACCGAGGGGCCCCAGGCCGGGCCTGCAGGAGGCAGGGCTGCTCCAGGCTGTGGTACCTTTTAAGGCCAAGACAGGGAAAAGGGCTGGTAAGCGATTCTGTGATTTTAGTTCCTGTTTTAATTAACTTTGAAGGGCTCGGGGCCTCCCTGAACGCCAGGGAGAGGAGCAGAGCAGACGTTTATTTTCCTCTTTTCCCTTTTAAAGACAATTTTATTAAATCACTTTGTTTTCATTCTGGCTTGAACATGGGGCATTTAAATGGAAAAGTAATTATTTCACCTCGTTTGCTTATGGAGAGAGAAGAGTCAGGAAAGGGAGGGATGCCAGGGAGAGGGAGAGGCAGCAGACTCGGCGGGTACATGTGAGCATATCAAGGGCACAGCTGCCACGGTGCACACCTCAACGCACAGCCCACAACACCCACACAATGCGTACATTCACAATGTACAGCTCACGATATACACCCCCACAATGCATATACCTGCAACACGAGCCTACAATATGCACCCCGCAATGCATAAATCTGCAACACACAATGCACAACACCCACCCACAATGCATACACCTAAGACACACAATCCACAACACACACCCCATAATGCATACACTTGCAACAAGCTCCCACAATATAAACCCACCAATGCATACACCCCCAACCCACACCCCAATCATCCCACAATGTGTACACCCTAAGTGTGCAGTCACCTACTGCACAATTGCAATGCATACCCCATAATACGTACACCCGCAATCACATGCCACACAATACACGCCACACACGCTCCACAATGCATACACCCACATTGCACAGTCCCACATAATAACACACAATCCGTATATACCCACACAGCCCACTAAAGGTATATACCTTTAGTTCATACCCACACATTCCCAACACAACATGCACACACAGGCGCACATGTGCACGGACACTTCTCACAGTTATCTTCACGCTCACACCAGCATCATTTTCACACACCAGTGCTCTGGCCCTCGAGGGGCCCGCAGGAAGACGCACCCTGTCTGCACCTTCCACTTCTAGCCTCCTCACTGCTTGTATGCAGACACCCTATTCAGGCCCTGGCTCTCTTGTAAGTGCTTCTGGCTCTCTCCTAAGTGCTGCCACTCTCAAGTCAGGCCCTCTGGTGGACCCTTGTGTCCCCCTCATCCCCACCTATACACCTGTACACCTCCTGGTTCAAGTTCTTTGAGTTCCATCACCACAGGCACCCAGGTTCCACTTTGCTACATCCTCACACACAGGCACCCTAGAAACAGGGTCAGCAAACTGGGGAAGGGGCTTGTACTGGACAAAGTGGAGGGATCAGGAATACACCCTGAACCCCTCTCCTCACCTCACTCCTCCCAAGCTGCCTGTATCTTGCTGGCCTGCCTGTCCCCTGGCCACAGATCAACCTTGGCTCTGCAGCTGGGTCAGATACCACCCCCTCTTGCCCCAGAGGGCTGGAGCCAACAGGTCCTCCCCACCCCCAGGCTCTGGACTGGGACTCAGGTGTGATCCTGGTCTTCTCAGCCTTCTCCGAATGTGGCAGCGCGGGAACTGGAGGGGTTAAACTCAGCTGCTCGCCCCTCCACTCCCACCCTGGCTGGTACAAGGAGGCCGGTTCCCGGAGCCGAGCTGTACCTGTACTTTGTCTTCATCTGTCACCCCTCCTGACAGTCAGATACATCTTGTGGGGGGGCGTGGGGGCGGGGAGCAATAATTAACCTCTCCTGCCTCCCCCCAAAGCTGGAAGCCTCAGCCAGGGCTGCGGAGAGAAGGGGGAGGGGAGTAGGGAAAAGGAAGTGGGAGAGGAGGGAAAGGCAGGAGCAGAGATGAAAGCCCCCCCCCCACGTTCTCCTTCCCCCACCTCTTCCTCTTTCTGGGGAAGGGGCCAGCAGGCTACACTGGGAGTGCTGTCCTGTAGCTGCCTTGGGCATGTGTTTGGGTGGGGGGACAGTGGCTGGCGGAGTGAGATTTTTCTAGTGTTGCATCACTGTGGGCAAGGGGGCTGTGGGGGCTGCTGCTGCGAATGACAATTTGGCAAATGCCAGCACATTGCTGGGCTTTAGCTTTCTACCACTCAACAGTGGGGTGCCAGGGCTGTGCAGCACCTGCAGAAGGCAAGTGACCCAAGGCTCATTGGACTTGAACAGTCCAGACTGACGTGGGACCAGAGGACGTGTCTACACAGTAGAGGGAGTGACTGGCATGGTGTAGAGTGGGGTGCGGTGGGCTTAGAGCCTGGAGACAAAATTCTGGGCTGAGACAGCTGGGGAGGAGCCTGAGGATTTCTGGTCATGGTGCTGTCATCATGGGGAAGGGCTGGGGGTGCAGAGACCGGCTCTGCCTGTCCCCTGGGCAGCAGAAAACAGCAACCTCTCTTTCGTCATCTCGTCAAGAAGCTTCGTCAGATCTGTCAGCCGTCAGCCTCAGGGTCTGACCAAGGGGCCTGTCTGCAGGTCTGAGGAGTGCAGGAGGCAGAAGGCCTGGGCCAGGGACCTGGGCAGGGAAGCCATACAAACGGTAGGGAGGAGGGGAAATACTGCACACCAGGGTGCACTATGCACACGAACATACATCTACACACCATAGTCTTACACACACAATACTCCCATTGCGCTCTCATCACACACTCAGATACACACCTGCTCGCCCCACTTTTGTACACTCACCACACACTCAAACACATACCTCCCACCCTCGTGTGGAGCCTCTCTAGAACCCAATCATCTAGACACTGGGAGCCAGGGTACCCCAAACGAAAGGCTGACTATAGATTTTGGTTACAAGAAAAAGAAGCCAGAGGCCGGAGTGATAGCACAGCATTAGGGCATTTGCCTTACATGTGGCCAAACCAGGATGAATCCAGATTTGATTCCCAGCATCCCATATGGTCCCCCAAGCCTGCCAGGAGTGATTTCTGAGGTCAGAGCTAGGAGTAATCTCTGAGCACTACCAAGTGTGGCCTAAAAATCCAAAGCCCCCCGCAAAAAAAAGAAAGCAAAAAAAAAAAAAAAGCCAGAAGTGGGAGGAGTGTATGATGGCCCAAAGTTAGTCCCCAAAAAAGGACCCACCAGGGGCCAGAGAGAGAGAGAGAGAGAGAGAGAGAGAGAGAGAGAGAGAGAGAGAGAGAGAGAGAGAGTGGAGGTAAGGCATTTGTCTTGCATGCAGAGGAATGGTGGTTTGAATCCGAGCATCCCATATGGTCCCTGAGCCTGATGGAGCGATTTCTGAGTGTAGAGCCAGGAGGAACCCCTGAGCACTGCAGGGTGTGACCCAAAAACCAAAAACTAAAAAAAAGAAAGTACCCATCAAGCAGGGTGCAGGGAGTGGTATGCCAGGAGTAGGGTGTTGTGAGAGGGATGAGGGAGAAAGGACCAGAAGCCCCCTGACAGGGAGGGAGAGGGCGGAGTGAAGGAACAGACAGCCCCACCAGGGAGTCCCCTCTGAGGGCCCACATCCTACCCAGTTGGAAAGCATCTCTTGGTGGTGTAAGTTTGTCCTCTGATCTCTCCATCCTAAACAGCTCTGGGCCAGAACTTCTTCACCTTGTGCAGAAGCAGGAACCCAACTCAGTTGGCTCCCCCTTTGTCTCTTTCCACCCTCACCTCCCCATTCCACTTCTACCTGCTTCCTCCTTCAAAAGAGAACTTCCATGACCAGGACAAGGAGGTGATTCAGTGCTCTTGCCCTGCACATCTGAGGCCCTGGGGGTCCACCCCCAGCAACACAAAATCAAGGGCCAAAAAAAAAAAGTTGAAGAGAATCCTCTAGGGTTTTTGTTTGCTTGTTTGGTTTTTGGGTCATATCCAGTGATGCTCAGAGCTTATGTCTGGTTCTGCACTCAAGGGTCACTCTTGGTGGGTTCAGGCATGCCAGGGATCTAACCTGGGTTTATGACATGCAAGGCAAGATTTCCATCACCGTATAGTCACTCTATGGTCACTATATGATCACCCTGGTCTCCTATCTAACCTCTCTCTCTCTCCCCCCCTCTCTCCTCTATCTCTGTAGTGCCAGGGTTGAACCCCAGGGCCTCGTATGGACAAGGCAAGTGCCCTATTGTTGAACTACCTCCTCAGACTCTCTTTTCTTTTTCTTTCTTTCTTTCTTTCTTTCTTTCTTTCTTTCTTTCTTTCTTTCTTTCTTTCTTTCTTTCTTTCTTTCTTTCTTTCTTTCTTTCTTTCTTTCTTTCCTTTCTTTCTTTCTTTCTTTCTTTCTTTCTTTCTTTCTTTCTTTCTTTCTTTCTTTCTTTCTTTCTTTCTTTCTTTCTTTCTTTCGCCACACCCATTTGACACTCAGGGGTTACTCCTGGCTATGCGCTCAGAAATTGCCTCTGGCTTGGGGGGACCATATGGGATGCCAGGGGATCGAACCTCGGTCCGTCCTACCCTAGCGCTTGCAAGGCAGACACCTTATCTCTAGCGCCACCTTCCCGGCCCCCCTTTCTCTCTCTCTCTCTCTCTCTCTCTCTCTCTCTCTCTCTCTCTCTCTCTCTCTTTCTTTCTTTCTTCTTTCTTTCTTTCTTTGTCACATCTGGCAGCTCTCAGGGGTTCCTCCTGACTCTACACTCAAAAATTGCTCCTGGCAGCCATATGGGATGCTGGGATTCGAACCACTGCATCCTTCTGCATAAAAGGCAAATGCCCTATCTCCATGCTATCTCTTTGGCCCCCATCCTCAAACTCTTTTTTTTTTTTTTTTAGAGAAAACTTCAACAGATTTAATAATCATCACTGAAGTGTAAGAGGTATACACATGCACAGCTCAGTATAAGGGCAATCCAAGTCTTAAAATACTCTTGTAATTATTATTACTTATTGATTTGTCATCATTTTCTCATTTAGTCTCCTTTGTATTTTATGGCAAGGTTTTTGCCTGGATGCATTAAATCAGAAAAATTATAGGTACAGAAAGGAGTTTCTATTCATTAAGAATAGAACCTCAAATTTTTCTTGAAACAGGGAAGTTCTCCACCTGAAACATCTTGTCTTGGTCATTTGATTTAAACTCCCATTTCTCAGAAATCGAATACCCCTGAATTTTGTACCTTATTTTCAGATCTGTCATGGTGATCTGCATTTTCTCCAAGAATTAACCATCTTCCAGGAAAGGGCTCAGAACTGTGACATCTTCTTGCCCTAAAATGGGATTTCTTGCCATCCTGGTTCTAACTTGGAAGTTGACTTCATCCTGCCTGCAAGGCAGACTTCCTTGCATCACCTCCTTAAGATCTCTGACTGGGGGGGCTGGAGAGATAGCATGGAGGTAAAGCGTTTGCCTTTCATGCAAGAGGTCATCGGTTCGAATCCCAGCGTCCCATATGGTCCCCTGTGCCTGCCAGGAGCAATTTCTGAGCATGGAGCCAGGAGTAACCCCTGAGCACTGCCGGGTGTGACCCAAAAACCACAAAAAAAAAAAAAAAAAAAAAAAAAAAAAAAAAAGATCTCTGACTGGAAACTACTTTGTGACACTCAGATTGTCTCGTACAATCTTGATCTCTGAATTCCGGCTATGTCATCTATACTACAAAGGCAAACCTTTTGGGAACTTTAAAAAATTAACTTGGGGGATTATAACTATTATTTCTTGGTGTGTTTGCCTGGTATGTTGGGGGCTCTGGGCAGGACAGCTAGCCATAGGACCCCTGGGCTGGCCACTTAGTCCAGGGGAACAAGATTCCCCCACATCAGGCGGGTCTTCAGGGCCACGCCTGGTTAATCGGGCCCTGGGGGGAGGGGGTGAGAAATTCCTCCCTGGGCAGCCAACAACTGCAGAGGCTCGGCTGGGACCAGAGCACTCCACATGCCAGGACTTCGTGGGCTTTTGACTGGTATGATGGGGGCTCTGGGCAGGACAGCTAGCCATAGGACCCTGGGCTGACCACTTTGTCCAGGAGAGCATGATTCCCCCCACACCGGGCGGGTCTTCAGGGCCACGCCTGGTTAATCCGGCCCTGGGAGGAGGGGGTGAGAGATTTCTTCCTAGGCATCCAAAAACTACAGAGGCTCAGCTGGGCCCAGAACACTCCGAATGCCAGGATTTCTTGGTGTGTTTGCCTGGTATGTTGGGGGCTCTGGGCAGGACAGCTAGCCATAGGACCCCTGGGCTGGCCACTTAGTCCAGGGGAACAAGATTCCCCCACATCAGGCGGGTCTTCAGGGCCACGCCTGGTTAATCGGGCCCTGGGGGGAGGGGGTGAGAAATTCCTCCCTGGGCAGCCAACAACTGCAGAGGCTCGGCTGGGACCAGAGCACTCCACATGCCAGGACTTCGTGGGCTTTTGACTGGTATGATGGGGGCTCTGGGCAGGACAGCTAGCCATAGGACCCTGGGCTGACCACTTTGTCCAGGAGAGCATGATTCCCCCCACACCGGGCGGGTCTTCAGGGCCACGCCTGGTTAATCCGGCCCTGGGAGGAGGGGGTGAGAGATTTCTTCCTAGGCATCCAAAAACTACAGAACCGCGCGGGGGCTTACGCCCCCGCGCGTACTTTATGTATTTCATATATTCAGAATATTCCTTATTCTTATGTTATGTTTTCCGTATACAGATTGTTTATTTTTTATTCTCCGCTTTCCCACACCCCTACAAAGCTCTTTTTTACTCCTTAACTCTCTAACCCCTTCTCAAACATCACTAACCTAGTTTACTCTTTTTAACTTCAGTAGTGTAGAATCGTAATCACAGTCCAAAGCTGTGCATTGTGTGTGACAACCCCAAACTGTTTCAAGATACATAAAATGGACACGTATTTCTTTAGAATATTTTGTGTTTTTTCTCTGACAGCTATAATTCTTACTAAATGTTGTCTTATACAGTGATGATTCTAACCACTTTTTATCTTCTCTTTTTGAGCTGTTTAACAAGGAATTTTGGTGGAAGAGTCCCCCAGTTTAATGCTTATGATTGAATCATGTTAATGGAATCATTGTAATTGTTCTTATGGCCCCCATATGCGCCAATAACACCATGTGGCATTGCTTCTTATTTGCATAGGCACATTAAAATGGGAAAATAGTATAAATACAAATAAGATCCTATCTAATAGAGATTGGAACACACAAACCTTGTAGTGCAAAGGGACCTTACACCCTGAACATTGACATAACGACCTGGCACAGACCTCAGAAGAAAGGGCATATTCCATTCTCCCCTGAACCAGGAAAGCCATCCACGAAACATCCAGGCTGGTCTATAACATCACCTGGAAGCAATCCTCTACCACGGAAGACCTACACTGCTCAGACTTCGACCTGCTCAAAAGAGACTTCCCTTAACACTGAGAAGACTTAACAACAACAACGACCTGCTTACAGGACAGGGCTCCCTGTGTTGCCCTTTGATTGTGAGGTGAAAGGAGAGGATGCTCCACGTCCTGACTTCAATGTAAGATATGCAGATTCCAGGATCTTTAATACAGAAACATGATACCAACAACAGAGACTGTGTGAAAAATAAAAGTGTGCTGGCACTACAGACAATGTATTGGATTGGACGATCTAGCTTGCTTGGAGCCTAGACTTGGTCTTGTGCCAGGAAACTTCAGGGGTCTGGTCTCTTTGTACTTAGGCCAAGGTTATTTCTTTCCATGTCCCTCATATTTTGGTGGGCCTATGCAAACAACAATTGCCACTCTAACACCATTCTTACTGTGCTCCTTTGACTCTAATCCTTAAAAAAACTCACTTAAAATTTGAGGTTAACTTAAGCTAATATGCATGTATATGGAAATGTAAGAAAATACTATGCCTGTAATGTTTAAGGAGTTACGTAAGTTTTATGGCTTTAGATTGCCTTGTGTACTGTTAAGAAATATTATAATGTGTTACAATCTGGGGACTTGAGGGACAAAGTAATTGTACATGGATTCTGTCTTATTTATCTTAATGTTCTTTGGCTGAAATTTCAAAGTTAATATATCAGCAAGGGGACTTCTGAGAATTATGTTATGGGTGATTGTCCTTCCACTGTAACTTTACCTTGTCCTCTTACTTTGCACCCTTGTTCTCATAAATAAAAATAAAAATTAAAAAAAAAAAAAAAAAAAAAAAAAAAAAAGATCTCTGACTGGAAACTACTTTGTGACACTCAGATTGTCTCGTACAATCTTGATCTCTGAATTCCGGCTATGTCATCTATACTACAAAGGCAAACCTTTTGGGAACTTTAAAAAATTAACTTGGGGGATTATAACATTATCTTGTCTGGAGCCTGTAGTTGGTTCTTTGACTCTTTGGGTAAGGACACCCTGTTTTTAGGCCTGAAGTTTTTTCTTTCCATTTTCCCTTTTGATGCACCTATGCAAAGTACTGCTATTCATTTGTTATCATTTTTTCCCTTGTCTTTTAAGGGCCTATTACTTATTTTCCATTTTATTTTAAATTTTTTTATTTTTAATTTTTAATTATGAGAACAAAGATGCAAAGAAAGAGGACAAGGTAAAGTGACAGTGGAAGGACAATCACCCATAACATAATTCTCAGAAGAAGTCCCCTTGCTGATATCTTAACTTTGAACTTTCAGCCAAAGAACATTAAGATAAATAAAACAGAATCCATGTACAATTATTTTGTCCCTCAAGTCCCCAGATTGTAACACATAATATTTCTTAACAGCACACAAGGCAATCTAAAGCCATAAAACTTACGTAACTCCTTAAACATTAGAGGCATAGTATTTTTTACATTTCCATGTACATGCATATTAGCTTAAGTTAACCTCAAATTTTAAGTGTTTTTTTTTTTTTTAAGAATTAGAGTCAAAGGAGCACAGTAAAAATGGTGTTAGAGTGGCAATTGTTGTTTGGATAGGCCCACCAAAATATGAGGGGCATGGAAAGGAATAACCTTGGCCTAAATACAAAGAGACCCTACCCCTGAAGTTTCCTGGCATAAGACCAACTCTAGGCGCCAGGCAAGCTAGATCGTCCAATCCAAGACATTGTCTGTAGTGCCAACACACTTTTCACACAGTCTCTGTTGTTGGTATCATGTTTCTGTATTAAAGATCCTGGAATCTGCGTATCCTACATTGAAGTCAGGATGTGGAGCGTCCTCTCGTTTCACCTCACCATTAAAGGGCAATGCAGAGAGCCCTGTCCTGTAAGCAGGTCATTGTTGTTAAGTCTTCTCAGTGTTAACAGAAGTCTCTTTTGAGCAGGTCGATGTCTGAACAGTGGTAGGATCTTCCGTGGTAGAGGATTGCTTCCAGGTGATGTTAAAAACAAACCTGGATGTTTCATGGATGGCTTCCCTGGTTCAGGGGTGAATGGAAAATGCCTTTTCTTCTGAGGCCTGTGCCAGGTCATTATGTCAATGTTCAGGGTGTAAGGTCCCTTTGCACTACAAGATTTGTGTGTTCCAATCTGCATTAGATAGGATCTTATTTGTATGTATAGTATTTTTCCATTTTAATGTGCCTATGCAAAAAAGGAGCAATGCCACGTGGTGTTATTGGTGCATATGGGGGCCATAAGAACAAGTCCAACAATTCCTATGACATGGTTCAATAATAAGCATTAAACTGGGGACTCTTTCACCAAAATTCCTTGTTGAACAGCTCATAAAGAGAAGATAAAAAATGGTTAGAATCGTCACTATAAGAGAATATTTAGTAAGACTTATAGCTGTCAGAGAAAAAAACACAAAATATTTTAAAGAAATACGTGTCCATTTTATGTCTTTTGAAACAGTTTGGGGTTGTTACACACAATAAACGGTTTTGGTCTGTGATTAGGATTGTCAGTACTGAAGTTAAAAAGAGTAATGTGGGTTAGTGATGTTTGGGGGGGTGAGAGAGTTAAGGAGTAAAAATGAGCTTTGTAGGGGTGTGGGAAAAAGCAGAATACAAAATGGACATTCTGGATACGCAAAATATAACATAAAGATAAGAAATACTCTTAATACGGGCCGGAGAGATAGCATGGAGGTAAGGCGTTTGCCTTTCATGCAGGAGGTCATCAGTTCGAATCCCGGCGCCCCATATGGTCCCCTGTGCCTGCCAGGAGCAATTTCTGAGCCTGGAGCCAGGAATAACCCCTGAGCACTGCCAGGTGTGACCCAAAAACCAAAAAAAAAAAAAAAAAAAAGAAATACTCTTAATACATGCAGTGCGCACGGGGGCACTAGCCCCCGAGTGGTTTTCCATAGGCAGAGTGGTCAGAAATTGCCAGTGACAAACTTAGCGCAACCGAGCAAATCTCAGCACACCCCAAGTTAGGACCAACCATTTCTGGCCTCCTGGGCTGCCACCCCAGAAGGCCTGGAGGCCGGGGGCAGAAGAGAAAAAGGCTGGGAGCCTATCAAGGCTCCCAGCGCACCCAAGTTAGGGAGAAGACCTTCCACATGGGGTCTCCCCAAACCCCATGCAGGCTAGAGCTAGCCTCCAGCTCAAGAGAGGATGGATAGAGAGCCGGAAGCCAGGATCTGTCCACCCTACACCCTGTGCCCTTCCCACCTAGAGCTGGGGGAAGGGCGGGGAAAGCTTGGCACCCCATCCAGGAGGGACCCCCCCAACACCCACCTTGTCTGGCCGCCTGGGCTGCCACCCCAGAAGTCCTGGAGCCCGGGGGCAGAAGCGGGGAAGGCTGGGGGCCTATCAAGGCTCCCAGCGCACCCAAGTTAGGAAAAAGGCCTTCCACATGGGGTCTCCCCAAACCCCATGCCCCATCCTCAGACTCTTTTTTTGTGTGTGTGTGGTTTTTGGGTCTCACCCGGCAGTGCTCAGGGGTTTTTCTTGGCTCCGTGCTCAGAAATTGCTCCTGGCAGGCACGGGGGACCATATGGGACGCCGGGATTCGAACTGATGACCTTCTGCATGAAAGGTAAACGCCTTACCTCTATGCTATCTCTCCGGCCCCTCTCAGACTCTTTCTAATTCATCTTTTAAAAAGTCTTTTTCTCGTTCTTCACTTCAAAAGTGTGCTTTTGAGGCTAGAGAGATAGTACAGTAGGTAGGGCAGTTTTCTTGCCCTCAGCTGACACGTGTTTCATCCCCAGCACTCCATGAGGCCCACCAGGCACCACCAGGAGTGAACCCTGAGCACAGTGCCAAGAGTAAGCTCTGAGTACTACTAGTATATCCTTTTAAAAAAAATACAAGCAAACAAAAATATAAAAGTGCTTCTATAAATTAAAACTGGCCTCAGACAATTTGAATGAGCATAGCATGAAAAGAAAAAAAAAAACCCATCTTCCCCCTTTCCTGGAATCCAAGTGAACCCATGTGAACAATGTGTTTCCTTGGTCTTTTGCATTTTTACTTTATATTTTATACTTTATATATTTTACTTTATACTTTATATTTTATTTTGTTTTGACTTTGTTTTGGGGCAATACATGGATGTGCTCAGTCCGACCATGTGATAATGGGGATTGAACTCAGGGCTTCCACATACAAATCCTGTTCTTTAGGCCTGTGAGCAGTCTTTTCTGCCATACCATAGTTTTTTTATTTTATTTTATTTTATTTTATTTTATTTTTTTTTTGGTTTTTGGGTCACACCCGGCGGTGCTCAGGGGTTACTCCTGGCTGTCTGCTCAGAAATAGCTCCTGGCAGGCACGGGGGACCATATGGGACACCGGGATTCGAACCATCCACCTTTGGTTCTGGATCGGCTGCTTGCAAGGCAAACACCGCTGTGCTATCTCTCCGGGCCCTTTTTTATTTTATTTTATTGAAACCATTGTGATTTAGAAAGTTCTAATATGGGGGCCAGAAAGATAGCACAGCAGTAGGGCATTTACCTTGCAAGCAGCTGACCCAGGACTGATGTTGGTTCAAATCCCAGCATCCCATATGGTCCCCTGTGCCTGCCAGGAGCGATTTCTGAATGCAGAGCCAGGAGTAACCCCTGAGTACCGCTGGGTGTGGCCAAAAAACAAAACAAAACAAAATAAATAAAGTTCTACATAGTTGGGTTTTAGACATACAAAGAATCAAGGGCTATGTCCACCACCAGTGTAGACCTCCCTCTACAAATGTTCCCCAGGTGCATTTTATACCACCCTCTTACCACCCAGCCTGCCAGTATAACAGTCCCATTTTAAGTTTAGAGTATTAAAGTTTGGGTTTCTTGATTCCATTGCCTTTGGCTTGGATATTTAATTTTGTTCTTCTTTTAACACTATGGATGCACCTGAAACCACTTAGCCTCTGACCCCCATACTTTCATATTTGTGTTCTCCTCTCCCACTCAGTTTCTTTCCTTCTCCTCGATATACTCCGGAGCCAACAGTGTTTGGGACAACTACCATTTAGACCATTGTTTTTCTTCATGCAAATATTCTAAATACTACATATAAGTGATAGCATTCTGTATTTATCCTTCTTCGGGCTTATTTCATTTAATATAATATCTTGCAATTCCAAATATGTTGATGTAAGTTGCATGATTGCATCATTTCTTTTTTTTTTTTTTTTTGGTTTTTCGGGCCACACCCATTTGATGCTCAGGGGTTACTCCTGGCTAAGTGCTCAGAAATTGCCTCTGGCTTGGGGGGGACCGTATGGGATGCCAGGGGATCGAACCGCGGTCCTTCCTTGGCTAGTGTTTGCAAGGCAGACACCTTACCTCTAGTGCCACCTCGCCGGCCCCGCATCATTTCTTACAATTATGTAGTATTCCATTGCATATATTACCACATCCAATTATCTGTTGTTGGACATCTAGGTTGATTCCAAGTCTTAGCTATTGTACTTAATGCTGCAGTGAATAGCAGTGTGCATACATCCTTTTAGATGAATGTCTTTCTAAGTTCTGGGGGTAGATACCCACAAGAGGAATTTCTGGGTCATATGGCAGCTCAATTTTGAGTTTACTGAGAACCCCCTCCATACTGTTTTCCATAGAGGTTGGGCCAGGCAGCATTTCTATCAGCAGTGGCTGAGAGTCCCTTTCTCATCATATCCTTACCAAAGAGTTGTTTCCAGTATTTTTGATATGTGCCACCCTCACAGGTGTAAATGATATCTTATTGTTGTCTTGATTTAGATTTCCCTAATGACAGTGATGACGAGCATTTTTTTTATGTGTCTGTTGGCCATTTGTTGGTCTTCCTCAGAGAAGTGTCAGTTCATTTTCTCTCCCCATTATTATTATTATTATTATTATTATTATTATTATTATTATTATTATTATTATTTTGCTTTTTAGGCTACACCTGATGATGCTAAGGGGTTACTCCTGGCTATGCACTCAGAAATCGCTCCTGGCTTGGGGAACCATATGGGACATTGGAGGATCAAACTGCGGTTCGTCCTAGGTTAGCGCATGCAAGGCAGATGCCCTATCGCTTGAGCCACTGCTATGGCACCCCTCTCCCCATTTTTGATGTTTTTGTTTGTTTGTTTTTAGGTTTTGTGGAGTTAACCTTTGTGAATACTTTGTATATACTAGATATCAAACCTTAATCTGATATGATGAGTGCAAAAATTTTCTCCAATTCAGTTAACTGTCTTCTAATTTTAGTCTGTGTTTCTTTTGCCATACAGAAACTTTTTAGTTTGATGTAGTCCCATTTATTTAGGTTTGATGCTATTGCTCTTGCCATTGGCATTCTATCATTGAAGACTTCTTTGAGGTTTAAATCTTGGAGTGCTTCTCAATGAACTTTATGGATTTGAGTCTAATCTCAAGATTTTTAATCCACTTGGAATTGACTTTTGTTTAAGGTGTGAGATATAGATCAATCTTTAATTTCTTACACATGGTTATCCAATTGTCCCACCACCATTTGTTGAAAAGACTGCCTTAATTCCATTTAAAATTTTTGGCTCCTTTGTCAAAGACTTAATAAACCATATACTTGGGGATTTATCACTAGATATTCTCTTTTGACCCATTGGTCTAAGAATCTGTCTTTGTTCCAATACCATGCTACTTTGATTACTATGATTTTGTAGTAGAGCTTCAAATTAGGTAATGAGATGCCTCCAAGTTTCTTGTTTTTTAATATGGATTTGGCTATCCTAGGTCTTTTATGGTTTCACACAAACTTTAAAATTGTTCTAAGTCCTTGAAGAATGTTGTCTGTATTTGAATATGGATTGCATTGAATTTATATAGTCATTTAGGTAAGATGGTCATTTTGATAATATTGATTCTTCCAATCCATGAGCATGGAATGTTCTTCCATTTCCTTAGGTATTCTTCCATTTCTTTCTGAAGCGTTTTGAAGTTTTGTGGTATAGGTCTCTCACCTCTCTTGTTAAGTTTATTCCTAGGTACTTGATAGTTTTGGACACCATTTTAAATAGGATAGACCCTTTGATCACTCTTTTTTTTTTTGGTTTTGGGGTCACACCCGGCAGCACTCAGGGGTTACTCCTGGCATTATGCTCAGAAATCGCCCCTGGCAGGCACAGGGGACCATATGGGATGCTGGGATTCTAACCACCGTCCTTCTGCATGAAAGGCAAAATGCCTTACCTCCATGCTATCTCTCCGGCCGCCGACCCTTTGATCTCTGTCTCCTCTGATTTGTTACTTGTATAGAGGAATGCAACTGCCTTTTGTGTGTCATACCATAGTTTTAAAATCAATTGTTTGGATGTCTGAGAGATTGTGTGGCAGGTAGCATGAACAACTGAGTGGCTCCTTGGCACATGTATGATGAGTGTAATGCCTGAGCTCAAGTTAGGTGTTGTCCCCGAATCAAAACATAGGATTAAAACTTGAAATAAAGAAAACAATTGCTTCGATGTATAGCTCACATGGCCCTTTTGCTATTTGCCCTTTTCACTTAGAAAACTATCAACTATTTTCTTTTCTTTTCTTTTTTTTTTTTTTGGTTTTTGGGCCACACCCGGTGGTGCTCAGGGTTTACTTCTGGCTATCTGCTCAGAAATAGCTTCTGGCAGACACGGGGGACCTTATGGGACGCCGGGACTTGAACCAATCACCTTAGGTCCTGGATCTTCTGCTTGAAGAGCAAACACCGCTGTGCTATCTCTCTGGCCCCACATGAACTACTTTCTAAGCCATAAGGCACAGGTGTCCCCCATCACCCTGGGACGTACCTCTTTTCTCCAGTCTTCTCCATGGGCTCCAATGTAAATATTGGATTAAAAGCATTGTGACTGGGGCTAGAGAGATAGCACAGTAGGTAGGCCATTTGCCTTACATGAGGCGGCCAGTCTGAGTTCAATCCCCAGCATCCCATATAGTCCCTGAGTCTTCCAGGAGTAATTTCAGAGCACAGAAATGACCACACTCATTGATCCTCATGTTCAGGATTCCCTCCTGGAAGTGCTCACAGGATCATGTGGGTACCAGGGATGGAATCTGGGGCTCTGGGGCCAGAGCTATAGCACAGCAGTAGGGTGTTCACCTTGCATGTGGCTGATCCATGAAGGACCTGCATTCAATTTCTGGCATCCCATATGGTCCCCCCAGTTCTCCCAGGAGTAATTTTTGAGTGCAGAACTAGGAGTAATCCCTGAGCATTGCTGGTTGTGACCCAAAAAAAAATTCTTGAATCTGGGGCTCTGGTCTGTGAGGCATATGCTCCAGTATTTTGAACTCCCTCTCTGGGTCCAATAACATGTTTGTTTGTTTTTTTTTTGAGAGATATTTGGGATGTAGTCAAAGATACCCAAGGATTACTTATGATTCTGCACTTAAGGGTCATTCTTGATGGTGCTAGGGTTGCTAACCAGCTGCTTGCAGAGCAAGTAATATAATCCTTGTACTCTCTCTCTCTCTCTCTCTCTCTCTCTCTCACTCGCTCAATCTCTCTACTCACAATATAAAAATGCTTAAAGGATGACCTGTGGCTTATTTCCAGTTAGATGTTGGAAACACTGCAAGCCCATTAAGTCTAGCACCAGGATCTTCCTCCCCTCCCCTCCCATCCAGCCACTCTGTTCCTAGCTCTGTGTTCACAGAATGACACTTTGGGCCATTTTGGGTAAAAGTGTTCATGTGACCAGATTTCCCAGAGTTTTTCTTCTGTCTTGGAAAATGATGGTCCTCTTTACATGCTGAAAGCTGTCCTGGACAAGCCATAAATGACATATGTCAGGCAATCCCCTTTTTCTTCAGTTCCCATTTATTGACCTTCATTGACATCTCTGCTCCTTCCCTTCAGAACCCTGTCACCCTACAGGTCCAGCCACATGCTTCTGACAAGCTCCTTGCAGTCTTTATCCTCTCTTATACCCAGTCACACACACTGCTGCAATTGCATAAATTTGGTTTTTTTGGAAGAGGTTGAGAAACCCTCAGTTATATTCAGGTGATACTCTAGGACTTGGGTTTGAGTTCACTCCCCATAGTCCTGGTAGACCAGGTAGTGCTAGGGATGGAACCTATGCTTCCTGATTACAACATGTGCTCAACCAATTGAACTGTCTCTCTTGTCTACCCCCAAATCTGTATAAAAAAGACTCAGATCAGTGAATAACTGACAGCAAGGTAAGGCTCCTTGTAATTCAAATCAAGCTTGGGAGAGGCTGTGTCTCTCTGAATGTAGATCTGGGGCTGACCCTAGACAGAGCCCCTCCTTGGAACACTGCCTTCAGTTCTCACCTCCCTATACTCACTTTTCTTGTGCCCTGGTGCAACAAGAATTCCAGTCAGTTTCCCTCTACCCCTTATCTGGGGCTGGAGACTTTGATCATGTTGTTTCTTGTTTCTAGGCATCTGATGGGCTCTCCTCTAGCTGTGCCTGTCTCTGTGCTCTGTGTCAACTCTCAGCAGGGTCACTGCAATATCAAAGGCCCAGAAAGACCCCTTCAACACTGCAGTTGAGGAGAGAGCCTGGAGTTGTGCTTCTATGGGCTTGTTAGAGTCCAACCCCAGCTACGTCAAGCCACACTCTGGGGGATCTCTCAAGAACATTCTCCTCAGAACTGACTATTTTTATTCTTTGTTTTGTTTTTTCCACCAAACCCAGTTCAGGGCTTATTCCTGGCTCTTCAGGATTAATCTTCCAGGAATCAGTCCTGGAATGCTCAGGGATGCTATGGGATGCTGGGGGTTGACCCTGGGTCAGCTGCATGCAAGGCAAGTGCCCTTCCAACTAGGCTACTCCTGTAGCTCCCACCTACCTGCATCTTTTGGATCAGCCCCTAGGGCTCTTCCCCAAACCTAAGGGCACCTTCAGCCTCTTCATTTTCTTCCCTGGTGCCCCCTCTCCTCACTCAGAGGTTGCCAAATGAATGGTGAGCTTGGATGGATCCTG
This sequence comes from Suncus etruscus, assembly GCF_024139225.1. Taxonomy (NCBI): domain Eukaryota; kingdom Metazoa; phylum Chordata; class Mammalia; order Eulipotyphla; family Soricidae; genus Suncus; species Suncus etruscus. Next base: position 44,803,299 of record NC_064864.1, read on the forward strand.
GTGGCCAAACTCCAAACAGAGGGGGAAGCTTCCTGGCACCCTGCCAGCATTCTGTCCATGGTAATTTGGCAGGAACATGCCAGCTGCATATATCTGCACATCTGTTTATGCCTCTGGCTTGTTATTTATTCTCTGTCTTTCACAGGCAGCCACGCCAGAGCTCACCTCAACTCTTCTAAAGTTAGATTAACTGGAGCAGAAGGCTGGGACACTCAGTCCCCATGATTGCTGATGCTCATGGAAGGCTTTGCCTTTTCTGGCAGCTGCTACCACTTTTCATAGAAACACAGAGATGAGGTGGGAAGGAGAGTGTTGGAAGGCTGAGGAATCAGAGTTGAGCTCTTTGGGAAAACTCCAGTTTGGTGGGCCAAGCACCAAACTGTAGAAGCTGTTTGAAGCATGGTCCCTCTGCCTTGTTGCTAGACCCTGAGTGTAGCATCTATGTGTTCTCCGAGTCAGGCCTAGGAAACAGTGTCCAGAGTCTGTTAGCCTCAAAGCATTCTCCAGCCACTCAAGTAAATGTTGTGGAGGGACTTCTGGGAAAGTATCAGGAACCAGTTTAAAAAGGAGAAAGGGAGAGAAGAAGAAGAAAGGGAGGAGTAGGAGGAAGGGAAGGAGTGGAGAGCAGGACAGGTATTAAGGAACGACACAAGTTCCTTAAGATTGAGGAAGAAAGCGAGAGGGCGGCCCTTTCCAAATGGCGCTGGCGCTGGCGCTATCCATGGTCCTAACCGACAAAGTCCCAGCTCAGCGTCACTGTCCTACTTGAGACTGCGAGTTCCCAGGAGACCGAATGATTTGGGGGGTGAGAACCAAGAATTCAATCTCATCCTGGGAGAATACGATCCACAGGTTTAATATCGCCTAATATTGGGACTCCTTACCCTGTTGCTCTAGTGGCTTCCTGTCCAATCCAGCCAATGCTCCTCTCGAGGCAGAGAGGGGTGAACTTAGAGAGCCACAGCAGGTATTTCTGGGTAACAGTGCAGGCATCTGAGCCCTGGGGACCTTGGAGGGGGTGGTAAAAAGTGAATTCATAGGGTCAGCAGAAGTGGTGGTGGTCTCTCCCAACTGGTGTTCCTCTCTCTCTCTCTCTCTCTCTCTCTCTCTCTCTCTCTCTCTCTCTCTCTCTCTCTCTCTCTCTCTCTCCCCTCTCTCTCTCTCTCTCTCCTCTCTCTCTCTCTCTCTCTCTCTCTCTCTCTCTCTCTCTCTCTCTCTCTCTCTCTCTCCCCCCTCTGTCTGTCTGTCTGGACCTTGAACTATAGATATTGCAGTGGGTAAGGAGTTAGTCTTGCACATGACTGTCCCAGGTTTTGTAGTCCTGAGCCCTGACAGTACAGAGCCCTGAGTGCAGAGCCGTAAGTTGAGATATGACCCCAAAACAAAAACATATAAAAGTAGTCAGACCTGCCAAACGTCCAGAAAACACTTTGTTTCCACTTGTTCTCTTGCTTCTTTGTGGAACCACGACACCCACATCACTTCTTCTTCTCCAAACAATTATTTGTAACAAGCTATTCACAGGTAGGCCTGGTACAGATGGGTGTTTAATCAGCTGGAGTCAAGCACACGGGTGTCCCAACCTAATTCAATTCCCATCAATTTACTCGAGGATATGTTCATCCCTCAGAGATGACAGTGGGGTACCAACTTTGAGTGGATTCTAAAGAGCTGTCAGCAGAGAGTAACTAAACCAGCTGAGGCAGACACCATGTAAGTGCCTGCAGCCTTGGCATAGTCTGAGGCTCTCAATCTTACCAGCTTCTTCAGGGTCCTCATCTTTCTCCTCTTTTCCTTCATCCTCCTGCTTTTTATCATTCTTTTCTCTCTTTTTGCTCTTCTTCCCCTTTCTCACTTGCCTCCTCTTGTTCTTGTTATTATTGTTTGTTTTCTTTTTGTTGTTGTTCTTATACTTCTTTGTTCATTTGTTTTGTTTTTGGGCCACACCCAGTGGCACTCAGGGGTTACTCCTGGCTCTGTGCTCAGAAATTGCTCCTGGCAGGCTCAGGGGACTATATAGGGATGCCGGGATTCAAACCACCGTCTGTCCTGGATCTGCTGCGTGCAAGGAAAATGCTCTACTGCTGTGTTATCTCTTCGCTTCTCCCCCTCTGGGTCTTCTTTTATTTATTTATTTATTTTTGGTATTTGGGTCACACCCAACAGTGTTCAGGGATTACTTCTGGCTCTACACTCAGAAATCACTCCTGGCAGGCTCAGGGGACCATATGAGATACCAGGATTCAGATCACTGTCCTTCTGCATGTAAGGCAAATGCCTTACCTACATGTACTCTCTCCAGCCCCACCCTCTGGGGCTTCTTAAAGCCTCTTTGCAATCTCTGTACATGCTCCTGTGGGAAGCTTGGGACACGTATTACCTCTGTTACCTGTGTCCTCTTGTTCTCCTGCCTTGGGCACCTGAGCTCCTACTCACCTGGCCCTGATGAGGGTGTGGGAGAGAGATCACAGAGCATGTGGCTGCCCTGCTATGGGGTAAAGGGGAGCTTCCTGAAGAATGACTGATGGGGGGCCAGAGAGATAGCATGGAGGTAAGGCGTTTGCCTTTCATGCAGAAGGTTAGTGGTTCGAATCCTGGCATCCCATATGGTCCTTTGTGCCTGCCAGGAGCGATTTCTGAGCGTAGAGCCAGGAGTAACCCCTGAGTGCTGCCGGGTGTGACCCAAAAACCAAAAAAAAAAAAAAAAAAAAAAAAAAAAAAAAAAAAAAAAAAAAGAATGACTGATGGAAGGGAGCCCTGAGGTTCAGGTGTCCTCCTTCATCTGCTTTTATTCATCATCCTTCTTATTTCCTAGGCTCCCAGGGCATTTTCTTGGTTCAGACTCCACAAGTCTTCTCCTCTCAGCACACTCACCTGCTTCCAGATTCACCGGGGGACCCCCAACTTGGAGGCTTTGCCCAGACATGCTTTTCCTGAGATTCAGTTACTACCTTTGGTCCTAGAGGAGGATTGGGAAGGTGAGTTCTGAATGTTTCTATGCGGGAAAGGCCAGTGTGTACAGCTCATAGGGGCTGCTGTGCTCAGGCCCAAGTGCTTAGGAAGGATTCAGAAAATATTTAGAGCCTGGTGATAGGGTGGAACTGATGGGAGGACAAGATCCCATCAGAATTGAAAAATAAGATGAGAGAGGGAGAGGAGAGAGGAGAGAGAGAGAGAGAGAGAGAGAGAGAGAGAGAGAGAGAGAGAGAGAGAGAGAGAGAGAGAGAGAACAACAGGTAGGGAGCTAGTCTTGCATGTGTCCAAACTGGGTTTAATTCCTGACATCCTATATGTCCCTCAAGTTCCACCAGGAATGAATCCTGAGTCCAGAGTCCAGAAAGAGTCTCGAACAGATATGTTCACCTCCCTCCCAAAAAAAGGAAAAGAAAAGAAAGAAATGAAAAATTGATGGAACAAAAAAAAATTGATGGAACAAGGGAGAGGAGTTTGACTGGCATGTGGTGAATCCTGATTTGAATTTCTGTCAGCACTTATGATCTCCTGAGCCCAGAGTTGGAAATACCCCATGAGCAATACCAGATATGACCCCAAACTCTAAATACAAAAAATGAACAAATAAAATGAAAACTGAAGACTGGAGAAGTAACATAGGCAGTAAGGCCCTTGATTCGCATGTAGCCAACTCTGTTTCAATTCTGGCCTTACATATGCTCCCCTGAGCAGTGCCAGAAGTGGCTCTGAGCACAGATCCAAAAGTAAGCAGAATGTAATTGGAATCAAATGAAAAAATAAAGAGAAAGGAGGGGAGAAGGAGGAAGAGGAGGAAGAAGAAAGGTTTAGAATGTCATCTTGCAAGTGTAACGTTATGAGTTCAATTCCTGTGTCCTACATGCACTGAGCATAATTCTGGCAGCTCTGAAGTCTGAGTCTGGCAACTGTGCTGCTTGTGATCCCAGCACCACAAGCAATTTCTTGCTGTGCCATAGCCAGAGCTCTGTGAGGCACTGCAGCAAAAGGATTGCACCCCTAGTGATCCCCCCATAACTCAAAGTCATGCTAGAACAATCAGGAAGTGTAACCTGGTGAGCACAATATGCAGCACCACAGTGATCTCTGGGGAGGACTACAATGATCTCGGAGGAGGACTAAGAGATACCCAGGGAGGACTAAGAGATCCTCAGGGAGAACTCAACCAAAATGTGCATGAGCAAGAGGGCAACAACAACATGAGGGCAAGAGAAGAGGGAAATAGTAAAATAAAAACAAACGGGTAAAAGATAAGTTTGGCGGGTCACAGAGGAAAAGTGCAGAGCACCTCTCTTGCAAGGGTGCAGTTATGGATTCAAATTCTTGTGTCCCACAGGGACTATGTGATCCCCAAACTCATAAGCAGTTTCTGTACACACCACATTCAGGAGTACAATCACTGGAAAAAATATGTAACACCCCCACACATGGCAAACATCAGAACTGAAAGCACATGTGAGCACATGGCCAGGAGGTGCTCTGTGAGAACACGTGTGAGCAGGTACGAATCAGAAGCTCCACAGTTAGACCTGTGAACCCCACAACCAGGTGACCCTTATAGCATCTGTTATCACAATGAAGGGAAGGAGGAAAAGGAAAAGAAATAAAAAGGGGCCTGGAGAGATAGCACAGCAGTGTTTGCCTTGCAAGCAGCCGATCCAGGACTAAATGTGGTTGGTTCGAATCCTGGTGTCCCATATGGTCCCCCCGTGCCTGCCAGGAGCTATTTCTGAGCAGACAGCCAAGAGTAACCCCTGAGCACCGCCGGGTGTGGCCCAAAAACCAAAAAAAAAAAAAAAAAAAGCGTGGCTAGGGCCCGGAGAGATAGCACAGCAGTGTTTGCCTTGCAAGCAGCCGATCCAGGACCAAAGGTGGTTGGTTGGAATCCCGGTGTCCCATATGGTCCCCCGTGCCTGCCAGGAGCTATTTCTGAGCAGACAGCCAGGAGTAACCCCTCAGAAGCCGGGTGTGGCCCAAAATTAAAAAGAAAGAAAGAAAGAAAGAAAAAAAGAAAGAAAGAAAGAAAGAAAGAAAGAAAGAAAGAAAGAAAGAAAGAAAGAAAGAAAGAAAGAAAGAAAGAAAGAAAGAAAGAAAGAAAGAAAGAAAGAAAGAGTCTGTGGGTTTATTTGCTGTTACTGTTTTTTAAAATTAAATTAATTTTTGTTTGGGGGCCATACCTAGTGATCCTCAGGGCTTATTTCTTGTTCTATGCTCAGGGATCACTCCTGGTAGGCTTAGGGGGGCATATAAGGTGCTGAGAATTAAACCTGGGTCAACCACATGAAAGGCAAGTGCCTAACCTGTTGTGTTAGTTCTGTACCCTATTAAAATATTTATTTATTTATTTTTGTTTTGATGCCATACCTGGTAATACTCAGGGGTCTACTCCTGGGTCTACAAGAATCACTCCTGGTGGTACTCAGGGGACCATATGAGAGGCTGGAGATGGAACCTAGGTCAGTTTTGTGCAACGCAAGCATCTTGCCCACTGGACTCCCTCTGACCCCCTCCTTCATATTTTGAAAGGAAACTCAGCCATGAAGAAGGTGCCAGGGTTCTGACTGGAAAAGCTCACCTTCAGGTGGCCTGCCTGAGCTCAGGCCCTAGGAAAGATTCACCTGTTTAGATCAGCCCACAGACGGTCTCTTTCCTAAAGTCAACTGAAGATTTGAATTATATCTTCAAAATTCCCTTTTCAATAGGAGCTTATTATCAATGGTCCAGATTACTGGGAGATGGTGCATGTTTGCTCCAAAGTGATGTTGCTCTCTCTTACAGTCTCAGCTTAGCAGAGTTGGATGAGCACAAGAAACTGCCATGGGGATTGCCATGGGGATTCTCAGGATAAGGACTGCCAACAAGATTCTTGTGAGCAAGTTCCCAGGAATCTCTAAGCAGACCTTAATCTGCTAGGCCTGAAACAACAATCCCTGTGGCCTTCACACAGGGAGGCAAGAAGCTGTTCTCACCTGGTGTTGGCCATGAGATTCTGAGGTTTGGGCTACTGCATAGGCTGGGGAGGACTTGAAGATTCACCCTTGCTCTGAGGATACCCTGCCAGAGCTCTGCCATGGCTGCAGGTGATGGGGACGCCCCGGTGACTGTGGGGCTTTCATGGGAAATTACCGGGCAGGAGCTGGGAACTGACAGGGTAATTATTAGCTCCTAATTGCAGGGCCAACCCAGGCCGAGAGCCTCCTCTCCAAAGCAGAGGGCATTACTATTTGCATAGCAATTAATTACTTTGGGAGCTACTGAATTTAATTACCCACTAGTCCGCAGGAGCCAATAATTAAATTACTTTCAGAAACAGGGTATTTATTTCCCAGTTAGCCTGAGCAGGTAGCTCCTACCTTAGGGAGTGAGCTTGGTGGTGACCCACAAACTTGTGGCTGGCCCTCAGCTGGTGCGGGCAGGAAGAAGCAACTCGGTGCTGTGAAAGAAGGGTCTGCTCTGATGCCCATGCAAACCCTCCCAGAGTACCCGGGCTCCAGGCACACTCAGGCCTGGAACTGGGGCCAACAGACATGCAGCAGGCACACTCGCCCTTGGAGTCACCTGTCACTGCTGAGAAGGGGAGGAGGCCATTGTGGCATGTGGGCTGGGCTACTTGGTCAGTGTTTTGTCTGATCATGTCAAAGGTCAAAATGTATTTTCAGGGGCCCCAGAGAAAGTTCAATGAGTTGAGCAAATGGTTTGCATGTGATAGACCTGGGTTTAATTCTCAGAAACACATGGTCCCCAGAACACCACCACAATGGGTCACTAAATAGTCAGAAGTCATCGGGGTTTTTTTTTGTTTTTTGTTTTTTTTTTTTTTTTAGATTTTTGTTTTGTTTTGGGCCACACCTGGTGATGTTCAGGGGTTACTCCTGGCTACCATGGCTATGCACTCAGAAATCGTTCCTGGCTTGGGGGACCGTATGGGACGCCAGAGAATCTAAGCACTGGCAAGGAAAATGCCTTATCGCTCCAGCCCCAGAAGTCATCTTGGAACACTGTTGGGAGTGACCCCCCCTAAATAAACCCTAAAATATGCTTCCAGTATTATATAATTTGATTATCAAGCTGAAATTCTGTAATTACCCTATAATTTCTTTTCTTTGCATTTTTGTGGTTGTTTTATTTTGGGGCCACATGTGGTGATGCTCAGGACTTACTCTGGCTCTGCAATCAGGGATCACACCTAGAGGGCTCAGGTGTGTTGAGAATTGACTCAGGTTGGCTGTGTGCAGGGTAAATGTCTTACTTTGTTGTACTATTGCATTGGTCCTCCCCTGCCCCCCTTTTTTATTTTGAGGTAAAGAGAGAGACCTTGCTTTGTGACACTCAGGGCTTACTCCTGGCTTTATACCCAGGAATCACTTCTTGTGGGTTTGGGAGACCATTTGGGACTACAGGTATTAAATTCAGGTTAGTCATGTGTAAACTAAATGCCCTACCCACTGTGCTATAGCTCTGGCCATGTCTTTTTCTTTGTAAAAAAAATTTTTTTTTTTGTTTTTGGGCCACACCCGGCAGTGCTCAGGGGTTACTCCTGGCTGTCTGCTCAAAAATAGCTCCTGGCAGGCACGGGGGACCATATGGGACACCAGGATTCGAACCAACCACGTTTGGTCCTGGATCGGCTGCTTGCAAGGCAAACACTGCTGTGCTATCTCTCCAGGCCCTTTCTTTGTAAATTTTAATTTTATATACTTATTTTGGTTTTGGGCCACATCTTTTTTTTTTTTTTTTTTTTTTTTTTTTGGTTTTTGGGTCACACCTGGCAATGCTCAGGGGTTATTCCTGGCTCTACGCTCAGAAATCGCTACCGGTAGGCTTGGGGGACCATATGGGATGCTGGGGTTCGAACCAGCGACCTTCCGCATGCAAGGCAAATGCCTTACCGCTGTGCTATCGCTCCAGCCCCTGGGCCACATCTTGTAGTGCTCAGGGCTTACTCCTGGCTCTGTACTTAAGAATTAATACTGATAGGCTTGGGGTACCATACAAAATATTAAGAATTAAACCCAAGTCAGCCGCATGCAAAACAAGTGCCTTACCTGCTATACTATTGCTCAGGCCCCTCTTCTCCTTTATTTAAATAACTCACTTTTTTGGGTTTCCCAGTATTCTGAGGTCCTGGGGTCCACTCACAGTGATAAGCTCAGCAGTGTGGGCTAGCTCAGCTTGAAGGGGCTTAAGGACCACCAGAATTATAGCTGGTGGTACGCAGGAAGTCATATAGTACTAGGCATCATACTCAGGGTCTTGGGCAGGCCAGAATTAATTTTAGCTCTTTGAGTCTCTCTCTGGTCCCTGGAATCTCCTTTTAAGTTTCCTCTCAGAGGTGGGTAGGAGCTGGGCGGGGCTGAGAGCCCAGTGGGGTTCAAGAGGGGCTGATGCAGATCTATTTAAGACACTTTTAAAAGTAATTTTTTGGGGTCACACCTGGTAGCATTCAGAGGTTACTCCTGGCTCTGCACTCAGAAATCGCTTCTGTCAGGTTTGGGGGACCATATAGGAGGCCGGGCCTCAAACCGAGTTCCATTCAAATTTGGCCTTGTGCAAGACAAATGCCCATTTGATATTGGTTTTTTAAAATTCTGTAAGTTGAATGCTCTTTTTCTTAAAACATCCACCTCAAAGTGTTCTATTTTCCTGAGAATTGAGATCATAGGAGATCTCCATTCTGGAGGCTTCTGAAATCTTCCAAATAGAAAGGAATCCGCTGAGGCAGAATTGTCTAAGATGCAGTCTAGACATCTCTGTCTTCATGGGAAACAGGAGGTGAGGCACTGTGGGTAGAGGAAGCAGTAAGGGTGGGTTTGGCTCCACTTGCCAATGACTAGGCACTTTTGTTCCCCAGGCCTGAGAAAGTCTGAGAAAGTCTACCCACAGTGATCTTGCCCAAGGCAGCCCTTCCCAGTGCTCCGCTCATGGCTTCCTGCAGTGATCAGCCAGTGTCCCCTGCCCCAGGTTGTGTCTTTCTTCTCATCATCTGCACTGTAGTAGGTGAGGAGTCCAGCTCCAGAGCTTTTCTGGGATCAGGGCAGAGGGCACACTTGCGGGGAATGCCCTGATCCTCTGAGGAAGGAAGGACAGATGCAACAAAAACAGCTCTGTCCTGTGTGTCTTCATGAAGGGACACAGCTCAGTTTTGTGACTCTTCCTGAGGAACACGGGTCAGTCCTGTGGTCTTCCTTAGGGAAGACAGCTTAGTCCTGTGGAGGGCTTCAGGCAGATGGAGTGCATCCTGGGCTTTCTGTCTCTCAGTTTCTTCCTTCTACCCAATGACATAATGGAACCTGTGCTGTCTAAAGCCACTCTACCTCCTGGTCCTGCTGGCTTTGGGAGGACACCCTAGGTCTTGGCTCCTTACAACTATCCAGAAGCGTGAAATGGAGCCTGCCACCTCCACCCCCCACAGTTCAGCTTGGGGTGTCCCCAGGTGGGATCCTATAGGCGCTTCTAATGAAGTTCTCTCTGACTCTGTTCGGGGCACCCACCACCCCAGGAAAGAGCACGGCCGGCCCTCAGCCCAGACTGCTGACAGCCGCAATCCATCTCCATCACAGTAATGGCGTCCCCATTAATCGGCCATAAACTAATAAAGCAAGCACTTTCCACCCCTCACCCCTCCCCAACTTCATTAAGTCTTTAGTACATTAATATGTCTTACTTAGTGTCAGCTAAGCCTCTCTCTCCATTTGGGGTGGAGCGTGGTGGGGTGGGCGCCTTGCCCAGTGGGTGGGTGAACGCGACCCTTCAGCTGGCCTGGGCAGAGGGGCTGCTGACTCAGGGCTGTCCTACCCACTCCCCTCTCCTTCCTCCACCACCCATAGGACTCTAAAGGGGACTGCAAGGCAGAGGGAAACAGAAGCAGGTACATCAGGAAGATGTGGGGCCAGGGAAGGGGGAAAGAGGAAGATGAGGAAGGAGGAAGGTAGCATGGGCTGGGAAGAAAGGAAGGATGGAAAGAAAGAAGAGAGGAAGGAAGGGAGGAAGGAAGGAAGAGAGAAGGGGGAAGGAAAGAATGAAGGAAGGGAGGGAGGAAGAAATGAACAGGATGGGGGAGGAGTTGTACACCTCCAAATTAAATTTGTGATTCAGGCATCAGATGGGCCGACAGCCAGAGATTAATTCGACTGATCCGGTTATAAAGAGCGGGAGGCCTGGGTAATCAATCTTGCAGCTGTCAGGCCGACAGGCAGGAGTATTAACCTGGCGAGACGGCACATACCGAGGACTTTTTCATTTCATTCACCCCAACCACGTCCCTGACCACCTCTGGCCCATCGCTCCAAATAATAATAATTGTGGCTGTTAACGATGACAGAGACAGGAGTTCCCCACACTGCTGCCTGAAGGCAGAGCGCTGACGCTTCGTGGCCTCTGGGAGGCGGCAGCACAGGGCAGGGCTGCCAGCAGACCCTGGACAGCACAAGGGGCTGGGAGGGGATGTTGAGACCCACAGTGCCCTCCAGCCTTCTTGCCTTCTGGGGAAAGAGCTGGTTCCAGCCAGCTGCCTCAGTCCTCAACACTTTCAGCTTTGGCCAAGGCTGTGGGCCCCAGAGGGTCACACAGACCCCCTTACTGGGCCCAGTCCCTTTGGCTGCCTGCTGGCGGCCTTGGTGGGGATGGTAGTGGGGATGGGGCTTAGCCCCAGGCTGGGGCAGCTGCTATTCCTGGCAAGTTCCTGCCACTCCTGTCACACTCCTCCAAGCCTGACAGTGTCAGTCCACACCTGGGGGTGGAGAGAGGGGTGTCTCCCTGCAGAGACTTGTGCAAACACTACCCCCTGGGCAGAGAAGGGGTGCAGTGGGGGGTGCACTCTTGAAATTGACACTTGTCTCAGCTCCAGCTAATTTTCACATCCTTCAAACATTGATATCTTTCTTCCTCCTTGCTCTAGGGGAAAGGATTGGGAAGGATTGTGTGTGTGTGTGTGTGTGTGTGTGTGTGTGTGTGTGTGTGTGTGTGTGTGTGTGTGTGTGTGTGTATGGGGAGATGTATAAGACCATGTGATGGGGCCACCTCTAGGGCCTGAGGAATGAGTCAGCCCTCGGGAATTGTGGCAGCCCTGGGTTGGAAGGGGAACAGTCCTCGAATCCTTTTTGGTGAGAAGCAAATATTAGGGCCCCTCAGTGCTCTGACCATGTCATCTCTGTTTCTTGCTCCTGTATTGCTGGGCCCTGCAGACACACAACAGCCCTCTAGATCTCCTGCTGAGTGTCCTGGGATTTGCTCAGTCTTTCCTACAAGTCCCAATTTTAATGTTGACCAAAAACACTATGAAGGACTTTCTATTTTTGACCTCATTTTACAAATAAAAACTGGAGGTTCAGAGCATCCAGGGTAGCTCAGTGGCCAAGAGCAAACAGGAGAAGAGTGGAGCACTGCTGCTCTTGGTTCAAGGTGGGGGCCTTGGTGTCAGAAAACTCACTGGGGAGAAAGAAGGGAGGAGGCTCCGCCCAGGAGGTTCCTCAGTGCCCTCCCCTGGAGTAACCCCAGGAGCTGGTTTGGCCCCTCTCAGGCCCCTGTGCCTTTTGAAAAGGAGAGGGTGTGTCCTTGCCTGAATTCCCACCCTCCCAGGGAAAAACTGCTTGGAGGGGTGCCATGCTGGGGTGTGCTGTTGGGATGGGAGTGAACCCTGACTTAGATGGGTCTGGAAAGAAAACTCTCCCTGTCACCTCCTGGCCCTAGCTGGGGCTGGGCCAAGGGGGAGCTGGGGTAGGGCTGGCTGGGTCCCCAGGAACTGGCAGCTGGAGCAGGGCCAGCCCCTCTCCCAGGCTCCCAGGGACCCATTTCAAGTGGCTGCTTCCAGGCCGGCCACCCCGGGGGAGGGGAGCGGGAACAGGGAGCCTATTTCCAAGCAAAGGTTCAAGGGTCTCCCTTCCGGAGCCCCAACTCTTCCGCTCAGGGCAGCCGGGGACCTCGTCACCTCCCACTTCTCAGCCAGTGCCCTCCTCCTCCCATGTCTTGAGAAATTCTCCTGCTGGGGGTGGGTGGGTGATCCCTAGCACAGACCCTGGGGACCATATCCCCAAGTGTGAGATTTGATAGTGGAACAGCTGGAGATGTGACCTCCCCTCTGCCCTGCCTAGCCTCTCTTTCTTCACCCATCGTTCATTCACTCAGTATTTATTCAATAATTCATTTCTTCATTCAGTCATTTGTGTCACTTTTTTTTTTTTTTTGGTTTTTGGGCCACACCCGGTAACGCTCAGGGGTTACTCCTGGCTATGCGCTCAGAAGTTGCTCCTGGCTTGGGGGACCATATGGGACACCGGGGGATCGAACCGAGGTCCGTCCAAGGCTAGCGAAGGCAAGGCAGGCACCTTACCTTTAGCGCCACCGCCCGGCCCCCATTTGTGTCACTTTTGACTGGAACCTGAGGTTCAATCATTTGGAGAAAAGATGGTGTTCTCTAAATCTAGTGCTTCCTCCTAGGGCCCCCTAAGGAATATCCTTTCATGATTTCTCAATGGGTTCTTAAACCTTCAGTAATTCCTCCTCAAATGTAGTTGTACAGGGACTCCTGGATTCTGACTGTTTTACCCCACTTTTGGTGGGGTGAGGGAGTGAGAATGAAGAGATTTTTTGTTATATTTTGGGTCACACTAGGTGGCTCTCAGGGTTTACTTCTGGCTCTGCAGTTAGGAGCTACTCCTGGTGGAGCTTGGGGGACCATATGGGATGCTGGGGAGTAAACCTAAGTCAGCCTCATACAAGGCAAGCACTTTATTTGCTTTGCTATTGCTCTGGCCCCATGAGAGAAATCTTTCAAGGCAGATCATGGAAAGCATCCATTTCAAAAATGGGCCATCCTCTGCACCTCAGTTTCTTCTTCTGTAAAGGAGATAAAGGAATCCACTAGGCAAGTTCCAGAGATGGCTGAGGGGAGCACCCTCTGGAGCATGTTCATGGAGACAGGTCAGAGCAGGGGGTGGGCTTGCATAAAAAAAGAAAGGTGCAGGTTTCAGGGGACAGAACTGTCTCTCTTGCCTCTCCCCAACTCTCTTTCTCCCTCTGAAACAAGCCTAGGCAGTGAGTGGTTCTCCCTCAAGCTCCCTCTTCAGGGGCTCTGGACAGGTGGGGGACATCTGAGTACTGGGCAAGCTATGCTAAGGGCTGTGTTTCCATGTTCTTGTTTGAAGAAGGGAGTTGGCTGGATGTCAGCCAGGCTGGGTGCATATGCGAGTTTGCGTGTGTGTGCACGTGTGTGTTGGGGTATGTATGCCTGTGTTTAGGCTCAGTTGCTGGCATCCAAATACTTCCTGATCAATCTCTGTCTTTCAGCACCCAGTGCTGGTTCCCTGGGAAGCTGGGGGCCTGAGTTGGTGTCCAATGGGCCTGAGGGGGCAGAATCAAGCCCAGGAAGATGGATTTTCCTGTCCTTTCATCCCCCCTCCAGCAGGGGAAGGCTGCTTCATTATGTTTAATGGGATTATTGGGGGGGGGGCAGTAGTCACGGGGCATTAGCTGCTAATTGGGTCCATAATAAAGTTAATAAAGCTCTTATGGTCTTTGCCATTAACTCTAATTAAGGGGGTGCTCTGTGGTGGGGAGGGGTGTGTTCTGGCGAGAAATGGGCACTGAGCTCTCACTGGTAATAGAAGGAGCCAGAAGAGGAGCAGGTGACAGGAAGCTGGCAGTCATGCCCAGCCAGAGGAGTGCTGGTTTCTGGGGTCTAGCCCTCTGGGCTTGCCAGCGGGGCCCTTGGGGGCAGGAAGGGTAAGGTGGTTGGAGGATGCAATTAAGCTCGAACCAATATCCATCCCCTTGGGAAGGCTCAGACAGGGGAAAAGGGCATCCCAGGACAGACTATGGGTCTCAGGGCCAGCCTGGGACATGAGTGCTCCCTGACCCCAGAGGGGGATGAGCCTCTCATCCTGTCTCCCCTTCTGGGAAAGGACCCTAAAAATGATATGCTGGGGAAGGTTCCAGAAGCTCATGTGCTGGGAGGAAACAGGAATGTCCATGCTGTTCTTTTTAAAAAAAACTTTATTGTATGTTTATATTAAATTAGTTACTCTTTTCTTTTCTTTTTTTTGGTTTTTGGGTCACACTCAGCAGTGCTCAGGGGTTACTCCTTGCTCTACGCTCAGAAATTGCTCCTGGTAGGCTCAGGGGACCATATGGGATGCCGGGATTCGAGCCACCGACCTTCTGCATGCAAGGCAAAAACCCCACCTCCACGCTATCTCTCTGGCCCCAGTTACTCTTTCTTTTCTTGGTGTTGGGGATCAGGCTGAAGTCCTCATACACGTGCAGTCTGAGCTCTCCCAGCATATTATGTCCTTAGCACCTAGTGTATTTGTAAGGTTTAGGGCCACGTCTACAGGTGCTCAGGGCATATTCCTGGCTCAGTGCTCATGAGTGACCCCTGAAGGAGCTCGGGGGACCAGCTGAGAACTGAACTGGAGTCCGCAGTGTGCAAAGCAAGAGCTTTTACTCCTGGTCTATCTCACAAGCACTATTTTTGGTTGTTGTGGCAGTGCTCAAGGTTTTCTCTTGACTCTGCCAGAATTACTCCTGGCAGTGCTCGAAGGACCATATGGAATGTCGAGAATTGTTAGACACATTTAATCCCTGTACTATCTTCCTGACTTATGGAATGATTTTTAAAAATTGTTTAAAATTGTTTTTTAATTTCCATTAAATTAAAAAAAATTATTGGGGAGGGGTGGCAGAGAGATACTACAGGGGTTAAAGCACTTTCTGTGAATGCAGTCAACCCCTCTATTCCCTGGCATGGTATTTAGTTTCCCAAGACTCTCCAGGGTGATCCTTGAGCACACAGTCAAGGAGCCCTAATATCAGGTATTGCCCAAATATCAACAACAAACAAACAAACCCCCAAACCAATAAAAGACACTTTCCTTGGTAAGTTCAGGGAGATGGCTCAAAGGGCTGGAGCATATGATGCTTGCAGGAGGGAGCCCAGGTTTGTTCTCTAGTGCCACATAATCCCCTCGGCACCACCGGGTGTGGCCCCCAAACCAAAAAAGCAAAAACATGAGTCTCTGGAGTGTTTGCAAGCCAGTACGTGTAGTTCCACTGCATTTTTGTATGGCCAGTCAGTATTCTCTAGGTTGGATGTACCATCATTTATTTAAACAGTTACACATTAATACACACTTAAGTTGATTCTAGTATATGACATTTAAACAATAGACTGTCTGTATAATCTTTGTGTACTTGTCTGTTTCTGTAAGCTAGGTTTACGGGAAATGAATAGTTAGTTGGGTTCCAGAGTATATTCATTTTATTTGTTTTTGTATGTAGAGTCAATCTGTTTAATTTTGAAAGGTAAACTATGGGGGCCCGAAGAGATAGCACAGTGGCGTTTGCCTTGCAAGCAGCCGATCCAGAACCTAAGGTGGTTGGTTCGAATCCCGGTGTCCCATATGGTCCCCCATGCCTGCCAGGAACGATTTCTGAACAGACAGCCTGGAGTGACTCCTGAGCACCGCCAGGAGTGGCCCAAACACCCCCCACCCAAAAAAAAAAAAAAAAGAAAGGTAAACTATGTCCAAAGGAAAATGAAAGTGCTCAAGTATGAAAGACCCCAACTCTGAATGTTTTTTGTTTGTTTTTTGGGGGGCTACATTTGGTGGTAGCACTCAGAAATTACTCCTGGAAGGCTTGGGGGACCATATGAATGTCCAGGAATTGAACCCAGGTCAACTATGTGCAAGGCAAACCGCCGACCCACTTGTGCTATTGCTCTGGCTCCCCAACTCTGAACGCTTTATCTCCCCTTCACTCCTGCCTCAGCTCTTCCCCCAAGCCAGTCACCAGTGACACGTCTTGATTAGATAAGTCTTATAAAAGATGCTCATGATTTGAATGTGGTCTTGTCTGTTGGTGGGGGAGAGGGCCCCTCTGCACTCTGTTCTGGCCCCCCTTCTCTCTTTACCTTGCGTGCCTAAGCATCTTCCAGCAGTCAGCCTATCTTCCCCATCTCTTCATGACCACAGGCATGTGGCCTGTCCTCAGCTCTTACAGGCTGCAGGAAAACAGTTGTGTCTTCTGAGAGTGAGGTGGGCCAGGCCCCAGACAAGTCCCACAAGTGGAGTCAGGCAGGAATCAACACTTTTGGGTGTGTACCAGGTGACTCCACCCTCACTCCCCATCTGCTGAGGGTGCCATCCTCTGGGCTCATCTGTGGTGTCTTCATAGGCATCATCTACTCTGCTAGAAGCTCCTGGGCCCCACTGCCAGGGAGAACACAACTTTCCTCAGGCAGGAAGAGAAAGGCGAGCGCCTGCCCAAAAAAGCCAGCAGGTAAACAGTTGTCAGAGAGGAAGAGTTAGACTTGGGGTCAGGGGTTAATGCTGATGGAGCTACCAGACACTGCACAGAGCAAACAAAACAAACTGGGGCTGGGACAGGCAGGGTGTGTGGGTGGGGGGGCAAACTTCCCTGGACAGCTGCTGTCACGGCCTCTGGGCAGTTTGGACTGGTGACCAGCTCTGAGCTCTGAGGTCTGGGGCAGGCAGGGGCAGCTGACTCCTGCACTAAGGCCTCCTCAGAGCTGGCAGTGTGGGCCTGCCACACAACCCTGCCCACTACTAGGGCCCCTCCTTCAGGGAATCTCCCTGAAGCCCTGTCTGGGAGGCTTTGTGAGGTATTAGGGGTGAGCCAGGCGGCGGGCCCTGGAGCCACCAAGAGCTTTTAGAGCATTCCTGGGCATTAGGTTCTTGGGCCCAGCCCAGCCTGGCCCTCACCTCTCTGGGCCCCAGGGCCTGCTCCACCTCGGCCCCTCCTGGCCTAATTACAGGTGTCCATGTCAGGGTCAGCAGTGAGGTTAATTTGGGGTTTGTCCTGGGGCAGCCTGGCCTCATTAATGGAGTCCCTAGGAGTCCTGGGGATTAAGGATTGAGGGGGATGTCTGTCTGCTGGGGAGTGATGGTCTAGGGCTCCAGAGTGTTGTGAGAGGGACTGAGGTGGGGGCACCCAACATACAGCAGGTGCTCAGACACCAGACACACACGTGCCAGTCCCCAGACACCCAGACTTTGGAGACTGGTGCAGTGGTTTCAGACAGGCTATCCACTAAGCAGAGGGGTACAGGGGAGGGGGGACCCAGACACTGTTCCTCTCCTGTCTGGTGTTGCTCCCCACCCCCACACATCCCAAGGTGAGGCTCTCTCTTCTCTTCTTTCAGCGCTTCTCCAATCCCATCTCAGGCCCTGATGGAATTTTGAAGCTTTGGCCCATGGGTAGGAAGACAAAGCTGAGTTCAGGCTGCTCGCCAGGCAGAGGGAGGGCAGGGACTGTTTCTTCTATGTCCCCCCTCTGCACCCCACAGTGTCTCTGCACTCAGCTGTGGCCCAGTCCTCCTCCCATCTCACACTGCACCTCAGGACAACCCTTTGGGCCAAGGGAGGCGTGTCCACCTCGCCCAGAGATTGCTGGAGAGAAGGAAAAGGAGGAAGAAGAGGAAGAGGAGGATGAGCTGACAGGAGCCAGGGCAAGGCTGGGAGGGGCTGGGCAGGAGAAACTGCTTAACCCCAAAGCCACTGCTGATCTCTGGAAAGTTGCACTGACAGGGCCCAGCTGGAAGGTTGGGAAGACTGTGGGAATTCGGGGTTTCCTGAGTCAGTGGGAGGAGGGTCCAGGGGCCTTCTCCCCCAGCCTGTCCAAAGTCCCCATCCCTTCACTCTGGGAGATGGACAAGATATAGGGCTTTCTGCCCAGGGGACACTTTTCCAGCACAAACTCCTCAGTCCCAGATGTCACCCCACTGCAGCTGGCTGGTAGAAGCAGCTCAGAGGGGAAAAAAGTGGGCATGGGGTCAGAGTGCCCAAAAATGCCTCCGTTCATGAAATCCCTAACTGGGCACCCAATTGGGTAGTGGTTAGAGGAACAAAAACCACACAGAGACCCAGCTGTGACCCCATCCAGGTCATTTCCCCCATCCCTCAGAGGCCGCCACCTGTGGGTACCACCATCTTCATCCTAGTCCTCTCAGCCCTTCTGTGGGCTCTTTCTCCCCCACGACACCTCCAGGACCCCCCACACACTCCAGGCCCATAATTGAATATAAAGGCCCAGAAGCCAGTGCACATAACGGCATTAATCACCAGCAACCTGGCAGCCTCCTGCCATAGATCTTTCTCACACGTAAAATAGCTCATGTTAATCATTGCTGCTGATTTATGGTCTTCTCCGCCTTGTACATAAATTATTCACCAGGGCCCAAGAGCTGAGGAAACCTGTAATGAGGACTTTCCTCATCCCTCCTCCCTTGAGCTTCTAAGGGCTCCCTCGGATCTCTTCTGTATGTGGGTGCACCGGCAGGATCAGAACCCCCACTGAGCAAGTCCCCTATTTGTATGCTCAGTATTCGCATACTCACAAGAGTATAGAAGATCTTGGTGACCCTGAAGTTTCAGACATGAGAGGTAGGGCCAGATGGGAGTGCTGGCTCCGGGGCCTCCTAATGCCCAGGTGGAGGGATATGGCTCATAGAGCCCCCTCCACTGCTCCACCCCTAGGGTCTCCATTACCACTTAGGCCCAGGCTGGAAAGGTTTCCCAGCCTAGCACATAGGATGTGTGTTTGTCTGGGGGTTTGCAAACCTGTCTCCCTCTTGCCTGGCCTGCTGGGGTTCTGGGCAGGTTTTCCCTCCACCACCTCTGAGAAGCCCAGTCAATAGAAGTAGGTGGCAATCGTTCTTTTAGCAGTGACCACCAGAGGGCAGACCTAAGGAGGGGAAGGCAGCCTGGCAAGGGAAAGGAGGTGTCCTGGGGAAGGTGGGGACCCCCTTGGAGAAGGGGCAGGTTCTGGAGCTGGATGGATCCTACCAAGTGAGAGCCCTTAGACACAGTAGGAACTCTGGGACCAATGACAAGAAGAACTTTACAGAAACATCCTCAGGAGATTGGGGTGAGGGGCTGGGTGCGGGAGATGGACAGTGGCACTGCCAGGAGAGAAAGGGCAGCAGGCCCAGATTTCACTTGCCCTTGCCCTCAGATCCTTCAAAAGCAGCCCCATGGGGCTCTCCCTCGCAAACCCATGTCCTTCCTGACCGATTGATTGCTGATTTGTGGGGAGACACTTGGGAGTGGCCATGATGCCAGAACTGGGGTGACATGGTCCAGCATCAAGGGCCTTTACTGGTCCTGTGAGTGCTCCTTCCTTCACAGAGCCCTCAGAACCCCAACAGGGACCCCCCTATACCTTATGAACTGAGCTGCTAGAAAGCAAGGCCTGAGCCAGCTTCACTGCCTCCCCCAACAGCTACCTCCAACACATATTGAGAGTAAGATCTTTTCACTGCATGTCCCCCCCCACTGCATGTTTTGGGGCCACCCCCATCTGTTTTCAGGACTTACTCCTGGCTCAGTACTCAGGGATCACTCCTGGTAGGCTCAGGGGACCATATATGGTTCTGGGGATTGAACTCCAGACAGCTGTTTTCAAGGCAAGTCCACTTCTTGCTGTGCTATTGCCTTGCAGGTATTGTCTTTTTCCTCACTGAAGCAGAGTGGGGGCACTGCTAAGATGGTGCTCCTGACTTGGCCTACATTTCTCTAGCTTCTTAGAGGGGAGCGGCTGGCCCTTTAAATATTGGGAGATTGTCTTTAAAGGGCAGCCAGGCCTCCTGGAGCCCCACTTCCCTCCTTGAAAACACCTGGAACTGTCATCTCAGCCTGTACTGGAACCCTCGTCCAGTTCCTCTGCAGGATTTAGCAGGGAGCCCTGAGTGCTGGAGTTTCCAGTCCCAGGCAGCACTGGCTCCTGTATCAAACTCCTTGGAGGTAGGGTCAGAATGTTTGGGCAGGAGGCAGGGAGTTAGCCATTAGCCAAGGCACAGTCTGCATGAGGGAGCCCTGACTTCCATGCCCAGCACCATCTAGTCTCCTGAGAGAACCCCTTTTTTTTAATACAAAGAAGGTGAAAGATGTAAGGAACCCCTCACTTAATGCCCTATGTTAAATCACCTGCATGGTCAGACCCATCCACACCCATGAGGGGTCTGCAGTTTGGAATAAAGAATATAAGGTATTTCCTGAGGGAAAGGGAAGGCAGGAAAAAGAGCAAGGAATCACGGAGAGCAACAGAGAAGAAAAGGAAAAGCTTGGAAAAAGCTTAGCATAGAAGCCCTGTGAGGAAATCCACATGGTGGATAGGGGCCATAGAATAAACCGAGCTGTCCCCGATGAAACTTTAACTGACTGCCTGTGAAATTATTTCGCTGCTACTGCCTTTCTCTAGACCCGCCGCAGAAGGGGTAACAGTACTGTGCAGAGAAAGGCCTCACCCCAACTCTAAGACTTTAGACTTTGGGGTCAGAGAGATACGTGGAGGTAGTGTATTTGCCTTGCATGTAGAAGGTCGGTGGTTCGAATCCCGGCATCCCATATGGTCCCCTGAGCCTGCCAGGAGATATTTTTGAGCATGGAGCCAGGAGTAACCCCTGAGCGCTGCCAGGTGTGACTCAAAAAAAGAAAAGACTTTAGACTTTATATTTTATAATTAAAACAACAAACCCCAAAGACAAGGCAGAAGCAGGCTGGTGTGCCTTGCTGAAATAAAGATGTGCCAAGAACAGAGACCAACCAATGTATCTCCCCCAAGTGACTGAGCATTTGGTCAGGATAGGGAACTGAGCCCATACCCAAGTCCACACAGGAAGCCTCCTGGACTCCTGCAGAAGCCTGAGGATACCCAAAGCTTCCTGGGGTGGTCAAAGACCAGGCTGAGGGGCAGGAGATAGTCCATTCTGGGGCTCCCCTCTCAACCTCTTCACCCGACATTGCAGCCCCCACCCCGCTGCTGCTTTCATGTCTGTCTTCACTTCCGCTCTGGGACTGCCCCAGCCCAGCTTGTTTATCCTTCCAATGGGTCCAGGAGGGTGTTTCAGCCCCAATTATGCTCTGACCACAGTCACCACAGACACCAAAACAAAAGTCTTGGGCGTCAGAGGTGGGGGACGCTCAGACTGGCTGGTGCCGGGGGTGGGGGGCTGATAAAGGGGGATCCGCTTGGGCTTGAAGGTGATGAGAGCTGCTCCTAGTGATAAGGCCCTAGGGAGCCGGGCTCCTGGGGTTCCTGCCTGTGCCCAGAACTCTGAGGGCAGTTGGTGCCTGAGCCTCCTGACCAGCTCCTTTTGCAGCCAGGCTGACGAGGCTGGAGAGGTGGAGGCTGGCCTCACCTCCAGGAGGTGCCCGTCTGAGGCCTCCAGGTCCGTCCCTGTCCTGTACCCAATGTGCCCACCAAGGCCTTGTGACCCCTCTCAGGCCTGGGCTCTATATCTGAATAGGAAAGTGAAACTCAGGAATCCTAGTTCCAGTCCTCTTGGGCTCTCCTTGTGACTCAGATTGTTGTCCTGTGTCTCAGTTTCCCATTTCTGTTAGCAGAAAATGCTTCCAGTCCCATTAAACTTGGAAAAACTCTCCCCCCACAGCCTACTGGCCCTGTGCTGAGTTTAATGAAGTTTCTCAGGGAACAATGGTCAGCATGGGGCCTATGGGGCCTATGGGGCCTAGGAGAGTCAGAGACAGGTTATAGAGAAGGGAGACAGCTGATTGGGAGCCCTGACCTCTCTGTGGGGCAGTGTTTCCTTTATTTATTTATTTTTATTTTAATGGGTCATACCCGGCAGTACTCAGGGCTTACTCCTGGCTCTGTACTCAGAAATTGCTCCTGGCAGGCTCAGGGGACCATATGGGGTGCTAGGGATCAAACACCCTACCCACTGTGCTATTGCTCTGGCCAGGGGCTGAGGTGGATGATACCACCCCTCTGGAAGGGGCTGCTGGAACAGTCCAGGGGAGTGGGCTACAATTGGGGCTACAATATCCATTTCTTTACTAAAGAAGGTATACATATTATTTATTTTTTTATTTTATAAAGAAGGTATATTGATTTAATTGATGTTTTGGGGTAACACCCAGCAGTGCTAAGGACTTACTCCTTGCTCAGCACTCAGTAATCACTCCTGCTAGGGCACTTTAGAGTGCTAAGGATTGAAGCCAGATTGGTCTCCCCCAAGGCAAGCATCCTACCCACTGTGCCATCATTTCCAGCCCCAGAAGTAGATAGATTCTTGGAGGCACTGAATAGTTTCTTTTCTGAAAAGTTTGGGGCATCTACCGCAGAGCTTCCTAGGAATGAGAAATCAGGCCCTGGGCTACAGGAAGGGTCTTTGGCTTCTGCCCACTTCCGGCAGAGCCACCACCCTCTGCTTTTTTCCCGTTGGGTTTTTGGGCCCTGGTGGTGCTAGGGAGCTGCTCAGTGCTGGGGTGACCAGATGGTCCCAGGATTGCATCCAATGCTCTTATATGCAACACACAAAGCAAGTGCTCAGTTCTTAAATTCATCTCTCTGCTCCTTAGGCCTCTACTCTATTGTCTGTGATGCCAGGAATGAAACCCAGAAACTCATCCATGTGAGGTAAATATTGTATCACCAGCTCTGGATTTTTTTTTCTTTTGCCACACTCAGCAGTACTCAGTTTACGTTAGATTCTGCACTCAGGGGTCACTGTTGGTGGGGCTTGGGGGAAAACATGTAGTATAGGGGAATTGAACCCAGATCAGCCATGTGCAAGGCAGGCACCCTACCCACTGCACTATTTTTCTGGTTCAGCTCTGACTTCTTACACTGATGCCTGCTTCCCCTTCCACTTTCCTTCTGCTCCAGCCTGGAAGGCTACCATAGCTCTTCAGACCTTCGGCCAGTCTCTGCACTCCCTACATTTCGGGGAAACTTTTCAGTCCCAAGGGTAATAACCAGGGGCCCTTAGGAATTCCTGCTTATCTCCTGTATTCTCTCCCCAGTCCATTGACCACTTCTCATACATGGTCCCAATGGCTTGGTCTTCATTTCAGGCCCAAGAGAAGAAGATAGAGCAGCACCTCTCTCAGGAAACCAAGACACACAAGGCTTTGGAAGTTGTTCAAAGTGGGAACATCAGTGGTAACGATAGAAATGGTTTCTGGGGTCTGGAGCAGTAGCGCAGCAGTAGGATGCTTGCCTTGCACTTAGTTGACCCAGGACTGACCTTAGCCCCCAAACCAGGAGCAATTTTTGAGCACAGAACCAGGAGTAACCCCTGAGCATCACTGGGTGTGGCCCCAAAATAAAAACCAAACCAACAAACAAAAAGAACTGGTTTCTGCCACAGAACCCCAGTATTTGCTGCAGACTGAGGACAGTGAGTTTTTGTGTTGATCTCATGCACCCCACACCTGGTGACAGCTACAAGGTGACTTAGAGAGACAAGGGGGAGCCAGACACCTGGTTTCTGTCCCCCACTTTGAGGTCCAGACACCAACCCCGCCCTCATATATGTGCCATGAGACTAAGATTCAGTTCAGTCAGACTGGAAATTTGGCCGAGGGACGGGTATGGGTGTGTGTGGGTGTGAGTAAAAGATCTGTGGGGGGGAGGGTATTTATGTTTGTGCAGGGGGATATGTTGGGGGGTCAGGTTTCCTGGAACTAAGACAGAGCTAAGATGGGGCCCACATATTGGCATTTTGAATAGATATCCCTGGCTATACTAATTACTGGATAAATTTGGGTTCTCAGACCTGGATCTACACTTCTCAAGTTGAACATGGGGAAGAGTTCCCCATAATGCTATTAATGTTTAGATTGGGATGCAGCAGTTCTAAGAACTGAGGAGCTGAAAATACATATGTCCATCCAAGACCACTGGTGAATGACAAAGGACAGAGTTGGGGGCCCATATGCCACTCCTGGTGGTTCTGACCTGGGAGACCAGTAACTCAACTAAGGGATGGGTTGGACTTCAGCCATATGCTCCACCCCTTTAACCTACCCTCTAACCTCACTAGAATGATCTTTTACCAGAGACAGAGGCATTCTCAATCCTGACGAGGAACTGGGACTTGAATTTGGCCTTTGGGGCAATAAAGAGTCATTAAACTTTTTTTTTAATGCCTTTAGTTTTTTGAGCATCACCCAGAAATACTTAGAGTATCATGCAACTTGGGCATTGAACCTGAGGGCTTCTCATTTAAAGCATTCACTCTAGTTCTTTCAGCCATCATATGGTCCAGAAGAAAGCCATCATATGGCTCAAACTACCCGTTAGAAAAAATGTAGGTTTTTTTTTTTGTTTGTTTGTTTTGTTTTTAGGCCACACCCATTTGATGCTCAGGGGTTACTCCTGGCTATGTGCTCAGAAATTGCCCCTGGCTTGGGGCGACCATATGGGACACCGGGGGATCGAGGTCCGTCCTATGCTAGTGCTTGCAAGGCAGACACCTTACCTCTAGCGCCACCTTCCTGGCCCCAGAAAAAATGTAGTTTTTGTTCAGACCTAGTTTAGAATAGTTATTGTTATTATTATTGTTGTTGTTGTTGTTGTTGTTTTTGTTTTTGTTTTTGGGCCACACCCGGTGACGCTCAGGGGTTACTCCTGGCTATGCGCTCAGAAGTCGCTCCTGGCTTGGGGGACCATATGGGACGCCGGGAGATCGAACCGCGGTCTGTCCTAGGCTAGCGCAGGCAAGTCAGGCACCTTACCTCTAGCGCCACCGCCCGGCCCCGTTGTTGTTGTTTTTTGGCTCACACTTGGCAGCACTCAGGGGTTACTCCTGGCTCTACGCTCAGAAATCTCTCCTGGCAGGCTCAGGGGACCATATGGGATGCCGGGATTCAAACCATTTGCATGGAAGGCAAACGCCCTACCACTGTGCTATCTCTCAGGCCCCTTTTATTATTATTATTATTATTATTATTATTATTATTATTATTATTATTATTATTATTATTATTGTGAGAAGGCAACATACTTGGAAGTCCTCAGGGGCTCTGCACTTAGGATCATTCTTAGCAAGTTTCCAGGGATCTTATGAGCTATACCAGGGATTGAACCTGGGTCAGCTCCGTGTCTGTAATGATTATTCTTTTCTGGGGGGTCCACATCTAGCAGTGTTCAGGGGTTACTCCTGACTCAAAGCTCAGAAATTGCTCCTGGCAGTCTTGGGGGATCATAAGAGATGCCGGAATTTGAACCACCGTTCTTCTGCATGCGAGGCAAATGCCCTACCTCCATGCTATCTCTCCAGCCTGCAATGACTATTCTTGTGACTACAAAGGAGATGGGCTGGAGGATTCTACCAAATATGCCCAAGATCATTTGGCACTGAAATTGGGACTGAATCTGCATCTGATCATCAGTAAAATCCTCTACTTGGAATCAGCCTTGGAAGTGAGTTTTTCCATAAGCAAATTCCAGGCAGGGACTAAGGTTCATACCTAAAGAAACTGAATGGAGAACAGACAAAAACCTTAGGAGTTGGGAATAAGAACTCAATGAAACTGAAATGAAGGTTCGGGAGAGAGAGTACAGGGGCTAAGGCATTTGCCTTACATGTGGCCCATCCCAATTTAATCTCTGGCACCACTTGGGATTCCCTGAACACTGGGTTCAGTATTGAGCAGAAAAACCCCTGAGCAACACCAAGCATGGCCTCAAAACCCAAACAAGTGAAAGAATTGAGGTGAAATCTTGTTCTGCTTCCTGAGATCTGAACACAACTGGTCAAATACTTTCTTCACACTGAGCCTGCTTCCTCGTCAGTCATATGGGAGAGCAGAAGCAGCTTTGAGTTGAAATGAAGATCAAATGAGGACAAGGTCCAGGCAGGAGCCTGTTCACTGCAGAGGACTGCCAGGAGGAAGGGTCAGTGAATGGCAGCCTCGGCGGGATTTGCCCTGAACTCCTGGGCCTGCAGCCAGGGTCTGTGGGTGCAGCCAGGAGTCCCCAGGGCCTGAACCTGTCTTATAGACGACAAAATGCAAGTCAAACAAGAGAACGGTCAACTTGCTCTCCTTTCCATTAACCTTTTGGGATCTTTCTGTAGCTCTGGCTTGGGCCCCAGCCATCTTTCCTTCTCTCTCTAAAGGGAAGGACTCTAGCCAAAGTCTGGACAGCTCTCCATCTTAGCATTCCCAGGGCAGGATGGAGGGCAAATCTTCATGACATTTGCCAGGGCAGAATTGCTGCTGCAGAAAGGGCTCTTCTTTCCTGTCAATGGAAATAACTTGGATTTCCAGTGTGTGAGTGTGTGTGTGTGTGTGTTCATGTGTATGTCAAATCACTGCTGCTCACTTCATTCATTCAGCTCATGCACTTTTCTCGAAATTTATTTCAAATCTCAAAGGCCCTACACACATGCTTGCTATCTGGGAAGTGGGGGAGCAGATGAAGTGCACATTCAAGCACACAGCCCTTCCGACATCCCTGCAGTCATCAACTTCCTGCAGGTTTCTCAACCTTTTTCTACCCTTTTTCTTCCTATGGCCCCTCAGTCTAACTGGTTGACTCCCAGCCTATTGACATAAACCCCTATGGAATCGGCCCCCCTTTCATCTGCACTCCCTTTGTAATATGCTATGGACTCCATGAACCCTAATTGGGAAATATTGCTTTAAAGGGTACCCTTCTATATCCCACCTTTTTGGCTATTGTTGTAGGACCACATATAGCAATACATGGGGATCTGGGGTTAGGGTCCCTTTGGGTAGTGCTGGAGGCCACTTGAGCCACACCAGGGGGTGCATGAGTGCTAGAGATAAAGCCTAGTGTGCCTGCAAGACATCTTTAGATCATTTCTTATACATTTACATACTTGTTCATATATGTGATATATATAATATTTGATTGTTATGCTTAAAACTTTATATACAAGTATTCATGTTTGTGTTGTTGGTTAGTGTTTGGGCCACATCTAATGGTGCCCACATCTTAGTCTTGCCTCTGTGCTCATAAATCACTCCTGGCTCAGGGGACCATATATAGTGCAGGGATCAAACTGGGTTTGGTCTCTTGCAAGGCAATGTCCTACCTACTGTATTCTTTCTCCTGCTCCAACACACATATACTCTTACCTTTCTGAAATTTGCTTTTCTAATTAAATTTTAGACTTGGAAAAAAACATGACTCAGAGAAGTTCCTGGATCAATACATATAGATCTGCCTCTTTTATTGTTTGTCTTTGGACCACCCCTGACTTTGCTTGGTGTTTACTTCCTCTATGCTCTGATGTCATACACATGCAATTCTGGGGATTGAACATGTGCCTCCTGGGACTAGAGAAATTTCACAGCAGGTAGGACACTTGTCTTGCATGTAGCTGGCCTGGGTTTATTTTCTGACATCCCATATAGTTCAGGAGTAATTCCAGAGTGCAGAACCAGAAGTAACCTCTGAGCATTGCTGCATGTGGCACAACCTCCACCAAAAAAAAGAAGAAAAGTAAAAGGGTGTCCTGCATGCTTTGCTCAGCCCTTTATCTTTCCAGCTCAGACTCATTATTATTTATAGAGGAGTTAGCTGGCCACACCCAGTGGTGCTCAGGGATCATTTCTGGAAGAGCTCAGGGGGGACCACATGAGGAGTTGGGGATTGGACCTGGGTTGGCCACATAAAAGGTGTCTTACCTGCTGTGCTGTCTTTCTGGGCTTCCAGTCTCACTATTTTTTAGCTGTTGCCTGCTATTTCATGGCATGACATGTGTGATTTATTTAGCCGCACCCACCAGCAGACTGTTCTGGCACTTCTACTCTTTCATTGTTATGAACCTGCTCAGTGAACTCCCTGATCTGTGGTTTGGTGGGCAGACGTGAATACTCTGTTAGAACAATAGATATCTAGAAATAGAGTTGCGGAGACAAATATGGACACTGTTAATTTTAATAGAAAGTGCTAGAACACCTGCCAAGAAGACCTGATCAATTTCTGGGGCTTCCGAAGGCTGAAGAGTGACTCACTTTCATAAGTCTTTCCAACCTAAGAAACTATCCATTTGCTGAATTTTTGCCCATGGATCAAGCTAAAACAGATTGAATGTTTATTTTCATTTTTATAGTTATAATTGAATTCATCATATCTTGAGCATATGTTCCTTAGGTTATTAAACATTTTGTACACATGTACATAAGATATATATATATATACATACATGCACAAACTTTTTTTTGGTTTGCTTTGGGGCAATGCTTAGAGGTGCTCAGGCTCTGTTTCCAGCTCAGTCAGTCCTATCAATACTCAGAGTATCATATAGTGCCAGAGATCAAATGTGGGTTTCCCTAATATAAGGCATATTCTCCAGACATTTGAGCTATCTCCCTGGATCCATCAATATTTTGTATTTCTACTAATTTATTTTTTAATTTTTAGGTCGCACCCAATAGTGTTCAGGGCTTACTTCTGGCTCTGCTCAAGGATTATTTTTAGTGGTGCCAGGGATCAAATCTGGGCCAACTACATGTAAGGCATGCACCTTATCTACTGTCCTAGCTCTTTAGTCCCTGTATTTTTCTTTTTAATTAATTAAAAATGTTTTTATTATAACATTGTGATTTAGCAAATTGTTCTTAATACAGCCATTTCAGGCATTAAATGTTCAAATTCTAATTTCACCACTGGTGGTGAAATTAGTATTAGTAAAAGACATTAGTATTTATTTTTTCTTGTTTTTGTTTTGTTTTGTTTTATTTTTTTGGTTTTTGGGTCACACCCAGCAGTGCTCAGGGGTTACTCCTGGCTCTACATTCAGAAATCGCTCCTGGCAAGCTCGGGGGACCATATGGAATGCCAGGATTCAAATCACAGTCCTTCTGCATGCAAGGCAAATGCCCTACCTCCATGCTATCTCTCCAGCCCAGAAATTAATATTTCTTTTTCCAGTGTCCCCAAATTTTTTACCAACCACACTAGCCTGCCCCCTTGCAGGTACAAATTTACTTCATATTGTTTGTTACAACATAAAAGGAAACGGAATTAGCAAAACTTAGATCAATAAGGTCAGTTTAAAATGGTTGTTCTATCTCTCTATGATGTTACTAAAATTAGTGTCTAAGGGTTTACTGGACTGTGGTTGGTGCTAGTTGAGCCTTTGGTATTACCGTTTAGATTCACTGATTTGTTTTTGTTTTTGTTTTTTGGTTTCTTGTTTTTGGGTTACACCCAGCAGCGCTCAGGAGTTACTCTTGCCTCTATGCTCAGAAATCGCTCCTGGTAGACTCGGGGGACCATATGGGATGCTGGGATTCGAACCGCCGTCCTTCTGTATGCAAGGCAAACGCCTTACCTCCATGCTATCTCTCCGGCCCCAGATTCACTGATTTCTATGTAACTTTCCCATCAGATTTCCTATGATCCTACTGGGCTGACATTACTATGAAATTTTTTTTTGTGTGTGTGGTTCTTGGGTCACACCCGGCAGTGCTCAGGGGTTATTCCTGGCTCCAGGCTCAGAAATTGCTCCTGGCAGGCACGGGGGACCATATGGGGCGCCGGGATTCGAACCGATGACCTCCTGCATGAAAGGCAAACGCCTTACCTTCATGCTATCTCTCTGGCCCCATTACTATGAAATTTTGAGGCATCATGCAGCTGCTTGTGGCCATGTGGTCCAGGACCTGTAGATTTGATTGCTTTTTGGCCTTTGGCTAAGATCAAGTGTAGCAGATTCTGTAGATCTGAAAGAAATCTGGTGATTTGGTGATTTGTTAAGGTTAAGTGGCAGAGCTGGTCGGTTTATGTCGAAGGTGTGTGGGGGGGTTGCTGGGCTGTTGTGGTTCATGCAGAAAGGAGAATTTGCCCCCCCCCGCCCCCCTTTCTGAGAATGCCACAGAGATAACAGCTAGGAGCAAACTACCTGGAAAGGCCCCTGAATTTCTATTTCTAGTGATTGCCTGTTTGTTTCTGTGCCCTCAAATTCCTGAGTGAGGTGAGAGCCTTGGGGGGAACATTTGCCCCCTTAAGCAAGGGTGTGAGGATGCAAGGATGCTCAGCAGTGTGTCCTCGTAACTCAGACTGGGTGGCAGAAGTCTTGTCTGTGTGACAAGAGCACACTCTCCTCTCCCCATCTGCCCTCATGAAGCAAACCTGCTCTCGAAGTTGGGAGTATTATTGGGACAAAATCAGGAGCAGGGAAACTTCATCGTTTCTCCTGGAAATGAGGCCTGCCCCTCTTCACTCTCTCTTTCCCCTAGCATCTCTCCCCTCCCCTCCTCTTTCTATTTTTCATCTCTCTCTTTCCCTTCTGGGAGGAAGCTCATCTGAGCTCAGTCTTTGCTGACAGGGCCATTTGGGCCTAATGAATGACGGGCTGCTCCTCCCCTCCCCCCACCCAACTGGGATGCAGGGATCAATTAATTTCTGTGCATACACATGCGCACATATGCACATTCAAGTACTCATGGATGCAGGTTATCTGTCCACACACGTCCATTCCACTTGACCAGTAATGAGGGAAGTCTTTCTGCAGCTTTCCACAGAGTTCTTAGGTCCTAAAGGAATGGAAATCTTGAAACAGAGATCACACCAACCTGATTTTCCTAATCTCCCCAGACTCCTCTGGGTTCTAGCCAACTCTTCTGTTTTCCAAATTGTGGGTGTACCTATTTGAGACCCTGAGACCCACCCATTTCTGGGAGGGGTCTTGGGAACCGGATAGTAGGTGTAACCTTACCTGCAAGACCCTCCCATTCCTGGGAGGGGTCTTGGAAATGTTAGATAAGGCTTGGACCAAGGGAATTCGGCCCTTTTGGCTCCTTGCCCTTTTTGCGCTGCTGTGCACTCTGGCTTCTGGGTTTCTGTGTTCTGGTCTTTGACCAGCATGGAGCCCAAAGGGAAGATGGCTAACAGGAAATAAGATGCAGGGCTAGCAAAATATTGCTGTGCTTGAAAGGTTATGAATAGGCCACACACACGTGGTGGCTAGGGCTTGAATAAAGTTGTTGCTTCCTGACGCCTGACTGTGAGTGAGTGATTTCACCTGGGCCTGGAACTCGCCAACTGCATGAAGGTTGCTGAGCCACGTGGCCTGGGATGGCACAGAGAGAAATCCACCGCCATCCAGCCCCATCGTTAATTATTTAATGCAACACCAAATGTACAAACTGAGGCTCAGAATGGAGAAGTGACCAAAGCAGGATCCTCCCATCAGAAGAGAGGTGGGAAGGGACTCAAGCCTTGGACTCCTAGTCTTCTGTTCTAGCCACAGAGCTCTGGGATGTTCCGGATTAGAGAGAGTTCAAAGCACCTTCTTTGCTTGCATATGGCCTGGGTTCGATCCCTGGCACCACATGGTCCTCAATATCACTAAGAGTAGTCCCCAAAACAGAATTGGAGTAGCTCCTGCATGCTGTGGAGTGTATCCACCCCCTGCCAAATAGGAGAAACACAAGTATTCATGGATACACAAAATAAAGACTTATCAAACAGTAGGTGCCAGTAGCTGTTTCAGGAGCTTTACATAATTTAGTTCATCTTAATCTCCTCAGCATGCCAGGTACATTCATTTGCCCCATTTTAAAGATAAGGAGTTGAGGCACAGTCTCATGAAGTAACTTGCTCAAGATCTTATCTCTAGTAAATAGTGGGTTCAGTATTCAAACTCCAGCAGCAGGGCTACTGTGCCACCCCTATATCTGCATAATTACTCTTGGGGATATACACCTACTTCTATTCAGGACAAGCCATTTTCCATAGATAATTGCATATTGAAATATATCATTATCCAGATGTTAATCATACCTAACATTCATGTAACAATTGCTTTACAAATCGCTTTCACACCAAGACACAATGCCCACTGCAGGGAACGAAGCCTGTTCCTCCTCTAACAGTGGCAATTAGGGCGCCCTTCATTGCTGCCTTGGAGGGAGGAGTCTCTATTGAGCTGGAAGTGGCTCATCACTTTCCTTCCTCTCTTTATATCGAAGAAAAACATGCTCAGGCACAAAATCAGAATGGTCCAAAGAAGAGTTGAGTGAGAAGTCAAATCCACCCCGCAACTTCTGTTGCTTGTGCTAACTAAGCACATGAGCAGCTTCTTCACAAGCCTCCCAGAAACTGCCGGTGCACACTGAAAGTTAGAGATGCTGGGTCCCTTAGAAAATAATGTCAGCTGAGCAAGAATGAAGGTCAGAGCCATTGAAGCAAGATGGGGACAAGGAGGTTCTTCTGTGAGTTCAGGTTGGAAGAAATCCTATCAGGTTGAGGTAAAGGGTAGCACTGTTAGGTTCTGAAGGAATGGCTGGCAGCTGCTAGGGCTGATGTGAACCCCCAACTCTAAAGGACACATTTCCCTCCTCCTATTCCTTTGCCCCCACTCCTGATTCACATGTAAAGCTGCACCCCCAAAGCCAGACAGGGGGGCGCGGTGGTGGCAGGGAGGGAAAATGCCAGCAGCTTGGCGGGTTGAGCAGGTTTGGGGCCTGGTGGGTGGGACTTGACTGTGGGGCGGTGCCTGGGCTGGGGTGTAGCTGAGTGCACCTGACTGCTGGGTGCTCAGGAATGGGCTGGAAATAAAGGAAAAAACCCAGATTCTGGGAGAAAGGAATGAAGCCCCGGAGGGGTAGACCCTGAGGAAACCAGGGACCCTGAATTTCAAGCCGGGACATATGGTGGCCAAGAATTTATGGGAACCATAGGGAATGTGGTTGACTTACTGGATACACCTCTGGGAGACTGAGCTCAGGGAATCTTTTGCACACGTGGAGCTGAGCACAAGCCATAAGCATTCCAGAGTCACGTGAACACACTTATAACCAGGAGGCACAGATGGCTCCAGGGACGGTGCCAGACCTGGGATACTTCCTTCTCTCATCCTTGGAGCCCAGGAGAGTGGGTCAGAGGGGGCAGGCAAGCTGTGGAGGGGACATAAGTGCGCATTTGTGAGGGGGGTAGGAGAGCAGGGGACAGGGTTTAAGCTTGAATTTGGACTAGACAGTTAACTTTGAATCATAACAAACATCCAGGCAGTATATACATTGTGTATATTTTGGTTTGTTACTATCTACAACTATAGAATTCAGTAAGTTTCCATAGGCCAGTTATACACATATAAACTATCGTGATCAGATAATAGACTCTCATTAGTACCTCAGAAACCCCCCCCCCATATACTCTCTTCCATGAAAAATAGCTAGTTAGAATTCTTATTTTTTTTTTTTTTAATTTTTGGGCCACACCTGGTAATGCTCAGGGGTTACTCCTGGCTATGTGCTCAGAAGTTGCTCCTGGCTTGGGGGACCATATGGAACACCGGGGGATCGAACCGCGGTCCGTCCAAGGCTAGCGCAGGCAAGGCAGGCACCTTACCTTTAGTGCCACCGCCCGGCCCCAAGAATTCTTATACCATAGGGTTGTTTTGCTTACTTCTATAATTTGTGTAAATTGTCTCAGAGAGCATGTTCACTTTATCTCATTTCTTTAACTACACATTATGCTCTGATTTGGTGTGTGTATGGACAGACACAATCTGGACTCATACATGACAATGGAGGTGTTCATGTACCTCCCCTGTCAGCATTAAGAATTCCTAAGATCAAAAACCCTCTTCGCGCTGCTCTCTCTAAAGGTGTGCATGGTATATGTTAATTATGGTGGTGGCAAGATAGAGTCCCAAGAGCACAAACTCAAAGACTTCCCACAGAGAGAACCCCACCCCATAGGAGAGAACCCCACCCACAGGCTTGAGTGCGTGAGGCTCTGACCCCCACAGGTTCACACATGCCTCCATTTGTCTGGGTTTCCTGCACCTTCTCACATTCACACATGTCCTCATGTGCATCTCCATACACCTACATAGCACCCACACTACGGACACACGAGTTGCAGAGATAGCTCCTTGCTTTGTACATAAGGGACCCGGGCAAGATCCCAGCAGTGCATATAACCCCCTGAGCAGAGAGCTCCCTAGTACCACCATGTGTGACCTCAAAACAAAAAAGCCAAAACCAGACAGACACGCTTGCTCAGCACTGAACATTTCACTCACAGATGCCCCTTGCCCCCTTGCCTCCACCCTCATGCATGCAGGCCCCACTCTGGTCCACTGGCCACCTCCAGCCTCAGCGTCTCAGGCTTTAAGCAGACAGGAATGTGACCAAATCGACAGCTGAAAGTCATCCTGAGAGCCAAGCTGTACTTTGTTGAGAAACCCGAGTCCTTATTGGAGGAATCTAAGTCTGTGTGGCAGGCGGCGTGGGAGAAGGAAGATGGGGTGGGGGGTCCCCCCAGGGCGCCGGTGGCCATAGGGATGTTTCCATTATAAAAAATGATGAAAGGGCCAGGCAGCGAGGGCAGGGCTGCCACCTTTGACCCTGGGAGGCCACAGCTCCACCTCAACAAGTGCTCATAGGGAGGGGGTGATCATGCCCAGTTCAAGTTGTCCAGCTTCCGGGCCGATTCCCAACCCCCTGAGTGTCTGCTGGGGGACATGTCCAGAGAAGAGGGGAGGGGAAATAAATGGTGAGGGAGAACATGGGAGGTCATGGGTGAGTTGGAGAATGGGGGCCAGTGTTCTGATTTCTGGTTTTCCCTCCTGGATCCCCCAGTATCTCTCTGCACCTATTTGCATCTCTTCCACCCTTGTGCCCTCAAACAAACCTACACACCCCCTCCCTTCTCATGTTTAAGCCTGGGTTAGCTTGTTTTTCTAATCACTGGGAGCTACCGACAAACAGGGCTTAGCAGAAACAACAAACACAGGCAGACTACAAAGTCCCCAGGGCTTCCAAGAAGCTAGAGAGTGGCACTTCTGACAGAGAAGAGTTGTGGGGCCACCACCCTTTCCCAGGGGACCTGCCCAGCTCAGCAGCCACACTAATGTTGAGGGGAAGAAACTGGGAAACCAGGGTCAGCTGGGGGAATGAAAGGAAAGGTTGCTAGAGAAGGAACCTTCCTGGATGGGTGCAAGATTCTTCCAACTCACAGGAGTAAGTCTTTCTGTGGACTTGGGGCATGTCCTCCTTCTTCTTCCTCTTCTCCACTCAGTTCACCCATTGGGTCCCTTTTTCCAGGACTATTGGCCACTTCTACAGCCACCTTGACCCAGATCCCAGGAGAAAAACACTTTTCCAACAGGTTCTCAGACAGCCCCTCTCTGCCCTATTGGGATCCCCAGCCATTACCTTAGCTCCTCCTGGAGACCCTCATTGGCCACTAGGTATGTGCTGGCAAGTCCTGCCTTGACTAATTATAATAAGACTGATAAATAGCTCCATCACACAGACAGTTCCACCAGACAGATGAGGATACTCCCAGGTTTGTGTGGGAGGGACGTAGAGAGAGACATGGCAGGAAATTGCCTGCCGGTGACTCTCTCCCTGTCTCCATCACCTAGAAACTGCTCATCACTCCCTTTTCTACCTCCATCACTCTATCTGTGCCTGACCTAGCAAGAGGAACATGGAAAGGAAGTTCAAGAAAATCACCTCCTCTCAGAGAAATGGCTCAAAGGGCTGGAGCACCTGCTGTGCTGGGTGTTCAAGGTCTGATCCCTGGATTTGCCCAGACCTTTGATATTACAAGGATATGACATTGAGCAACTTGTAGAGTTGCCCTCCCAAACCACCAGGTGTGCTCCCTTCCCCCCAAGAAAAGAAGAAAATGGAAAAGTATCCCATTTTTCTAGCTGGAGACTTGTGGTTGGAGCAAAGTCTTGGACGGAAGGGAAATGTAGATCATGAAGGCTTTGAGCAAGATGCCTCCAAACAGTTCAGTGGCCTAGGGGCTGGCAGCTGCCTCTGTCCAGGGCAGCACAGCCTGCAGCCAAGTGTCCCAGCCTGCCCCTCTTGCCATCCTTCCACTCAGTTCCGAAGCCTGTTTCTTCAGATCCCTCTTAAATCTGGGGGAAGGAGTGATCTGAGTGTGATAAAGAATAATCAGGAGGCTCAGGTCCAAACCAGCTAGAGTGGTAGTCTAGGGACAAGGGCCTGCCCTGCCTACAATGAACCTCAGTTTGGTCCCCAGTACTCCATAGTTTCACCAGCACCACCAGAGCGATAGCTCAACAGTAGGGCATTTGCCTTTCACGCAACTGATCCAAGACGAACCTACGTTCGATTCCCAGTGTTCCATATGGTCCCTCAAGCCAGGAGCAATTTCTGAGCACATAGCCAGGAGTAACCCCTGAGCGTCACTGGGTGTGCATTCCCCCCTCCAAAAAAAAAAAAAAGAATGTACAATCTGGGACTAGAGAGATAGTAAAGAGGGAGAGGTGTTTGATTTGCTCACTGCTGACCTGAATTCAACCTCCAATATCCCATATGGTTCCTGAAGTTCTGCCAGGAGTGATTCCTGAGTAAAGAGTCAGGAATAAGCCCCGAGCATGGGCTTGGTCCCTAAAACAAACATAAACATAACAAAACAATACAGAAATATATGACTGGAGAGGTAGTACAGGGTGGTAGGGCACTTACTTTGCCTGTAGTCGACCTGGGTTCAATACCCAGTATCCCATATGGTTCTCTGAGTACTACAAGGAATGATTCCTGAGTAGAGTCAGAAATAACCCCCCAAAAAAAACAAAAAAGAAGAAGAAAAAAAGAGCAGAAATAACCCCCAAGTATCACCAATGTGGTCCTAAAAACAAACAGGAAAAGAATATTCCATCCTGTGTCAGTGATAGAACTCAGCAGTAGAAAACTTGCCTTGAGGCTCCATCCACCCCAGCATAACAAAAATAAAAAAGTCCAGTTGGCCTTGTGCTTTGTATGGGGGCTACACCTGGTTGCTGAGGAGCCTCTGAAGTCTGAATCATATCCCACACATTCAAGAAATAGGCTCTATATTTGAATCATATACCCTGTCCCGACTATTTGTGGTGTGTGTGTGTGTGTGTGTGTGTGTGTGTGTGTGTGTGTGTGTGTGTGTGTGTTGTTTTGGAGCCACATCTAGCAGTGCTCAAGAACTACTCTCAGTTCATTGTTCAAGGATCATTCCTGAAAATTCTTGGGAAACAATACAGTGTTACTAAACCCCTTTAGTGACCTCCTCCAACTCCAACTATTTTTAAAATTTATCTTTGCATTCTACCTATATTCTACCTATATTTGCCTGCAGAACTTGCTTTAATTGTTTGATTTGTCTTTTTTGCTGCTTGCTTGCTTTTTGGGCTATACCCAGTGGTGCTCAGGGCTTACTCCTCGCTTTGCACTCAGGAACTATTCCTGATGGTGCTTAAGGGACCATACAGGGTAGTGGAAATGAAACCTGGGTTGGTTCTGTGCTGGGCAAGCAAGAACCCTACCTGCTGTACTATTACTTAGGCCTTTATTCAATTCATCTTATTTTATATAAGATATAAGACCTTATTTTTCTTTTTTCTTTTTTTTTCTTTTCTTTTTTATCTATTTATTTGGTTTTTGGGTCACACCCAACAGCACTCAGGGGTTACTCCTGGCTCTATGCTCAGAAATCACTCCTGGTAGGCTCATGGGATGCTGGGATTCAAACCACCGACCTTCTGCATTCAAGGCAAACGCCTTACCTCCATGCTCTCTCTCCGGCCCCAGAGACCTTATTTTTCAAGTGACAAAGCCTTTTCCCCAAGCTACATATAATCCCTTCACCATTTTTTAAAGTATCAATATTAACTTTTAGGGTGAAATTTGGTTCATTTTGGTACATTATTTTGCCCCTTTGGTTTATTTTATTTTACTTTGAGGGGGTGTTACGACTCTTTTACTTCCTAACTATAAAAAACATCAACACATCCTGATCCCTGAGTCCCTGGAGCCACACAATGGCAGAGGTCCCAGAATTATGTGCTCATCCCACTAACTTTGGTGACTTTTTTTTTGCCTACCCCACATTGTTTCCCCTTAGTTGTCCTATAACAAAATGGCTTTACATCTGGTCAAGTTTGATCTTTAGAAAATGACTTGATGGGCCCGGAGATATAGCACAGCGGCGTTTGCCTTGCAAGCAGCCGATCCAGGACCAAAGGTGGTTGGTTCGAATCCCGGTGTTCCATATGGTCCCCCGTGCCTGCCAGGTGCTATTTCTGAGCAGACAGCCAGGAGTAACCACTGAGCACCACCGGATGTGGCCCCCCCAAAAAAAGAAAGAAAGAAAGAAAGAAAGAAAGAAAGAAAGAAAGAAAGAAAGAAAGAAAGAAAGAAAGAAAGAAAGAAAGAAAGAAAGAAAGAAAGAAAGAAAGAAAGAAAGAAAGAAAGAAAGAAGAGAGAGAGAGAGAGAGGAGAGAAAGAAGAAAGAAAGAAAGAAAGAAAGATAGAAAGAAAGAAATAAAGAAAGAAAGAAAGAAAGAAAGAAAGAAAGAAAGACACAAAGAAAGAAAGAAAGAAAGAAAGAGAGAGAGAGAGAAAGAAAAGAAAGAAAGAAAGAAAGAAGAAAGAAAGAAAGAAAGAAAGAAAGAAAGAAAGAAAGAAAGAAAGAAGAAGAAAGAAAGAAAGAAAGAAAGAAAGAAAGAAAGAAGAAGAAAGAAAGAAAGAAAGAAAGAAAGAAAGAAGAAAGAAAGAAAGAAAGAAAGAAAAAGAAAGAAAGAAAGAAAGAAAGAAAGAAAGAAAGAAAGAAAGAAAGAAAGAAAGAAAGAAAGAAAGAAAGAAAGAAAGAAAGAAAGAAAGAAAGAAAGAAAATGACTTGATATGTTCTGTTACTCTTCCAGGTGAAAATTATTATTCTCTGAGTTCTAGGAAATTTCTAGTGTGACTTTGAGAAACAGGGTATTCAGTCTATAAATTGTCTTGGGGAATATTGACCTTTTTCTAATGCTTAGAAGCCCTCAACCCCCAGGACCTGGGTCCCTTACCACATGCTGTAGCAACTGCAAGGACATGTATTCTCTAGCTGACTCTTTTCCCCAGCGTGGGGAATTTGGTTTGCTTTCAAGGTTGAGCTATTATGAATAGTGCTGCTATAAACATCTTTGTACAAATTGCTTTTTTATTTCCTTGGGATATGGTCTCCAAAGTGGGATTATCTGATCAAAGGATATGAACAGTATCACGCTGTTCAGTACATAACACAGGGAGGATGGGACCAATTTACAGCGACACTAGAAACATATGAAGAAATATCTAGTTTTCCCTTAAACCCTTGAGCAGCTTGAAGGCTTAAAAGGGGAGCTTGTTCCTAAGGAAACTACCCCTGCACAGGTGAATAGGAGTGTCAAGGAGCACAGGATTCTGGTCAGCTCTGGACCTGGTGTGTGTGGCTGCCTCTGGCCCTGAGTCTATCTTAGAATGGGATTTTGATTTATTTAGTATAAATCTGTTTGCTTTGTATACTCTAAGCACTTTTTTGGGGGGTGGGGAGGTCATACCCGATGACACTCAGGGCTACTCTTGGCTCTGTACTCAGAAATCACTCCTGGTAGGCACAAGGGATCATATGGGATGCTGGGATTTGAACCACCGTCTGTTCTGGATCAGCTGCATGCAAGGTAAATGCCCTACCACTGTACTATCTCTCTGGTCCCATATTCTAAGCACTTTTTAATTGCTTTGGTGGTGGTGGTGGGTAGTTAGGCCATATTCAGTGGTGTTCAGAGATCATACCCGTCTCTGTGCTCATGGATCATTCACGACCGTGTTCAGGGAATCATATATAGTAACGTGAATCAAACCTTGGTAGGTTTAATGTATGGAAAGCATTTTACCTCCTGTACTGTCTATCTCGCTGGGCCCACATTTTGCAAATATTAGGTTATATGCTTCACCTAGTAAGTTCACAGATTCTATTGCTGTTATCATGTTCATCTTTCTCTCGATGATGAAACTAAATTGTGAAGACATATTTGTCATCAGTTACATATCTAATAGGATTTGAA
Source organism: Suncus etruscus (assembly GCF_024139225.1). Taxonomy (NCBI): domain Eukaryota; kingdom Metazoa; phylum Chordata; class Mammalia; order Eulipotyphla; family Soricidae; genus Suncus; species Suncus etruscus. Next base: position 44,842,855 of record NC_064864.1, read on the forward strand.
CCTGGTGTTAGACCATTAGCTATTGTGCATGGCTCTTTGGCTAGGAATGGGCATGTTAGCCTATAACTTCTCTTCTTTGTCTGGGGCCTGAAGGGAAGAAAGACCCTAAGTTCTTCTACTCTGGGATTCAAATCTTTTTACACTAGCCTCCTACCTACCTCCTCTCATGTATCACTACCATCTGCTGAATCCTACATTCTGGTTAAGTACAGTTACATCTTTACATATCTTTTCCTTTAATACATTAAATTTTTGTTTGTTTTTGTTTTTTTTGGGCCACACCCAGTGGTGCTCAGGGGTTACTCCTGGCTCTGCATTCAGAAATCACTCCTGGCAGGCTCTAGGGACCATATGAGATGCCAGGAATCAAACCTAGTCTGTCTTGGGTTGGCTGTGTGCAAGGCAAATGCTCTACTGCTGTACTATAGCTATGGCCCAAATACATTAAAATTTTTTTTACAGGAGTCAGAGAGATAGTACATTTGCCTTGCACAAAACGAACCTGGGTTCAATCATTGGCATCCCCTTTGGTCTCCCAAGCCCTACCAGGAATGATTTCTTTTTTTTTTTTTTTTTTGGTTTTTGGGCCACACCCAGCGGTGCTCAAGGATTACTCCTGGCTGTCTGCTCAGAAATAGCTCCTGGCAGGCACGGGGGACCATATGGGACACCGGGATTCGAACCAACCACCTTAGGTCCTTAGATCGGCTGCTTGCAAGGCCAACACCGCTGTGCTATCTCTCCGGGCCCAGGAATGATTTCTGAGTTCAGAACTAGATGTAAGCCCTGAGCATTGGGAGTGGCCCTAAAACAAAGTCAAAAATGAACTAAGAAGAGTAAAAATTTTTGTTAAAATATTTTAATATAAAGCCTACATAATATTAAAATTAAATAATTAATATTGGGGCCGGAGAGATAGCATGGAGGTAAGGTGTTTGCCTTTCATGCAGAAGGTCATCAGTTCAAATCCCGGCGTCCCATATGGTCCCCCGTGCCTGCCAGGAGCAATTTCTGAGCATGGAGCTAGGAGTAACCCCTGAGCACTGCCGGGTGTGACCCAAAAACCACACACACACACACACACACACACACACACACACACACAAATTAAATATTAAAAGCATTAAACATTAAATATTAAGAGTATCTGATTAGTTAAATATTAAATTAATATTAATTGCTACACATAATGTTTATTTATATTAATAATTAAATATTTAAAGTATTAAAAGAATACCCATGATCTACTTAGTTTTTCATAGCCAGGTTTCAGGTATACAATGTTTCAACACCAAGCCCACCACCAGTGATGATTTTCCTCCATCAATAGATCACCTCTCCTTTTCACTGGAGTCACTCCTTGTAGGGTAGGGCTTAGGGGCCCATGCAGTGCAGGAGATAGAACTCAGGGTTTTGTGTGCTTTACAAAGTTTTCTCCTGGTCCCTGAAACCTCCCCACAATCATACAAGTTAAATGGTATAGAGGAGGAGACTGGAAACAGAGATCAGTATGTATCTAAGAGCATACAGCTAGCAGATGGCAGACGGGAGAATTTTAACCCAGGGACTCAAACATAGCCTTCCATGAAATGGGGTTTCTCTCTGCCCTCCTGCAGTCCTATTCTTCCACCTAATATGTTCTTTTAGTCCCAATTGCTTTTCTAAAAAGCGTAACAAGAAGGAAACAAGTCCTTTGGGCATGGCTGCACTCAAGTCTCTGCTATGGAAAGCACCTTGTGCTTTTGTGGACCCAGGACCACACTCTAAGCAAAGCCTAAATAACATTTCCTTTCTTGATTCTAAGTTCATGACCCTCTGAAAGTTGTGCACAAGGTTCCTTTTCCTGAATGACGTAGGTTCTTCAGCAAATTGACAGAAAGCACATGTTGGGCAACTTCTGATGGCAAGGAATAAACTATGCCTACTGCTCAGATTTCTCCTCCTCCTCTAGGTCCTCTGGGATGACTCAAAGATCAGAGGAACCAGGTGTAGTTTCTCTCAGCCCTACCTTGTCCTTGTACAAGCCCCAAATGTCTTGCACACACATTCTACTACCACATATTGAGAATAAAGAAGACATTCCTGTGATCCTGAGCAAATTGAAGATTCAGTGACAGCATTAATGCTCAAGGGTTTTTGGTATATTGTTGGATTCTACATTTGTGATATTGTGTCTTTTGTGGGGCCATACCTATGTGGTGGTTTCCATGCCTGCACACAGGGTTCTTCAAGAGAGAGACCCCATAAATGCATGGTGGCCTCAGGACTTCTAAGATGAACCAGGACTGGTCACCCAAGCAGCTGCTGGGGGTCAGCTTCCTGCCTCCCTGGGGGAGTCCCTGATCACTGCATCATCCTGTGTCACCTGACAGGGCATAAGTTATTGTTTGCATAAAAGAATATTGTCCACTATGCACATTTTTTGAAAGAAAATGTCTGTATTTACTGGGAATAAAATGTTTGAGAATTTGGGAATAAAAAGTGTTATGTGCTATGTCCAGAAGCTTCTGTGAGTTTTTTGAGTGCAAAATCAGCATTGGAACTCTGAGTGGGCATATACAGATGTCAAGATATATAAAAGGGGGGCCGGGCGGTGGCGCTGGAGGTAAGGTGCCTGCCTTACCTGCGCTAGCCTAGGAGACGGACCGAGGTTCGATCCCCCGGCGTCCCATATGGTCCCCCAAGCCAGGAGCGACTTCTGATGGCATAGCCAGGAGTAACCCCTGAGCGTTACCGGGTGTGGCCCAAAAACCAAAAAAAAAAAAAAAAAAAAAAAAGATATATAAAAGGGGCCCCGGAGAGATAGCACAGCGGCGTTTGCCTTGCAAGCAGCCAATCCAGGACCAAAGGTGGTTGGTTCAAATCCCGGTGTCCCATATGGTCCCCTGTGCCTGCCAGGAGCTATTTCTGAGCAGACAGCCAGGAGTAATCCCTGAGCATGGCCGGGTGTGGCCCCCCCCAAAAAAAAAAAAAAACAAAAAAAAAAGATATATAAAAGGGCTAGGTAGGAGCTGGTGAAATAGGACAGCAGGTAGGGCGTTTGCCTTGCAAGCAACTGACTCGGGTTCAATTCCTAGCACCGATATTGTGCCCCCAATCTGCCAGGAGTGATCCTTGAGCATAGAGCCAGGAATAAGTAAACCCTGAGCACTGCTGGGGGTGGCCACCAATCCAAAATAAATGGATGAGAATGGACAATCTCTTAGCTAAGCACTTCTATGAAAATCAGCAGGGAGGGGCTAGAGAGATAGCACAGCAGTAGGGTGTTTGCCTTGCATGCGGCGGACCTCAGAGGGACCTGGTTCGCTTCCTGGCATCCCATATGGTCCCTCGAGCCTGCCAGGAGTGATTTCTGAGTGTAGAGCCAGGAGTAACCCCTGAGAGCCGCTGGGTGTAGCCCTGAAAGCCGATTAATCATAAATAAAGTTTAAAAAAGAAAATCAGGGGCCGGAGAGATAGCATGGAGGTAAGGCGTTTGCCTTTCATGCAGGAGGTCATCGGTTTGAATCCCGGCGCCCCATATGGTCCCCTGTGCCTGCCAGGAGCAATTTCTGAGCCTGGAGCCAGGAATAACCCCTGAGCACTGCCAGGTGTGACCCAAAAACCAAAAAAAAAAAAAAAAAAAAAAAGAAAATCAGAGGCCGGAGAGATAGCATGGAGGTAAGGCGTTTGCCTTTCATGCAGAAGGTCATTGGATCGAATTCTGGCATCCCATATGGTCCCCCGAGCCTGCCAGGAGCGATTTCTGAGTGTAGAGCCAGTAGTAACCCCTTAGTGCTGCCAGGTGTGACCCAAAAACAAAAAAAGAAAAAAGAAAATCAGCAGAAATACTTACAGCAGAAGGTCTGTGGAGAAGAAGAGACAATAAAGGAGAGTGAAGTCTAATGCTTCATAAATAAGTGGAAGCATGGTCAAGTGTTCAAGCTGCCACCAGATGGATTCAGATAGGTTTGGGGCCACATGTAGCCAGGTGGGGCTGAGTTGAGGGTTCAGGCTTCTGGAAGGATAAACAGACCTGACCAGGCAGAGCCCAGCTAAGGGGTCTGAGGAATAAGGTGTAAAACTGCCTGTTCTCCACCCCCAATACTCGAGGTTCAGTCTGTACTCACAGACTCTATTGCCTTCTGGGACCAAGGTGGTTTTTGGGGGGTAGGCAGAGCAGAAATTCTCCAAAGAACCTTCGCCCTTCACCTCTTTGCTTCTCAGGCAAGGAACCTTCTCCCAAAGCTGCTGGAAAGGTTTTGCTGACTTCAGAGTGATGAAGGCAGGAGGAAGCTGGAGGCCTCTGAGCTGGGGAAGCTTTTGCTGAGCCTGCAGGCTACCCAGCCCCTTGCTGCTCCCTCATTACTGAGGTCCTTGGGCAGGAAACTTCTTTCTACTAGAAGGCCAAAAGAACCTGGGGCTATGTTAATGACCAGGCCTGAAGCAAGAGGTCAGTGCTCTTGACTGCACTTTTCCTTGAAATCCTGTCTGCATGTTTTTTTGTGGCTATACCTCCCCCACTCCAACTCCAAAACTTGTATTTTTGGCCTGAGCTCTGTCCTCCTAATAGGATCTTCTAAAAGTCTTGGAGAGGGAGGAATTTAGGAAGACCAAAAGGGCCTACTCCTATGTTTGAGGAGATCATCAACTGGGTCTGGGAAGCTAGGGAGGCTGAAGAGCTCTAGGGGTGCAGTACATACATACTCCAACAAGAATGACATACATTAATTAAACTTTAATGCAGCAAGAATGGTAGAATAGCAGAGGCCGGACTGTCAGGAGATCTCATCCATGTGTTAACTCTAATAAAGTTTTGATGTAATAGCGGGAAGAATCAAGATCCATTTCATAAGCCGGAGCAAGCAAGGGCCAGAGAAGGACTTTGAGCTCTTTCAGTTTACATGAGTGAAGTGATGAACTGGGACTCTTAAGACTGTTCTCTATGCCTCCAACCAGAGCAGTAACAGAAAGGGGTGCGGGGAACTGGGGCTAGACCTTACCCACATGGATGAAATCCCAGGCCCCAACAAGGCCAAATAGTTGATTGAATTCAAACCAAGGACCTCAGACATGCAGAGCATGAGTTACGTCCGAAACGCCCAAAAATTAAATTTTAATTTAATAAAAAATTTTTTTAAATTTTTGGGCTACACCTGGCAGTACTTAAGAGTTACTCCTGGCTCTGCATCCAGAAATCACTTCTGACAGGTTTGGGACCATATAGAATTCCAGAGATCAAGCCAGGGTTGGCTTTGTACAAGGCAAACACCCTACCCACTGTGCTATCACTTTGGCCTTTAATTGAATTTTAATATGAGTTTGGTTTGGGGCCACACCTAGTAGTACTCTGGGCTACCCTACCTCTGTGTCCTGGTGCTCTCCTCGCCAGTACTCAGGAGCCAAAGCAGTGGAGAGGATTGAGCCCTGGCTTTTTCATGAGCAGCACACACATTTGTTCTTTGAGCTAGCTCTTTGGTCCCTTTAGTTATTAAAAAAAATTGGAAAATTTTATCTGATTATGTTTTGGAAGCCACACTTGAGGGTGCTCAGCAGAGCTACATATGACATTGCTTCTGATTTCTCTCAGCAAAGCTTGGAATTCCTGCATGAAAAACAGCTCTTTGGGGAGGGCAGGTCAGTACTAAGGATGAAATTCGGGTCTCTTGCAACCAACTGAGCCATATACCTGTCTCCAAAAAGTCACTTTTGTTTATGACAGTGCCCAGAGCTTAGTCCTGGTAGTGCTGGGGTGGAGTGGGACCATATGCTGTCTAGAGATGTAGTATGCGAGGCAAATGCCTTACCTCTTGTGCCATCGCTCTGCTCTGCTTCCCCAAGTAAGTTTTAAGCCTGTGTGTTGACCATTTAAGGGACTCTCTTGAGTTAAGCCTGGAGAATGTCAAGACTCTGAGCTGAATTTTTGAAGTACAATTTTTAGCATTTTGTTTTCTTTGGTGGTTGGTGGGAATGTTACCAAGCCCTGCAAATGCTTCTGAGAGGTGCAAGAAGTGGGAAGAGGGATGGGTAGTATTTCGTCTCAGTAGCAACCTAGTGAAGGTAGAGGCAGCCGAGCAGAGGGAGGGACCTCTGGGATAATGCAGACAAGACAGAATGCCAGACGGAGCCTGCATCCTTCCACCCAGGATTCTTTTAAACTTCTCTCTCTGTTTCTGCTCCTGGGAGAGGTTCCTGCTTCTAATCACAAGAACTTTGACGCTAGGGAAGGAGCCCTAAGCGCCTCATAATTGTTGCCCCCCCCCAGTACCCCCAGGAAACAAACGAAGGATGAGGGGCTGAGGATGCTTTGACCAGGTGTTCTGAGCCCTGTGAGAGGACGGAGGCGCTGGGAGCGCAAGCGGCATGGGAGTCCCCTGCTCGGTACCGCGCTGCAGGCAGGCGGATCCTGCCCAGCGCCGCCTGGCCAGCCAGGGCTCTGCGTTCTGAGCCTTGCGCCTCATTGCGAGGTTATTAATAGGGAGTTTGTCTGGTGTCAGAGCGCAGACTATAAACTGCATTAGCATTACCCCATAATCTTATTTAGTAAACACTCATGCCGCTCCGTCTCCTGTAATTGCATTGGGAAGATGCAATATTTATGAAAGGGGAGAGGCGGATGTCACTGCTTATCCCAGCGCTGCAGTAAAAGTCCCGGGAATGTGGTGTGGGGACTGCTGGAGGGGCAGCCCCGATCATGAAGCAATGTCTCTGGGGGGCTTCTGGAGCTGCCCCCAACCCCATCTGAGTCTAAGGCAGGGGAGTTGGGGTATAAGTGGGGGCAGCAGCAGCCACACTCCTTGGCATTACACCTTTTAGAGATCCAGAGCCCTGGAGAGGATATGGGGAGGGGGCTTCACTGAGCCCTTCAGGGCAATGAGGCCCCCCACTTTGGCTTATTCACAGCAGAGCTGTTTATGTAGAGGAGTCCCCGTCACTGCCTAGCCCAGGTTTGGGAGGCCCTCTGGGGTCCAGAACAGCAACCAACTGGAGGAAGGGGGCCAGGAATCTGGCTGGGCCAGAGTTTCTTTAGCAGTCCTGACACCTGGTGAAGCCCAAAGTTCTAAATTCCTGGGCAGTAACCCTCTTTAGCCCCTTCTGGATTCCCCCCAGTTCTGAGGCTAAAGTCCCCACACTTTAGCCTGTCCAAGTCTGCTTGGAGTGGGGGGAGGGGGCTGAATGCAAACTTGTTCAGTTTCTCACCTGGGGTGCTCCCCCCAGTGAGTCTGTACCCCTGATTTTCAGGCTCCTGGATGAAACACATTACACCATTGCATGTGTGCCCGACGTGGGCACCTTGATGGGGCCTGAGGGGCCTGGAGGGAGTCAGGGCTCAAGAATAAAACAGGAAGACCCTTTCTATGCCAGAAGCTGCTGTGGGGGAAGTGCCTGGGGAGCCCCTGTCTGTAGCTGTAGGATTTGGGGGAGCTCACTGAGCAAATCTTAGCTGAAAGGAAGGAGGGTACCAAGCAGGTACTTCCTCAGTCATTGGCTGAAAATAGCTCTCTGGTGTTAGGGTTGGAATGATCTCCAGAAGCCGGTGTGGTCTGATGCGATGATGCATGGTTCCCTTACCTGCATCCATTGCTGCATTGTTTTACACACACACACACACACACACTCTCTCTCTCTCTCTCTCTCTCTCTCTCTCTCTCTCTCTCTCTCTCTCTCTCTCTCTTTCTCTCTCCCTCCTATTGCAAGGGTCTCTGGTTCCCAATGCTTTTAACATTCATTGTAGCTGGTGGAAGTGCCACCCTGAGATTACAGGTAGGATACCCAAGCAGTAAACACCTCCCTCAAGAAGCACCCACTGGCCTAATTTTCAGCAAAGGGGAAAATCGTCTTTTTCCTCTTCAGAAGCTCACTTTGGGAGACTGGGTGGGAGAGTGGAACCCCAGCAGCTGAGAGCTGGGGAGAGGCAGTGCAGGTGGGTCCTGGCCCTCCCTGTGTCAGTTCCCTTACCGATGTGATGTCCCATTAATCACAACACTGCAGTCCAGTTGGGGGAGCCCTGTGCCCGGTGGCATGGGTGTCCAGTGGGGATAACGGGATTATTTCCGGGGAGATCCGCTGCCTGGGGCAGGGGCGCAGGCGGCAGAGCCTCCTTCCCTCAACCCGTCCCTTGGCAGTCCAGGAGCGCCTGCGGCTGCAGGGCAAGTGTCAGAGCGGATGCGGGTGGCAAGCGGGTGGCAGGGCCTGGCTAGCCTAATTCAATTAGCTGGGATGCTGCCGCCTGGGCGCAGCTTGGGGGCCCTCTGGGGCTCCACTCCAGGCAGCTGCTCTTTGTGCTCCGATCCTATGCATATGGATACAGTCCCTCCCCTTTCACACACACACACACACACACACACACACACACACACACACACACACACACACACATTTTGGCACCTGCGGCTCCCCTTCTCCCCTTGGAGGGAGGCTGCGACTTCGGTCTCCTCGAAAAAGTTGGGGAAATTTGAGGCCCAGGTGTGTGAGAGAGACGGAGGGATCTTATCTCTGCAGAGGGGGTTCAGGGAGTGCGATCCAGTGTGTGTGTGTGTGTGTGTGTGTGGTGTGGTGTGTTAAAAGCCAGTTTGGGTTTTGTGTTGGTTCTGCACAGTGAGTGCAGCTGTCCTGTTGGAGTGCTGAGGAGATTGTCTCCAAAAGGCTGTATTTCCTCTGCAGTGTGGGCCTGAGAGAGTGCGGCAGCACCAGTACCAGTGCTATAAACCTGCAGGGCCTGTGTGTCTGTGTAAGGCAGGGGTTGGGAGAGTGGCCAAAGTCCCAATAAATTTCTGGTGTAAGAATTGCTCAGAGGGGGCTGGAGAGATAGCATGGAGGTAAAGCATTTACCTTGCATGCGGAAGGTCGGTGGTTTGAGTCACGGCATCCCATATGGTCCCCCAAGCCTGCCAGGAGCAATTTCTGAGCATAGAGCCAGGAGTAACTCCTGAACGCTGCCGGGTGTGACCCAAAAACCAAAATAAATAAATAAATAAATAAATAAATAAATAAATAAATAAATAAATTGCTCGGAGAGTTTATTTCAAACTCCACATTCCTTTATTCCAGGACGCAGAGAATCCACCTGGCTCTGTGCATCATGACTCAGGTGTTCATTACCAGCACACTGACCTCTGCTCAGCCAGCACTTCAGTTCAGCGTCAATATAGGGCCTGAAAAGCCCAAAGTGACCTATTTTGTCATTGCCAACGTAACCTAAGCTGAACTCCTAGAGGTGTCCAGGAGTCCTTTCACCTGGGCTCCCCAATTTCATTGAAGACAGAGGCCTGAAACACCTTTGTGGTGGTCTTCACCAGCCTTCCCTCAATGATCCCAGAGGGTCTGGTATTGGGGTCAGAAACCTGGTTATATCTAGCTACTGCGGTTTGCCTCTTCCTTTGTTGCAGAGAGTAATGGAAGACCTTCTCTCCCCAGAGCAATAAGGCAGCATGGCACCCACCCCAGTTTTCACCCTGGGAGTAAAGTGGCTCCCAGAGGCTATGAGTGCCTTCGGCAACAAGACCTCCTGCCTTCCCCAGACCTTACAATCAAGGAGCAAGCAGCTATCCTGAAACTTCCATACCACATCCATCATAATATTAGTCTTCAAATTCATTGCAGTTGTGTTAGAGTCCCTGATGGGGTGGGAGTGGGAGGGGTGAGTCCCCAGGTATGGGAGCTGGAGTCTGTACAAGACCTTGATGCTAGATAAACAGGCTCTGCGCAGGGAAGAAGCAATTCTGGAAGCCAAACTTATTTGAAGGGTCTATCATGTCCTGAATCTTCTCTCTAAATCTGTCCACCCCATTCCTTTGTCTTAGTGTCTGTCTAGTGAGGAGACCTACCTGGGAAGGAGCTTCCAGAACCACTGCTGGGAAGTGGCACAGAGGGTCTGTGAAATGCCCTTAGGGGACAAGTGATCAGGGAGGTCTGAAGTTCAAGCTGGCTACTCAAGGATGATGGGGCAACAGCTCCTATCAGAAATAATTTCTATTCTGTCAGGAACTGAGCAAGGAACCCTGGGTGTGGGTGCACAGAACACAGTAAAGCACACACAGGGTGAAGTGGGAAGGGGAAGATGTTGGTCCCTGAATCAGGGCTGCTGTGCTGGGCAGCACGGGAAAAGTTTGTCTACTATCCTCAGTCTCCTGCTTCTGTGGGAACTTCCACTAACAGGGGATTGTGTACCTCCCTTCTATATTGGTTCTTGATCCCTGTAAGGATCCGATGGGATACTCTCCAGCACTGAGGAATCATTGAGTTGTGCAGTTGGAACTAGCCTGACTTGCTCCTTCCTCCCCCACTAAGATGGAGACAGCCTCTTCTCCCCCACAATCTGTAGGTCCTAGCCCCTTTAGCACCAACTATGGGTGAGGGGCACCCCCTTCAGGGAAGGGGGAATTTTCTGGAACCTTTAATGAGGCAGATGGGCAAGGTAGAGGGGCACCTTTGGTACTAGACGACCATGTCTTATTATAATGCATCTGTCCCACTACATGTTTTGTAGCCTAGTTTACCCTGCCTGTGATATGGGGCATCCTATCTCCCCTGCCCATACCTACAGATGTACCTCTGGCTATTCCTCCAATAACTACACTAAGAAAGAAGGCCTCCCTCTGCAGACAGTGTGCATCTGTAGATTACTCACATTTCATATAGGGGTGGAGGGACACCCTTACCAGGGAGCAGCTGCCGAGAAGCACTTCCCAGACTGTTCCAGAAAGCTCACGGGCCTGCTCCTGGAACCCAAATCCACATTGGTTTGCAGGTGTAGCTCACTAGCCCAACATTAATCCATAAGGACACCCAAGAAATCTTCTTTGGGTACATGAAAATAAATGTTTTTCTTAAAAACGTGACTTGGGTATCTTCACAGCTATTCTCACTGTCATGCATGTACTCACACCCAGTTTTCCTCCTGGTGGACCCAGTCCCACAAACACAAAGTAATTAAGTTATCATACACACCCCTCAGCTAAAAGACAACCCCTGGCCCAGGGGTCTCTCCCAGGAGGGGAGGATCCAATGAAGCCTCCTCCTGTGGCTGAACCCTCCCTTTTCTCCTCCTCTGCCCCCAGCCTCAGCCCCAGCTGCTCCTCTTTTTTAATTGGAGGCACTTCTTTATTCTGCAGCAAGGATAGGGGTGGTAGTGCTTGTGTGTGTGTGTGGGGGGGGGGTTGGTGTGTTACCAGGTGGCCTCAGGGCTAGAACCCACCCAGATGTATAGAAGATAGGCATGGATCACATCTGCCAAGTTTGGTGTTCAGGAATCAGGTTGTAATAAATAGACACAGAAAACTAGCTCTTAAGTCCTGATTCAGTCCCTTTCAAGCATTTTGTGCCTTGTTTTTCTCATCTGTGAAATGGAGATTTAAAAAAAAAAAAGTCATATCAACAGGGCAACTAGAAGCCAGGATGAGATCATTACTGTGACTGAGCATACCTAGGACATACTAGGGCTTTGAATGCTGCTTTCCCCCACCTTCCACCCTCACTTTTCTAACAAGTTACTCTACAAAACATGTAAAAATACTGTTCTGGAAACACAGAAGCGGTGCCAAACATGAGCTCTGCTTGAGACTCTCCTTTATTTCCAAACACTTTCCAATCTGAAAACAGGGGAACATTATTTCTGATTCGGGCAGGGACCCCAATGAACCTCCACCCTCTTGATTTCTCTTTAGGCAGAAATAAGAGGCTCACAGCAATTATCCCATTAGAAGACAGGGGCCAACGTCAAGACTTAAAAGAACCCCAGCTGGAAGTAGGCCAAAGGTCTCAGGACCTGGGCTGGAAAAAAGTAGACTCTGAGAGACAGAGAAGGTGGGTGAGGAAGAAAGAATGAGCAAGTGAAGGCAGGTAGGCAGCTGGGAGGGCAGGGGAAAGATGGGCTGGCCCTGGGCTGCTAGATCTTGAGAAAAGATACCTGCCAGTCTTAGTGGGTTAATCCCATCACACTCTGACCTCTGCCACCCTCAGGCTGGTCTGAGAAGGGACAGGTCTCCTAGGTGTTCTGGACACTGGCACCAGAGCTAAGGATTTCAAGCAGACTTCAGGTTAAAACAGGCAAGAATAGCCTGGAAAAGTGCATATAGAGGAGGACGGATATTGGAAGAAAATATATTAGGAACATCTCAGGACTTCCCTGTAGGGCCAAAGAGGGGCAAAGAGAAGTGGTTCCTAGGATGACTTATAAAGGGTTTGATGGCAGCAAGCAGAACTGTGGTTAGAATGGCCATGAGTTACTACAAAAGCTGAATGTTCCCCCCCTCCCCATCATCTCCAGCCTTCCAGAGGAAAAGCAAACCAGTTAGGATCTTGGGGGTGCTTTGGGGATTGAAGATCATCTCTCTCTGAGAGACTTTGGGCAAGTTGATTTATCTCAATGAGGCTCAGTTGCTTGTTTCTTGTTTTAACTGAGATGCACTTTATGTGCCATAATGTTCAGCCTTTCATTCAGTTCCATGGTTGGTAATAGAGGCCTCATTCTAAAAAGGAAGTTTGCGACCCTGTCAATCATTTCCTACTTCCCCTTTTTCCAGCTCCTGGCAACCACTCCCCTACCTCCTGCCTCTATGGATTTGCCTATAGTGGATAGTTTGGATCAATGCAATCAAACAAAATCCTTTTGTATTATGCTTCTTTCACTTATCATAATATTTTCTAGATTTTTCTGTATTGTAGCATAAACTGAAATTTTATTTTCATGGTGAAATATTATACCTAATTGTATTATTTATTCTATTTATTATTTTATTAAATTTTATTTGTTTATTCACATTCTATTTATTCATTCATTAGATGAGATTTTTAGTCCACTCATTTCTTAGTCATTATGAACAATACTGCTAGGAACATTTATTCCATCCTCTTAATTATCTTTTTAAAAGGGGGATGTTTGGGCTAGGGCCATATCTCTAAGGACTGGAGTGTATGTTTTGTATGTGAAAGACTTTGTCTCAACCCATGGTACCAGACTTGCATAGTCATGTTAGAGCAGTCCCTGAACACTCCCAGGTGTGCCCCCCACAAAAAAAAAAGTAAGACTGTTCCTATTAACTCTATAGTGTTATTGACAATATTCAATGAGATCAGGCCAATGTGTGCTTGACACATAATTTCTCAGTTAGACATTTAGCTTATCTCTACTTTAGTTTTCTCAAGATAAGAGGCAAGAAAGAGGCAAATTCAGGTTCCAACAGCGCCCAAAGAAAGTTATAGGACTTCCTGAGTAGAAGTAGAGTATCTGGATCGGGCAGGTAGAAAGGAAGGAACTGGTAAGGCAATAGAGCTTTCTTGTTCTATTTCTGCCTAGTGCTTACATAACACCACCAATTTCATGTTTTGGCTTTGCCTGGGATGGACCTTGGTCCACTTGTCTGGAGCCCATATAAGGTTTTCCCATAGAGATGAACTCCAACAGTGGCCAGGTTTCCAGGCAAACCTATAAAAGTCAAGCAAGTTGGGTCCTGTTTCTCTATGATAATCCATGATGATTCTAAATCTTTCTGAAAAGTTTTCTGCTGTCTATGAAGTAGGACGTGCTCATTTTGAATTGTTGTAGTTTATTTTGTTCTTATTGTCATTTGATTTACCACATTCGTTTTTTTCTTCTCCTCTGACCCCCTCAGTGAAAATGGATCCCTATGGCAGGCACTTTGTTTACTAATCCCATAGTAGTTAGGTACTCAGGAAGTCTCTGATCAAGAAGGAGCTAGGTCATTTATTATCCACTCAAGGTGAGTAAAGTGAGTTAATGGGGGCTGCAGTGCTAAGTGTGTAAATTATTCCAGGCCTGGAAGGGGCTCCCTTCAGAGGGAACACATGGTCCAAATGATTGCAATAGAACTTAAGTAGAATATGAAACTTCTTCACATTCTAGCATCTTGCCTGGTAGATAATCCCTCCCAGGCAGACCTGTTGAATCTGACATCTAACAGAAATAGGTCCCACAGAAGCTGCACCTTTCCCAGCTTGATTCCCAGAGGATGGGCAGAACTTCTCCTCCTGGAGGGGTGGAGGGAAGAAGCAGAAAAGGGAGTTTCCTCCCTCACTCTTGGCCTTTAGCCAGCTCCAGGCTGAATTTAGCAAAGGCCTACTTAGCCCTCTTGCTTCATTACCCTGGTCTTGAAGCCACCAAGCCCAGTCCCTCTGCCTTAAGCCCCTAGGCCACCCTCCCAAGACAAGATCTCTCTCCATAGCCCCTGACTTTCTTCTGGCAACCATTAGGGCAGAAAGCAAGCCCCTGACTTTCTTCTGGCAACCATCAGGAGAGAAAGCACACACACACACACACACACACACACACACACACACACACACACACACACACACAGAAAGCAAGCCCCTGACTTTCTTCTGGCAACCATCAGGAGAGAAAGCACACACACACACACACACACACACACACACACACACACACACACACACACACACACAGCCTGGGCTTGCTCTGGAGGTTTCTCTATTAGAATGAAAGGATGTCTGGAGACCTAGAGGTGGTCTTCCCAACTTTCTGAAAGTCTTCTCTGCTTCTTTCACACAGAGTAGCCAGGCTGGTGGGTTATCTCTTTATTTCTCCATAACAGAGAGCTCCGTTGTTCACAGGCCTGAATCTTAAAGGGAGGACAAACCTGAACTCACCATCCACCGGCAGGCGCTGGGCCTCTGGCACGGGGGTGGGGGGGTGGGGGGAGTTGGAATCCTGGTATTTTCTAGCAAACTGACCTTGAAGTTGGGGTGGGGGAGAGAGCAAATCATCTGGCTGAAGGACAGGTGTTTCCGGGCTGGGGTCGTCCGAGACACTCTCATCTCCTGCTTAGGGGCCTGACTCCCCGAGGGGCCCCAGTCAAAGTGAGGGGGAGGCTCCTGGCCGTGGGAAGAGCGCGCTAACCTGGCGAGTTGCAAGCCTCTGCTCTGGGGGTGGCCGCCTCCTTCCCCCCCCTCCTCTTTGCAGTCTCTCTCCTCTTATTTCCCTTCCTGAACTACTTACTTCTCCGGGGCTCTGTCTCCTCCTGTCCCTTCTTCATCTCTGGCTCCTGCCTGCTCCTCAGCTGGGCTCCCCTCTCCGCCCCTCCCCCGCGCTGTCATTCACCCCGCTTCTCGGCGCGCACAGCCAATGGAGAGACCCGGCCGAAACGGCGAGGCTCGCTCGTACCGGGCTTTTTCGCCCCGGTGATTGATGTCCCAGAGTCAACAGCGAGCGAACGAGCAGCCAGAGAGGGGTCGGAGCGGCGGGAGAAGGGAAGAACACGGCGCCCCTCGCCTCCTCCTCCCCTTCCCCGGCGTTAGCCCTTCCCCGCACTTCGTCTCCAAGTCTCCGCGCAGCCGGGAGCCGCCGCGGCCGCGGCCGCCTCCTCCGCGCCCTGCGCGCTGCCCCCGGGAGCCCAGCGCAGAGCGCGCCGCCGCCGCCCGGGCCCCCCTTGCGGGGCCGGGGCCGGGGCCGGTGGCCAGCATGGAGCACCTGGGGCCGCACCATCTCCACCCCGGCCACGCGGAGCCCATCAGCTTCGGCATCGACCAGATCCTCAACAGCCCCGACCAGGGGGGCTGCCTGGGGCCCGCCTCGCGCCTGCAGGACGGAGAATACGGCCTTGGCTGCCTGGTCGGAGGCGCCTACGCTTACGGCGGTGGCGGGGGCCCCGCAGCCGGGGCGGGAGCCGGGGGCGCGGGGGCCTATGGCCCGGGCGGCCCCGGCGGCCCGGGCGGCCCGGCGGGCGGCGGCGGAGCCTGCAGCATGGGCCCGCTGGCCGGCTCCTACAACGTGAACATGGCCTTGGCGGGCGGCCCCGGGCCGGGCGGCGGCGGCGGCGGCGGCGGCGGGGGCGGCGGCGGGGGCCCGCTGAGCGCCGCGGGGGTGATCCGGGTGCCCGCGCACAGGCCGCTAGCCGGCGCGGTGGCCCACCCTCAGCCCCTCGCCACCGGCTTGCCCACCGTGCCCTCGGTGCCCGCCGTGCCGGGCGTCAACAACCTGAGCGGCCTCACCTTCCCCTGGATGGAGAGTAACCGCAGATACACAAAGGACAGGTTCACAGGTGAGTCCGGCCGGTGCGCGTCCCGGCCTGGCCACGGCCGGGGCTCTGCGCTCCTGTCTCCCGCGCCCGCCGGCGCCCCGCAAACCCGCTTTGCGCGCGGGGTCGCAGCCGCCGCCGCCGCCGCCTCCTGGCCTCGCTTCCCCTAAGTTCGGCCGCCCGCCGCCACCTAGCACTTCCCGCGCTCGCCGCTCCGAGTTCTCCCAGCCCGGGCCCCTGCTTGCGGCGCTTCCCGCAGGATCCGGGCTCTGCCAAGAGCCTCTCTCGGGGCCCCTCTAGGCGCAGGGAAGGGGGTCGTCGCTTCACAAGTGGCTTGGCCAGCCTTGGGGGTTCGGGGATCTCGGAGCGAGGGGAGCAGAGCAAATTGGTTCTTGTGTCCCGCCAGTGTTGGTTCTCCGGCCTCGGCCGGTTGAGCGACAGGAACAGGCACAGAAGAAAAGAACTGTACCCCCCAATACACACACACGCACACGCACACACAAACACACGCACACGCACACACACACACTCACGCGCACATGTCTACACTTCTGCCCGGTAAGCTAGAGGCCCCCTGAGCCGCAGGCCGGCCCGTCTTCGCCGGCTGCCAACTCCGTCTGGGTCGGTGGCAACTCGCTGAGCCGCCTGCTTTGTTTCTGTTTCTCTCCGCGATTAGTCTGATCCCCCGGGCCCAGTCCAGTCCCCCCGGGCGTGAATAATATACCGGTCCAGCCTGCGATCGATCGGCGGGAGGACAACTCTTGGGACCATTCGGCACGCGGCGGCGCCTCCATTCGCCCTGGCCGCTGCCCTGCCCCGCTCCTTGCTCCCCGGCCCGGCTCCCTCCGTTGCTTCGAGCTAGGCCCCGCTTCACTTCCTGCTGTCCTTGGCGTTCTGTGAAGCCCTGATTGCGCTCCTCTTCACTGGGGAGTAACCTCCAGCCGAACTGGGACTTCCCGGCCGGGCTTTAGCTAAAGCGGGGGCCCAGGCCTCCAACAATTGCTGATTGCTGCGCAGGACTCCCCTGGGGCCCGACAACTTAAAACCACGTTGAGAATCTCCTTTGGCTCATAGGAGTTCTGTGTTGTAGGTAGCAATCCTGTAGCAACCCTGCTCCCTGCTACCGGTTTGGTCTTGGAATCATGGCCCAGATCTTGGAATTGTGGCAAAAATTGTGTGTGTGTGTGTGTGTGTGTGTGTGTGTGTGTGTGTGTGTGTGTGTGTAGGGAGTGTTGGGAATGTTTGGGGACAGAGGCAGATCCCGTTTCGGGTGGGCCTTTAGGAAGGGTCCCACACTCAGGGACCCCTAATGCCCTAATCTGGGTCCTCCGGGCCTGTGAGGCCAGGCCTGATGTCCATCGCTCTGCCCCATGGAGCCACTCTCGTGGAACTCCAGCTGCATGGAATCATTAGTCCTGGGTCTCTGGTTAAAAGAACTCCACATAGGTCTACCTTGGCCCTCCAAAAACACCCCATTTTCTCTTGAGGTAGCCTGGGAAGGGAGTGTCTGGCGGCTGCCTCGTGTGAACTCTGTCCCCGTGGAGCTGCTTCTCTGCCTGTCTGTTCTGTGCCCAAATGGGTACTTTTCTCAGTTGTGGACGGTGGCTACTGTGCCTGTGGCTGTGGTAGGGCCTCAGGTTAGGACTCGGGAGCTGCCAGGGGTGTCTTTGAGGCTGGGGGTCGGGTTGTATGGTGGTTGCAACCTTTAGTTCCAACAACGAGTTCTCTGAGCGGCAGGGAGGCGGCGCGCCGGGCAAGGCTAGTGGGAGCCCGGGGCTAGGGAGGACTCGGTGGCGCGGAGATGGCGTCGGCCTGGCGGGCTGGAGGGGCCGTTCCCAGCCCGGCTTGACGCGGAGGGCTCTGGGGCAGGCTCGGGCTAAGCTGGTGGGCTCTCGCCGCTGCCGCTGCGCTGGCTGTTCGCGGGGCGTCGGGCTTGGGACGCCTCCTGACACTCTGCCGCTTGCCTCTGCCGTCTGTCTGTCTCCCGCTCCAGTGGCCCTCTCACCCTTCACTGTAACACGCCGTATAGGTCACCCCTATCAGAACCGGACGCCCCCCAAGAAGAAGAAGCCGCGCACCTCCTTCACGCGCCTGCAGATCTGCGAGCTGGAGAAGCGCTTCCACCGCCAGAAGTACTTGGCCTCGGCGGAGCGCGCCGCCCTGGCCAAAGCGCTCAAAATGACCGACGCGCAGGTTAAAACCTGGTTCCAGAATCGGCGGACGAAGTGGAGGTGAGAGGGGGCGACCAGGCCTGGGCCTGAGAGTGAGGGCAGACAATTCCTTCCCCGCGCCAGACTCAAGTCGCTTCCCAGGAGCCCACTGCTCCTGCCAGGCTCTTGGGGAGCGGGGAAACTGGGGCTGAAAACCCCGACTCCTTAGAGTGGAGAAACAGCCCGGCTAGATTTAGGCTGGGCTTCTGGGCTCAGGGCTCCTGTGGGTACTAGAGACACTTCCTTGCCCAAACATTGAAGGTTGTTGGCCTCCACCCCACCCGGGGCTCCCCCACGGAACTTCTGGGGCCTCGGGCCCGCAGATCTGGGTCTTGCTGTCTCTCCTTGCTCCCCAGATGCCCGCAGTGCACACCAGGGAAGGGGAAAATCAATCTGAGCCTGCTGTGATGGGGGTTCCTAGATCCCACTGAAAGTGGATCAATTAGGAGCAGATGGAGATGTGTGTGAGAGATTTCCTCTTTGCATCGTGACCCCCACGACACTTACTACACCCACCCTCATGCACGAACCCCCACCTCTTCCCTTTTAGATCTGCCTCTAACCTTATGGACACCAGGCATTCCTACCTTCCTCCTGTACCTTTGGCCCGAGTTTCCTGTTAGCGGAGCCCTCTGGGGGAGCACTGCAGAGTCTGTGTGCAGACGGTTGGAGGGCCTGGGGCTGGAGGGAACTGGAGTTTCCTCTTTTTTCTGAATGAAGGCAAGGAATCTGCCCGGATTCCACCGTCAGCACCACAAAGGAAACCAGTGCTTTCCCCCACTCCCCATTCCATTTACTGGGGGAAGGGCTGGGGGACCTGGCTCAGATCACTGGAAAACTAGTTAAAGAGGGAACCCCAGCTCACGAGGTATCAAGGCCCATGGAGGGCTAGGCTGTGGTCTGTGGATTGCACCCAGGCTAGCCCTGGGACCATTCCACAGTAGGGGTTCAGGGCGAAAGACAGAGTGGTAGACAAAGAGAGAAAACACAAAGGGTGAGGGGGTGCTAGAATAGGTACCCCACCCCAGGGAGAATAACAACAACAACTAGGCTGCCTGGAGAAGACGTTTGTATAATAAAGGGAAGCCATCAGTGGTTAGAGCCTACATTTTCGTTTTAGTCAAATCTCCTTAATTCTGAGCGCAGGAGAGGGCATGGGTGATTGGAAACCGAAAGACCAGCAAACCAGAAAGACCTGGCGTTAGTGGGAGAGAAAATGGGAGCAGTTGGAGAAGTGGGGAAGGAGGGAAGAGCAGAGGCAGAGACACACGGAGCGAAAGGCCAGAAGGGGCAGCGGATGGAGGCCGGCGGCCGCCGCTCAGAGAGGCCCTCGCCGGCTTCACGCGGCTTTATCGATCGCCTACAAATTGCTTCTGGAGGCCCAGGGGACTCCCATTAGGTCTGTCCACCTTAGAGACAGACGTTTGATCTCAGTTGACGGGTGGAGGGGCGGCATTAAATGGAATGAGTGAGTCACCAAGTCCCCAAATCGCCTGGGAGGAAACTGGGCAGCCCGAGGGAGTCCCAGCAGGGCACCAGCTCGACCAGACCAGGGGAGACGGGACTGGACTGGAGAGACTGGGACTGGGCAACTCCTGATCTTATGCCGGCGCCCTTGTCTCTGCCTCTGCCCCAAGGTAGGGAGCTAAGGTCTCTCAGGCTGGAGATGGAATCTAGTCTTCCTGTGTCCATGCAGGCTTCGGGCATTTAGAAGAGGAGTCCTGGGGAGTGCCAACTGCTTGGGACTTGTGGACTTTCCCCTAGTAGTTCCGTCTTTTGCATCCAGTCTTTGTGGACCCTTACAATAGGGACTGTGTTCAAGGGGCCCAAGCTAGAGTCTGAGGAGCTGGGTGTCGCGGGACTCTCTCAATAATGGCTTGTCCTCGGTGCAGGCGGCAGACCGCGGAGGAGCGGGAAGCCGAGAGGCAGCAGGCAAACCGCATCCTGCTCCAGCTCCAGCAAGAGGCCTTCCAGAAGAGCCTGGCGCAGCCGTTGCCTGCAGACCCGCTGTGCGTGCACAATTCGTCGCTCTTCGCTCTGCAGAACCTGCAGCCCTGGTCCGATGATTCCACCAAGATCACCAGCGTCACGTCGGTGGCGTCGGCCTGCGAGTGAGCCTGGCCGCCCGTGAGACCCAAGAGTCAGGACTATGCCGCCCCCTTCACCTCGGACTTTCTGGGAAGGGCACGGCCTGTCAGGTGGGCTCCCAAGCTGTTCTCTCTTCCGTGGAAAAGAAGAAAAGGGGCACTGGGGCAGGGACTCGGGGCCTCCTCCACCCCACGCCTGCCTGAACTGTTCGGAGTCCTCTCAGTTTGCGTTTATTTTATTTTATTCTGGTTTTTAACCTGGGGAGAGGCGGGGGAGGTGGGGTAAGAGTTCTGGTTCCCATCCCCCAGGGACAGCCAGGGCTGGCACTTGACCTTGCCACGGGAGACCCTGTCCTGATAGTATCGCGCTCACCACAAGCCAGCACCCAGAGTCCCTCACAGAGGTGATTTACACATTCTCCTGGGGTAACCCGGAGCCACATGTAGGGGACCAACAAGGTAGAATGCCACACTCACACAGGGCCCTCCCCTTCAACATGAGCTATGTCAGGGGTGATATGACACCTTAGGAACAGTCAGTCCTGCTCTGGGACACCGCCTGCCTCCAGTAGTCACAGACTCGCCCCTCAGCCTGCCAGGTCCTTATCGCACATTCTAGCCTCGCCCAGATGCCATGGGCAGGTTTCCCCATACTCAGCCCATTTCTACAGATCCTGGTCATGGGGGGGCTTAAGTTATGCACTTATAAGGTGTTTTCTGTGTAACCATTTTATAAAGTGCTCGTGTAATTTATGTGGAAAAAGTAATAAAACCCTCCAGATCCGGAGCCAGGGTCACCTGCTCTGGTGCCGAGCCCAACACCTTGCACTTGGTGGATTTGCAGTGAGCTGGGACAGCCAGGGCAGCACCGCAGCAGGGGGAGTGATGAGGGGGCTCAAAGGCTTTGGAGGGAAGGAGGGAGTAGGGTGGAAAAGGCTGAATGGAGGGAAGGAGGAGGAGGAGCAGGCTCTCCTGGGACCTGATGGCAGCCACTACAGCCCCATCGGGCAAGACTGTCTGTCGCTCAGTTGTTGCATACTTTGTGTCTGTGACCCTGTGAGTGATCAGAAGGTTGCAGATGCCAAATGTTGGTCATTGTGTTTACAGGTATAGCTGCATTTGTCAGGGTTGTGTGTCCCTGCTTGTTTCTGCCTAAGTGGCAAATCGAAACTATCTCTGTACACAAGGTACTGAACAGGGTGTGTGTGTAACCACGCGTGAATGTGACTGTGACCGGACCCTTCAAAGTCATTGTGCAGTCACCCACCATACTTGTGATTGTGATGAAATCATGGTTAATGTTGATGATGAAGAATCCAATTTTGCACTCTGTGTGAGGATGCTGGCAATCGTGTATTATCTATAATTACCTGAATGTAATGGTGTGTGAGACAGAATCCTTTGCTCATGGGTGGGAGATATGTATACTAACTGCATATCTTGTGTCTGACTGTTACTGGGACAGTGAATAGCGTGGGGAATGAGACTCATTGTGGGTGACTATATTATGTAAAAAGGGTAATTGCCAGTAGTGGTGAGAATGGTGGTGGGATCTAAGAGTGGTGTGCAGATACATTGCCTAGGGTGCAAATGTACAAAAACTGGAGTGCACTGAATTAATAGCCAGGGCAGAGTACTCCGTGTTGTTCAAGCAGAACTTTGGGGGGTTTTCTTCGTTGTTGTTTTTATTATTATTATTATCATTATTATTATTTATTATCATTATTATTATTATTATCATTATTATTTTTGGGTCACACCCAGCAGCACTCAGGGGTTACTCCTGGCTCTATGCTCAGAAGTAGCTGGCAGGCTCAGGGACACCCAACTCAGGGTTTATTCTTAGCTCTGCACTCAGAGATTATTCCTGGCAGTGCTCAGAGGAACCATTTGGGATATCAGGGATAAAACCTGGATAGGCTGCTTGCAAGGCAGAACTTTTTTGTTTGTTTGTTTGTTACTCCTGGCTGTCTGCTCAGAAATAGCTCCTGGCAGGCACGGGGGACCATATGGGACACCGGGATTCGAACTAACCACCTTTGGTCCTGGATCGGCTGCTTGCAAGGCAAATGCCGCTGTGCTATCTCTCGGGGCCCCGCAAGGCAGAACTTCTAATCCCTAGTGTGAGCCTGATCTAGGAAGGATCTACCTTAAGTGAATCTCAGCGGCCAGGAAGGAGCCCTCAGCCCACTTCATCCCAGACTGTCCACCAATGTTATAATATGGTCTTATAAAACTCTCTCCATCTGTCTGACACAAATACACACATGCACTCACTCCCCACCTACAAAACTAATTAATCTCAGGTGCACAGAACCAACTGCTTTTTGTTTGTTTGTCTGTTTTGGGGCGACACTGGGCACTGCTCAGGAGTTACTCCTGGCTCTGCGCTCAGAAAGAAGTACTCTGGCAGGTTCAGGGAACCCATGTGGATCTAACCTGGGTTAGCCACAAGTAATGCAAATACCCTATCCACTGAGCTATGCTATCAGGCCCAGAAACCTACTTTTATGGAAGAAGCATGGTGATGGAAGGTCTGGGAAACTTTGAGAATTTATGGAGGGAATTTCTCAAAGTGAGTGGGGCAGTGAAGCATGGTGTTTGTTTCTGTTTCCAGCACTGTGTGTATCTGGGTTGGACTGAGAGGGTAAGAACTACCTTCACCTCAAAGTCACTGACTTTCACACACCCCCCTCAGCTGCCTTGTGAGAGCTTCAAGCAGTCCCTACCCAGGAGACCCGTTGGGAGGGGGTTTGATCAACTCCTCTCCTAGACCCGCTTGGAGGCAATCTGCTCTGGAGAGATTTTTGGGTTTACGGGACAATTGGACAATTTGCACTGGGCTCAGACAGTGAGATTCTGGCTTCACCCACTGAGTTTACAGCACCCAGACCTATGAATCCAGAAATAGTCTCCTGATGGGCAGAATCCTAGTGCTGGATTGGGGACTAATCGGACTAGTCTGGCATCTCCTTCACTCCTGTTCAACTCTCTCCCTCCTAGGGCTTCTTCCGCCATTTTCAACTTTTCACTCACCTCTCCCAGTCAGACCCCAGAGAACATTTGGACCTTGCCCCCACCTCCTTGTCTCCTGGGAACCTGGTGCTTGGGTTGGGGGGAGGGCTCCTGGATCATTTTTGCCCTCATTGTCAGCTGAAAAGCTGAGCCAGGAAGTAGCTACTAGGTCCAAATGCAAGATTCCCCCCAAGCTGACTAAAGTCTGGGCTCTTCACAACCACCCCATCACCCCTCCAGCAAAACAAAAGCAAAATGAGGCACAATACACTCCTCCTCCTCCTCCTCAAATTGCCTCTTCTTTCTCCTGTCTTCATTTTTTCACTTTTATTTTTTTTCGGGACTCACTGGATAAGAACTCTCCCACCCCCAAGCTTGGATACTTACTGCTTGAGCCTGGGTGTTCAAAGACTCTGTACTTGGCTACCCCATTAGAGGGTGCTTGCTCTGAGACTTTGCTGGTCCCCTGTTTACTCAGGGGAGTCCTCCCTTTCCCAGGCAAGACCTTTAGGAGTGCCAAATTCCCCAAGGCACTAAGGACCAGCTGGGCAGTGAAGGACCCTGCACGACTTTCCTCTCTCTGCCAGGAATTCGTTTGGAACGAATCTCAGCAAATCCCGTATTGGCCGAGGAATCTCGGCAGTTGGGAAATCCTGCTGCACCTGGGGAGACTGGACCAGTTTTCAACACCTCTGCTGAAGGAGAGGGGGCTGCAAAGGTGGCTGGTCAACCATAGCAGAAAAGTTTCCTTCTTAGTCTCCTACTTTACCTGCTGGAAACCAGTTCCTATCAGAAAATAGAAAAGGCAACGATCTAAATGCTTTCTGGAGAAGTACAGAGTTGCAGGGAGAGAAGAGAATGAAGCAACCAGCTCAGACAGAAACTTCGCTTCCTTAGCTCAGAGAGGGTGCTAAGTTTCTTCCAAGAGTTAGGGTTCTGGTGCAGCCCTGCACAGTTCTTGAGTGGGTGGTGGCCTGTCAACGAAGGGGGACAGAAACTGTGCAGAGCTGGGGTCCTAGGGGCCTCGAGCTGTGCCTGCAAAGGACATGGCACTGAGAGAATCTGGCTCAACCTGTTAATTATAATAGCTGCTTTGTGCGGCAGAACTGCGCTTGGAGGCTGCGTGGGCACTATCTGAGCAGGACTTGGGACACCGTCACCACCGCAGTGGCAGGTGTGGGATCTACCCCAGATTTGGGGACTCCTGTGTTCTCAGTGGGGGGTCAGGTTGGCTTTTTCAGGTGCTCAAGACAGCTAAGCCGGGAAGGAGCAAAGCAGTGTCCGGAACCGAAGTCTTGCTACAGGAAAAAGACTGCCAAGACTGCTCAGATCTGATATGCCTGGGGGAGACACCCCCCTCCCTCAGGCTCTACTTTTCCAGCCTCACTCTCAGCACATCCACATCTTTCTCAGGTTCCAGGTCCTTCTCCACTGGCTCCTCCGTGATCCTCACCTGCTTAGAGTTTGGAGCACTTTGGCCAAAAAACGCTTCCTGGGCTGATACAAGCTGTCCCCGCTTATCTCGAACTGGCCGCTCCAGGGACCCAAGGAGGCCCCTGGCACCACTTCCTGGCACCCAAACCTGGATTCTTTGTTCTGGGCAGTGCCAAGGGGACAGGCGAATGAAATGAGGGTTGCAGCCAGTTGGGATTTTCCCAGATGCTCAGAGCAGACTCCGAAAATTGTGTGTGTGTGTGTGTGTGTGTGTGTGTGTGTGTGTGTGTGTATGCGCGCGCTCACTGTCCTGTGGATTGGGGTGGGGGTGAAGGGAGGGTGACCACCTGGAGGAATGGTTTCCATGGGGTGCACATATGCTCATAATTCACATTGCTTGCACGTTTTCTGACTGCAGCGATGCCAAAAAAGGAGAGCTACAGGTGGGGGCGGCTGGCACACACACATATGCAAGCACGCACGCAAGCCCCACCACTGTGCCCCAAGTTTTCTCAGAAACTCACGAACCCGCCTTTTCCCATGCAGTTAGTCCCGCCAGATGCCCTCCTCTCCTCCCCCAGCCGGAGGGAAGAGGGAAGAGGGTCTAACTTGGCTGCAGGTCGGCCTGGAAGTGACGATTTCTTGGTCCCATATAAGCTTCCAGAGGCCTGTGGCAGCACCCCAGGAGCCTGGGACTGGGTTGGGGATGACCCCGGGCCTCCTTGGCTTGGGGCCGGGACTTCGAAGCAGGCAATGAAGACCTAAGCAGCCGCCGCCGCTTCCGTAAAGCCCGAGGAAATCAGGGCCCCTCGTGTGCGCGAGGTTATGGGGCTTGGGCGGTGGCGAACCCCGCTGCAATGGGAGAAGTTTCTACCCCTTCCCGTCTTCCGTTCGGTGGTCCCAGAGTCCTGGTAGCTTCGGTTGCTGCAAGATTCAAAAGCCGTAGCAAGCGGTGGCGACTCAGCTGCGCCCTGAGCTGGGAGCGGGACGCGGGCTTCAGCGCTGGAGCGCAGGACCAGTGAGTTCCGGGCGCCCTCTAGGGGTCGCATGGGGAGAGGCTCCCCGAGCTGAAGCCTTGGGAGCATGGGGCCTGGTGCACTACACTACCGCCACCATTGCTGGGCTCTTGTTTATAAAAATCAGGGCTCCTAGGGGCTGGAGAGATAGTATAGCGGGTAGGGCGCTTGCCTTGCACATGGTCGACTTGCTTTCTATTCCTGGCACCAGCTAGGACCCCCCCTCGAATCCAGTGCTGTTCCTGACAATCATTCTAGGATCTAGGGTGGCTTTTTTGGTTGCTTTGTTGTTGTTGGTTTTTGTTTTATTTAGTTTTGATTTTTTTTTTGGTCACACCCAGCACTGCTCAGGGGTTACTCCTGGCTCTGCGCTCACAAATCGCTCCTGGCAGGCCCCTCGAGACCACATGGGATGCTGGGATTCTAACCCCGGTTAGTCCTGAATCGGCTGTGTAGGAGGCAAACGCCCTGTCGCTGTGCTATCACTCTGGCCCCGGTTGTTTTGTTTTTTAGGGCCCAAGTCGCTATGCTCACTCTGGCTCTGTGTTCAAGGATCAGTCCTGCTAGTGCCAGGGATTGAATCCAGGTTGACTTCATGCAACGAAAGAGTTCTACAGGCTGTATACTTCAGCCCCAGAGTGGCATTTTTATCCCAACCAACAGTCAAAAGTTAAGCAGTTTGTATGAGAATAGTGAGGGTGGGTTAGCATTGTGAGTATCACCCTAGAACCAAAGTCTTAGGCCCGTGGTGGATTGAGGAGGACTGGGGGTGATACCCTACCACCTGCCCTTTCCTTCTAGTTGTTTCTAGGACAGTCTGGAGGGCTGGGGCAGAGCCTGTCCCCACTGCCTCTAGCTTGCCTTCTGTTTCTGATGTCTGCTTCTCTGGAGGGAATTCTTGAGTTTGTCCTTGGGTCACTGGGAGAAACACCTGCGATCTGATCCAGTCAATTGGGTTCTCTAGTGGGGGCTCCCCACTTTACACCCGTCCAATTTACTTAAGGTGCTGCCAGGCCCCAAAGACTTCCTCCACCCCTCCCTCCTGCTCTTCCTCCTGCTGCCCCTCCTCTGCACACCTTCCCAGCCCAGGCTTGTCTCCTTCCCGGAGCCTGCTGGGATTGGAAGAGGTTCTGTATACGTCCACCTTTTCTCCTCCCTCTTCTGGATCAGCAGGATGGGAGGACTCAAGCAGAAAGTTAAAAATAGCAAAGAATGAATCACACTTTATTGGACAAAGGAGTGGAAAGCCAGGAAGTAATATCCTTTCCATCTGCTCTCTGCAAAGCCTGGAGTTGGGAAAGGATGCTCTGAGCTAAGGGCTGGAGGGAAAGTTGGGGTAGATAAGAAGGTAGAATCTGAAGGCCAGAGAGAGTCTGGGTTTCACTTAGATCTTTTAGGCAGTAGAGTTCCCTCCAAATATGAAAAGAAAAGTGAAAGTGGTCCTTCTCTTCTTTTCTCCTCTAGAGAAGTAGAGGAAGGAGGGAGAGTGAGTGTCCCTGAGGAGACTTTCATAATCAAGTCAGGGGTATTCTGCAGCCCAGATGAGTGTCTTCAGGGAATTTTGTTTTTTTGTTTTTTGTTTTTGTTTTTGTTTTTGGGCCACACCCATTTGATGCTCAGGGATTACTCCTGGCTAAGCACTCAGAAATTGCCCCTGGCTTGGGGTGGCCATATGGGACGCGGTAAGGCAGACACCTTACCTCTAGTGCCACCTCGCCGGCCCCATCTTCAGGGAATTTTATTCAGACACAGGTAGAGCTTCCAGTGATAAATACTGAAGCTGCTTCAAGTACAGGCCTTAAACTTCACCCCCTATACGTTTGATTTAGAATCCTGAGATCTGATTTTATTTGCCCAGTGAGACCTTTCTTGAAACACACAGACCAGTGACAGTGTCTCCTGATGAGTTGTTTAAGGGCCCCTCAGCAAGGCACGGGCGGCTCCACTTCCAGTTAACCCTGAGTCGTGTCCCTTCCCCATTTCCTGCAGGGCACATCCTGCCCCATTTGCTTCCCTTCTAAAATCCTTCTTTACTTCTAGCGGCTGCAGGATATGGCGTTGAACATTAGCTAAGTTTTTTTTTTTTTTTTTTAAGATCAGTTTCTCTGCTTTCTAACCTCCAGCAAATTAATCAACTTTTAGGAACCCACAGTTTCCTTGCCCAAATTATAGGGCCGGCCTTTCCCGGATTACCGTCGGTTATTAAGGAGATAAAGTGAGTCAGAGCACTCGTTTCTTTCCAGGTGCCTCCGGAAAGGGGCGGGCAACTCCTGGGTGGCTTCCTAGGTTTTACTCTTGCACTTGGGGCGCTGTGTCCGGAGAGGCCCTGCCCTTCCCTACCCCTTGTCCAGATCCGGGGACAATCGAGGGGCCGCTCTCCCGACTGGGGTGGGGGCTTCAGAGAGGGGCAATTGTGAGTTTAAGGTGTGGAGCTCCCAGCCTCTCCCCAGAAACTGAAGAACGTTGGCGAGACCCGGTGTTCGCCGGCGCTGGACTGTCCTGGAGCTGCGGGCTGTGCGGCGAGAGCTGGGACAGGCCTGGTGGCGGGAGCCCAGGGGAGGGAACTTCAACGGGGAGCCCTCTGGTGGGGGGGGGGTCCTGAGAGGGTACTGTGCAGCGAAGAGGGCTCCAGGGCATTCACAGGCACTCTCCGCCTCTGTCGGCATAGGGACCGTCCAGCCCGGGTTCCTGCGTTATCCCTGATCCCTCGTTGGCGCCGCAGCTGCTGCGCCCAGGCCTGCCCTCTGTCGGGACCAGAGGCTTTCATGCAGGCCCTCACCGTCCCCTAATACCTTCGCGGCGTCTTCTCACTGCGTCCCAAGGATGTCAGCCCCGCACACTGACAAAGGAGCCAGACCCTAGAGCTTACGACCATGCGGGTGGCGGCCTCTGTCCCTCTCTCATTTGAGGCCAGGGGTTGCCCTCCAGCTCGGCACAAGCCTGTACGCTGCAGGGCGCGGGTCTGGAAGAGAAGATAAATAATCCCAGCAAAACCCCAAGCAGTACCTCGTTCAGCTCTATGGGGGAGGGACTGAGCCTGGGTGCAGCGGTGGGGGTCAAGGGCACCGGAACTCCGGGTTTTACTAAAGTTCAGGGAAGCCTCAACCAGGCTCTCCTGGGGAGAATGCTTCTCTAGGGGAAGTGTTGCTGCCCTGGTGCCCAGAATGTTCCTGCACCCTCTGCAGCCTCCAACGGGGTTTAGGCTCAAATTCTGGGCGCAGAGCTCTGCAGGAACTCAGGGATTGTAGGGCCAGACCTTAGGGGCTGTCTGGAGTGCCTGGTGGGAAGGAGCAAGAGAGACAGAAGGACTAGAAGCCAAGTGCAGAGGGTTTCTGGAGAGAAGGAGCCCCTAGCTCACAACCTGGGCTCGATGGGCGCTGCGACCACGTAGCTGATGATCTCCGGCCTCCAGTGGCCTCCAGTGGGCCTCTGGTCACGCGGTTCTCGCCACCCACCGCCTGTCCTCTACGTGCCCCGCGGGAGGAATCCCCCAGCCCCCTGCTCTCCTGCGCGGTGGGGCTCGGCCAGGTCGAGTTCTTTGTCTCTCCAAGGACACACATCCAAGACGACCAGACCTTGGCGAGGTCTGCAGCCTCCTGCTTCTCTTGAGGACCTCCTCATTCCTCCTTTGGACCTGCACCCCCCTTTATCTGTGGTCGCCTGAGCTCTCACCACTCCCAGAAACTAGGAACCCGAGACTGTGGAGACCATAGTGGCACAAAATCCTTTCCTGACTTACCTTACCCGGAACTAGCCCTGGTCCCACTCCCCAACCCTATTCGAAATGGCCTTGGCCCTGGACAGGTTCTAGTGGATGCGGGGTGGTGCTGGGCGTCCCTCACTCTCTTGCAGCCGCCCCACTTCTGAAAGGTGAGCGCTTGGAAGCTGCAGAAAGATGGGGATCATACGAAGGGGCTTCTCCAGGCCAGAGGCCGGGCACGGAGTTCCAAGGCTGGACCTGGAAGGAGAGTCTGGCATGCTCTGTGGCTCCCAAAATATGCAACACAACCCAGATTCCTGTCCCTGTCATTCCGGCATCTCTGTCCCAGGGAGGCCTCACTCCCACCCACCCCCGACATCCCCCGGGGCAACGTGATTTCTGTTTTCTGTTCTACCTTCCTTAGCTGTAGTACTGAGAGGGGCTCAGAAGCTGCTTTGGGTTGGAGAGGATCAACCATGACGCGCTGGTTCATGATCTTGTGCTCAGGTGAGGATTGTTCCCTGCAGTGCTTCTGGGACTTTGTAGTGCTGGGGATGGATTCCAGGGCCCCAGCATGCAAAGCCTGTGCTCAGCCCTTGGAGCTCTCATTCCTCTCCCATCATTCCAATGTGCTTCCCTTCCTTCCTTCCTTCCTTCCTTCCTTCCTTCCTTCCTTCCTTCCTTCCTTCCTTCCTTCCTTCCTTCCTTCCTTCCTCCCTTCCTTCCTCCCTCCCTTCCTTCCTTCCTTCCTTCTTTCCTTCCTCCCTCCCTCCCTCCCTCTCTCCCTCCCTCCCTCTCTCCCTCCCTCCCTCCCTCCCTTTCTTCCTTCCTTCCTTCCTCCCTCCCTCCCTCCCTCCCTCCCTCCCTCCCTCCCTCCCTCCTTCCTTCCTTCCTTCCTTCCTTCCTTCCTTCCTTCCTTCCTTCCTTCCTTCCTTCCTTCCTTCCTTCCTTCCTTCCTTCCTTCCTTCCTTCCTTCCTTCTCCTCCCTCACTCCCCTTCACCAGGTGTGGTCCAAATACCAACAAAACAAGAAAACCAAAAGAAAAAGAAAAACAAAGAGTGTTCACATGCTAGGTTAACTGAAGAAAAATGGAACCTGGGCAAAGGCTGGACGTGGGAGACCCCAATTCAACTGCTGCTGTGACTCAATACCCCCAAAAAAATAAAAGCAGGAAAATGGGATCTGCTCTACATCCACACATGCTTCTCTTACTAAATTTATAGTTCTGGGGCTGAGTGATAGCGCAGCGGTAGGGTGTTTGCCTTGCACACAGCCAACCCTGGATGGACCCCAGTTCAATTCCTGGCATCTCATATGGTCCCTCAAGCCTGCCAGGTGCAATTTCTGAGCTCAGGGGCAGGAATAACCCCTGAACACTGCCAGGTGTGACCCCAAACTAAAAGTAAATAAATAAATTTATAGTACTTTCCCCTCAAACCCCGCCCCCCCAACATCAGGCCATTCTCAGTCACACAGAATGTACTCATATTGCCCAAAGCCTAACCCAAAATTTCATATAAGTTCCAAGCTTTGTTTTATTTCTCTTGTCCTATTGCCATTCTCTCTTGTGTCCTGTAACCTGTGGACAGGAGTTCATTAGAGTTAATCATCACTGTATGTAACCGCAAACTAGGAAGGGAGAAAGAACTGGGAGAAAAGAGAAATAGAAACCTGCTTAAACATATAAACATCTAACATGACAGAACCAGGAGGTAAAAGTTAATCCTGCTCTGCCACATGAAATTGTCTCTTTTTTGTTATTAAAACACTTTACTAAGACTCTGTGGTTTATAATACTATTAATAGTTTCTCAGGGACATAATTCAAACTCCACACCCATGACTGAATGTTTTGTATTATGACATCCTTCTTCCTTTTTCCTATTCTGTGCTTCTTTTGCCTTCATTTAATGCTTGAGTTGTGTGAGAGGTGAAGCAAGCCTGTAGTCATGTGGTATCTAGCCATCCATCCTGTCTATCCAGGGGTGAGCTGACACTGTGCTCTTGATTCCAGAATAGGTTTTTATTCATTTGTTTGTTTATTTTTTGGGCCACACCCAGCAGCACTTAGGGGTTACTCCTGGCTCTGTGCTCAGAAATCACTCCTGGCAGGTTTGAGGGACCATATGGAATGACAGGGATCGAAACCAGGTCCATCCTGAGTCAGCTGCATGCAAAGCAAATGCCCAACCATTGTGCTATCGCTCGGCCTCCAGAATAGTTCTTTATGCCTTTTGTGTAGAGAAAATATCTCACTTGACTTTGATATGAATAATCAATGACTCTGGGCAGTCCCAACTCCCCCCCCTTATATTTTTGGGCCACACTGGCTATACTCAGGGCTCTTTGCACAGAAGGGACCCTTACCAATGCTTGGGTAACCATCTAAGGTAGTGGGGATCATATATGGAATGGCTATGTGCAAGGCAGGTGTCATACCTGCTGTTCTATCTCCCAGGTCCGCCCACAACCCATTTGACCTGTTTATCCATTCACATATATCATCTGAAGTCTCTAGGCAGCAACTTATGCTTCCAGTTTAGTAAAAATGTTGTTTCTTCAATGGGAACATTATTCTGTTTGGGGGTCATTCCTGGGAATGCATCAGGGATCATGAGATGTTGGACTGAATTTGGGATTTCCTCATGGAAAGCAGATGCCATCTTCTTGTCCATTGAGCCAGCTCTCCAGCCGATAATGAGATTTATTCTTTTGAGGAACCTAGAACCTAATCCAGCAGGATCAAGAGTCACAGGAAGTGTGGTAATTATTGAATATTTGACTAATTAAGCTGGGCCACAGGAGCAATCAGCTTCCTGTATTACATTAGCTCACAGTTTGTACCTCCCCCTTGAAGTCCTGCATCATGTTTTCATGAAGTGCTAAGCTGTCCTCACAAAGACTAAACATGATGCTATGCACATTAATTTTTTTCTCCCATCCAGAGAAGAGAAAATTATGCTCTCTGGACAAGTCTGAAATTCCAGCTAATGAGGAAGTATTGCCCTCTTCAACAGGTGTCTTCCACAGGCTCCAGTCCTTGTCACAGAAAGAAGTGGTTGTAGCAACTACAAGGCAAGAAGATGACTCAAAAACTGGCCCTGCCAATGCCATTCACATTCCACTGAGGACGAGTTATGAGGTGGCTGAGAATTGTTGAGCCTCAGTGGACAAGCATATGCTCAGGAAAGAGAATGACTTGTAGGGATTAAGCACAGTTTTGGCCACCCCATTTTATTGATAGAGAAATTCAGCTGCTTCCAGGTAGATGATAGAAATATAAGTAAGACCAGTGAATTCCCTGCACATGCACTTGTCCTTTATTTTATTTTTAATCTTGGGTGCATTTTTTTTTTACTACATCTGACTGTGTTCAGGGTTTACTTCTGGTTCAGGGCTCAGGGCTCACTAGTGGTGGGCACGGGGGACTGAGGTGGCGGGGACTGAACCTATGTCTGCTGCATGCAAGGCAACAACTTGCCTGCTGAATGCCTCTTTAAATTGTAAAATGAATTATTGTTAAGAAATACAGTTGTAGGACCAGTGATGGCTCCGTGGTAGGGTGTTTGCCTTGCACGCGGCCAATCTGGGACAGTCCCAGGTTTGAATCCCAGCATCCCATATGGTCCCCTGACCCTGCCAGGAATGATTTTGAGCACAGAGCTAGGAGTAACCCCCTGAATGCTGCCGGATGTGGCCCAAAAAATAAAAACAAAAAACAACCAAAAAAGAAACATGGTTGTGAAACCAAAGAGATAATACAGTAGTGGGTAAAGGTTTTGCCAGGTATGTGGTCCACTGGTATTCAATTCCCAGCACTGCATCTGGTCCCCCAAGCACTGCCAGGAGTGATCAATGAGCAAGAAGCCTGAAATAAGTCCTAAACACTGTCTGGTGTTCACCAAAAACCAAGGGGGTGGGAAGGGGAGAGCAGCAAAGTTGTATGGAGAGATAATATAGGGGTTAAAACACTGTCTTGCATCCAGCTGACCCTGCACTACATATAGTCATCCAAGAATTGCCATGAGGGATCTCTAAACACAGAGCCAGGAAGGTCTGTAAGCGTCACCAGGTATGGCCCAAAAACTGAAAAAAGAAAAGAAGAAAGAGGGTCTGGAGCAACAGCTGGAATGGATTTTGGTCTTGAATGAAGCCGACCCTGGTTTGATCTGCAGCATCTTATATAGTTCCCTGAGCCTGCTAGGAGGAGGAGGAGGAGGAGAAGAAGAAGAGGAAGAAGAAGAAGAAGAAGAAGAAGAAGAAGAAGAAGAAGAAGAAGAAGAAGAAGAAGAAGAAGAAGAAGAAGAAGAAGAAGGAGGAGGAGGAGGAGGAGGAGGAGGAGGAGGAGGAGGAGGAGGAGGAGGAGGAGGAGGAAGAGGAAGAGGAGGAGGAAGAGGAAGAGGAGGAGGAGGAGGAAGAGGAAGAGGAGGAGGAGGAGAAGAAGGAAAAAGAAAAAAGAATGTTGTGTAGGGTATTAGAAGGTACAGAAGGTAAAAAGAATGAATAGAAGGTACAGTAGGTACAGAGTAAATTGAGGGACTTAGTTTTGACAATATCTTTTTTTTTGTTTTTTTTTGGGGGGGGTGTTTGGGTCACACCCTGCAGCGCTCAGGGGTTCCTCCTGGCTCTACACTCAGAAATCGCTCCTGGCAGGCTCGGGGGACCATATGGGATGCTGGGATTCGAACCACCGACCTTCTGCATGCAAGGCAAATGCCTTACCTCCATGCTATCTCTATGGACCCAATTTTGACAATATCTTGATGCAAATCTTCCCTTTGATAACTCCTTGATCCTCCTGGGGTTATTGTATATAGTATAGTACAGTATAGTGCTCCCGTGTACTATAGTGTAGTACAATAACAAAAATAATCTAGTACAATAATAATAGAATCAAGACACACAAACTACAACAAGCTATACACAAAAGGGACCTGTTGCACCAGTGGTCCAGGAGGCTAAGGATGATGCATTCTGGGAACAGGGGTGGAGGGAGCACAACACTGGTGGTGGGAATGGC
Source organism: Suncus etruscus (assembly GCF_024139225.1). Taxonomy (NCBI): domain Eukaryota; kingdom Metazoa; phylum Chordata; class Mammalia; order Eulipotyphla; family Soricidae; genus Suncus; species Suncus etruscus. Next base: position 44,877,308 of record NC_064864.1, read on the forward strand.
CCTAATTCACTGTCATTGTGTACCAGAATAGGAGCTGGTTACTGCTGTTGGCAAATTGAGAAACTCACAGTTCTGGTAACCAGGTAAGATTTGGTGAGATGCTGAGTTCATGTTTAGTTTTCATCTTAGCCTTGGGGCTGTTGTTTGGCAGAACCTGTCTTGGGGTTCCTGGAGAGGGAAATGGTGGAATCCTGAGTGGGTCATTTTATCTATGTGATTACTAAGAACTCTCTACAGAGGAAGGCTTTGGGTAACTGATTTCATAAAACAAATATTTTTACACTTGTTTATAGACAACTCCTGCTGGTGCTCTGAGCCCTGGAATAGCCCAGAGACACTGGGTTTCTCCCAGCGGTGCTCAGGGGACCATATGCAGAGCTGAGCACTGAACTCACCCCAGCTTCATACGAGGCAAGTGCCTTAATCCTTATGCTGTCTCTTTGGCTCTAGCACCTCCATGGTAATCATATTCCTTGCCCATTTGTCTCAATCATGAGACCAATATTCCCTGCAGAGTCTTATCTGTCTCTTCAGCTAGTGAGAAGCAAAATATTCTCTCCATGTCCTGACTAAGAAGGGTTTTGTTCTCTGCTGTTTTCCAGCTTCCCTGACCACAGCACAGATCTGTGTCAGGGCTATTTCTGGTGTCTTGCACGCCAAACCAGACTTGAGTTTTTGCTCCCCTATCACTTGATGTTAGGGCTGTTCTCACAAGATCACAGTCTGTGTGAGGTGGGGGCAGGTGGGCTGCTGCTGGGCAGTAGAAGGTGCCTGTGCTTGGGTGCACCTGAGTGGGAGTGCCTTAACCTTTACACCTGCACTAGACCTGGTGTGTGTGGCCTGCAAGACACTCACCTCAGGGCCTTCCTGACTGACTAAGCCCCACTTCAACTTGCTGACAAATGCTCAAGGACCCAGTCAGCAAGGCAATAGATGGGCAAGGTCATCTTGGTGTCTCCCTACACCTACTGACTGCTCCAGTCACTTAGATCCTCCCCTTCTGGAAGTAGGTACTTTGTTTCAGAGGAAAATGCTCTTGGTTCCTTACTGGGCTCTAACAGGTGCTCCTAGAGTGATTTCCATGCAGCTACAGGCTCTGCAGAGCTCCTAATGCACTCCAGAAACCGGAGTTCTCCTGGCCTCAACCATTGTCCACTCCCTCTAGGCAATTACATGGAGATGTGTTAAAAAATCACCCTGCCCTTTTTTCATTTGTTTTTTGTTTTTGGGCCACACCAGTGGTGCTCAGAACTCACTCCTGGTTCTGCATGCAGGGTTCACTCCTGCAGGCTCAGGGACCATATGGGATGCTAAGGATCGAATCTGGATCAGTCACGAGCAAGGCAAATTCCATACCTACTGTATTATTTGGTCCCTTTATCATTTTTATGGCCAATTCTGGCAGTCGTCCAGAGATCTTCAGGACTTCAGCATTTTCCAGGAGGATTGCCAGTCTGTGCATCTTTACTAGGGCCTGAGAAGAGAGTAGAAGAGACTCATGGGCTAGACTTGCATTCCTCTCTTCTGAACCCCACAAACATACTCTCTGACTGATGTATTTAAGGGGTGGGCTCACTGCCGATAATCTCTCCAAAGGATTTCTCTCTTCAGGGTTTTCTTCCCCTGACAATAGTTGAGGATTTCCTATAATGTTACACTTTTTTTTTTCAAAGAAATAGATTAAAAAAAAACTACTGAAATTCAGGGGCCAGAGATAGCATGGAGGTAGGGCCTTTGCCTTGCAGAAGGACAGTGGTTCGAATCCCGGCATCCCATATGGTTCCCCGAGCCTGCCAGGAGTGATTTCTGAGCATAGAGTCAGGAGTAACCCCTGAGTGCTACTGGGTGTGACCCAAACCCCCTCCCCCCCCACAAAATTCTGAATTCAAAATACTGAATTTCAAAATACTGAAATTCATATGGAACAATAAGCTTCCATGAATAACTAAAGCAATCCTTGGGGGGAAATATGGGAGGCATCTCTTTCCCCAACATTAAACTGTACTATAAAGGAGTAATCATAAAAACAGAATGGTAGGACCGGAGCAGTGGCACATGCAGTAAGGCATCTGCCTTGCATGTGCTAACCAAGGATGGACTGCAGTTTGTGTCCCATATGATTTCCCAAGCCAGGACCAATTTTCATAAGGTACATGGAAATTAAAACAACAATGAGATATCATCTCACACCACAGACTGGCACACATCACAAAGAACAAGATCAGTGCTGGTATAGATGCAGGGAGAAAGGGACTCTCATTCATTGCTGGTGAGAATGTTGAATGGTCCAGCTTTTTTGGAAAATAATATGGCTATTCCTCAAAACACTCAAAATTGAATTTCCATAAGACTCAACAATTCTACTCCTAGGAATGTACCCTAAGAGGCCAAAAGCACAATACAGAAAAGCCCCCTCCACTCACTATTCATCACAGCACTATTCACAATAGTAGAAAAAAAACCAAGTACCTGAGAACCTATGAGTGGCTAAAGAAACTGTGGTCCATCTACACAATGGAATACTATGCAGCTATTAGGAGTAACGAAGTCATAGGATTTGTTTACACATGAAGTCATAAAATTTGTTACACATGGGTATGGAGAATAGTATGCTGAGCAAAATGAATCAGAGAGAAATCAGATAGGCATAGAATGATTACACTCACTTGTGGGATATAAAAAATACTATGGTGTTAATATCCAGAGACTACAGAAATGAGGGCCAGAAGGACCTACCGTGGTAGATAATCCCTCCACAAATAATCGGGGAATGTAGTTAGGGGAGAGAAGTAACTACTATGATAATGATAGTTGGAAATGATCACTCTGGACAAGAACTGGGTGAAAGGAAGCAAAGTGATAAGCATGATATCCCTCAGAAACAATATTGCAAACCAGTGTCTAAAAGGGAAAAAAAGGAAGATAAATAGAATCACACCCTCAATTATGTCTTAGTTTCTTTTAGGGGAAAAGCATTTGACCCAGACGTGGTGGAGCTCAGGGACTTCTCCCAGCTCTGTGCTCAGGGGTCACTGCTGGCAGTGTTCAGAGGAGCATACAAGGGCCCAGGAGCATATCAGAGTTATCCACATGCAAGGTCAACACCCTAATCCCTGTTATATCTCTCTGGACCTGTTTTAGTTTCTTAAACTGTAGAATGGGACATAACAGTATCTACTCCATAATAGATACATAGTTTTCCCCACCCATAATCAGGCTTGATATATGTAGCTTATATACAATAAATTTGATACTTTTAGTGAACTCTCCCATAAGTTTCTCCCACAATACGTCCATTTATGTAACCACTATTGCAAGAAAAGACAAATTAGTTGTTACACAAATAGTAATGGTACAGTGTGGTGAATGGCAGCAGAGATGAAGCCTGCAGGGGACGCTTCCAAACTCTACCTGGAGGGTTTGACCACAGAGGTGACTTCTCATCTGGGCACTTAAGGGTGTGATTTCAGACAATCACGACATAGAACTTTTGGTCCAGAGGGGCTGGAGCGGTAGCACAAGAGGTAAGGTGTCTGCCTTGCCTGCGCTAGCCTAGGACAGACCCCGGGGTCCCATATGGTCCCCCAAGCTAGGAGCAATTCTGAGCACATAGCCAGGAGTAGCCCTTGAGCGTCACTGGATATAGCCCAAAAACCAAAAATCAAAAACCAAAAAAAAAAAAAAAAGATCTTTTGGGCCAGAGAGATAGTATAACACAAAGTAAAGCACTTGCCTTGTATGTGGCTGACCTGGGTTTGATCCCTGGTGCTGTATTTTGTTCCCTGAATGATCACTAGGAGTGATTCCTGAGCACAGAGCCAGACATTAGCCCTGAATATTGCAGGGTGTGATACCAAATAAACAAAAAGACAGAAAATTTTATCACCCTCTCAAATTCCTTTATACATTAGTGGTCAACCCCTCCATCAGCCCCAGTTTCTGGCAATATGTAATCTATTGTTCCTGCAGTTTGCCATTTCCAGAATGTCATGTGAAGGAACCATATTATATGGAACCTTTTGAGTATTTTAAATTAATTAACTAATTTGGGGCCAGAGAGATAGCACAGCAGTAGGGCATTTGCCTTGCATGCAGCTGACCCAGGACAGACCTGGGCTCAATTCCCGGCATTCCATATGGTCCCTCAGCCTGCCAGGAGCAATTTCTGAGCACAGAGCCAGGAGGAACCCCTGAACACCGCTGGGGGTGGCCCAACAAAAAAATAATTAATTAGCTAGTCCTTTTAGGTTTTGAGGACCACACTCAGGCTTACTCATGACTCTGTACTCAGAAATTACTCCTAAAAGTGCTTGGAGGACTATATGGAATCTTAGGGATTAAATCCAGGTCATCCACGTGCAAGGCAAATGCCCTTTCAGCTGTGCTATCTCTCCTGCCCCATTTTGAGTCTATTTTAGGATAGAGTTAAAAGTTCCTCTGGCCATGTGTTTCTAAGGAATAAGTAGTTAATTCACTCAAGGAACATATATATCTACTCCCCAGATGAAGGATGTCAATGTTTAAGGATGTTTCCTGGTTTGGGGTGTGTGTGTGTGTGTGTGTGTGTGTGTGTGTGTGTGTGTGTGTGTGTGTGTGTATGTGTGTGTGTGTGTGTGTGCTTGTGTGTGTTTTGATTTTTGTTTTTTTGGTCATACCTGGTAGAGCTTAGAGGCTACTCTCACCTTAGTACTCAATCCCAGGCATCCTGCATTCAAAGCATGCACTCTAACCCTTCTAACACTTCCCTGGTCATGTTTGCTGTTTGTGACAATTAGAAATAAAGGGAGTATAAACATTTGTGTTCAGCTTTTAGTGTAAAGGTAAGTTCTGTTTTTCATGGATATCCAGAAGAGAGACCCCCTAGATCATACAAAAAGTGTGTATATACTTTATAAAGAGCAAGACAACAGCTTTTATACAAAAATATTATATTATAGAAAAGCCTTTATAAAAAGCTGCCAAACTGTTCCCAAAATGACTGTTTTCCCCAAAATTCTATTTTACATTTCCACCAGCCATGTATGGGCAACATCTAGTAATACCTTGCAAGGGTCAATTTTTAGGCACACTTTTGGTTTGTTTGTTTTTGTCAGATATCAAACCAGGGTCTCATATATGCAAGGCAAGTGCTGTACTACCAAGCTACATCCCTATCCTGATAGGTTCAGTTTTAAATTTTTTTAAACTATTTTTAAGGAAGTTATATATTTTTATTTATTTTTATTAAAGTACTGTGATGTATATTATTGTCAATTATATTTTATTTATATTCATTATTCCAAAACACAACCATTGCCCAAATGCTGCTTCCTTCCACCAGTGTTCCAGGAGCCCTTACAGCCAGCCACCTTCCAGCTTAGTTAAGTTCAGTTCTAAAGACAAAATATCCAGTTCTAGCTGGAGAGATAATACAGCAGGCAGGGCACTTATCTTGCATTCGGCCAGCTTGGTTTCAATCCTGGATTTCTTATATGGTTCCCAAACTCTGCCACGAGTGGTCCCTGAGCAAAGAGCTAAGCGTGAATATTGAGCACAGTTGATAAAACGTTGTTCAAATCATTTCCCATTTAGTAGTTGGATCCCTTACTTTCTTCTTTGCCCACTTTTCCTTTTAAAACCACATTAATTACACAGAACACTATCCAGCAAGTTAGCTTAGGAAACAATGTGTATTTTTCTTGATCCTTTCTTTTAAACCCCTTTATATAGGATATTATAATAATATGCATTTTTTTGGTTTTTGGGTCACACCTGGCAGCGCTCAGGGGTTACTCCTGACTCTATGCTCAGAAATTACTCCTGAAAGACTCGGGGGACCAAATGGCATGGTGGGATTCAAACCACCATCCTTTTGCATGCAAGGCAAATGCCCAACCTCTATGCCATCTCTCCAGCCCCATTATATGCATTTTTTTTTATAGTGTTGACTATTGAACTCTGTGCTTCAAAAGCCTGACTATCACTGAGCCACCTCTCTGGCCCTTGATATGAGTTCTTGAAAACTTTTTAGTTGAAGGGTAGGGGAGGTAGCTCGAAGGGCTGGAGTGCCTGCTTTGTATGCAGAACCTGGGTTCAATCTGCAGTACTATATGGTCCTTGAGCAATACTGGGCATGACCTCCTCCCCAGCACATTCTGGGAGTAGCCCCCAAGCTCCACTGGATATAGCCTCAACCTCCCTTCTTCAAATTGAAGTAACAGTGATTTGTTCCCCTTTAATTAAGGTCTAAGTAACAAATATAATATTAATTTTAGGCCTACAACATAATTTTTTTTTTGTGGTTTTTGGGTCACACCCGGCAGTGCTCAGGGGTTATTCCTGGCTCCAGGCTCAGAAATTGCTCCTGGCAGGCACGGGGGACCATATGGGATGCCGGGATTCGAACCGATGACCTCCTGCATGAAAGGCAAATGCTTTACCCCCATGCTATCTCTCCGGCCCCTAGGCCTACAACATAATTATACAATATTTATATATTGCTATGTGATAATAACCAGTTTGTCATTACCCACAGTCCCATAGGTGGAGCTATGGTTACAATTAAAATTTTTTTTTTTTTGGTTTTTTTTTTTGTTTATTTTTGGTTCTTGGGTCACACCCAGCAGTGCTCAGAGGTTACTCCTGGCTCTGTGCTCAGAAATTGTTCCTGGCAAGCACAGGGGACCATATGGGATGCTGGAATTTGAACCATCATCCCTCCTGGATTGGCGGTATGCAAGGCAAACACCCTACCACTGTGCTATCTCTCTGGCCCCCTAGTTAGAATTTTGTATGTGATGAGTACCTTTAAATCTGCTTTTTTAGCGGGGGGGGATAAGAAATCTGCTTTTTTTATCAGCTATTAAAAAATGCACCATAATATCATTAACAAAAGTTTCATGTTGTTCATCAGATACAGTGACTTACTGTTTATAGCAGGGAGTTTTTACCTTTAGCCACCTTTATCCATCTCATGTACCCCAACTTCTTGCTGTTTCACTGGTGTTTGGATTTCAGCATTTGTCTGTTCAACTCAGGCCACTCAGCACAACTGTCCTTCAGGTTCATCCATGTTTGCTGCAGAGAGAGAAAGAGACAGAGAGAGAGAGAGAGAGAGAGAGAGAGAGAGAGAGAGAGAGAGAGAGAGAGAGAGAGAGAGAGAGAGAGAGATATTTTATTCCTTTTTATGGTGGAATAATATGTAATCAGATAGATGTAATACATCTCTCACATCTGTGCTTCCTGAGAGCCAGTTATATATTCTGAGTATCCATTGTGTTTATCAGTTGTGTTGAGCAAAAATCACCTTCTAGTTTGTGGGTTGTCTTTGATTCCTCTAGACTTGTCTTTCTGAGAGAATGTGATGTTAATATTCCTCCCATTGAGAGACTGAATCTGTGTTTCCTTAGTTGGAGCTGAATAGGCTGTGATGAGAGCTGAAATAACCCATGACCCCCAAGACAATATTATAAAAGCCAAGTAGCTCTCACCCTCACCCTGTTCTCTTCGGGTGTTCATTGTTAAAATCCATCAAACCATGAAGATATCAAGGTGCTCAGCAATGTTTAGAGGCCTCCAGGGCTGTGCCCAGTGATACTGAGGGACCATATGTGGTGCTGGGGTTCAAACTGGGCTTGGCTACATGCAAGGCAAGTAGCTCTCCAATCTATTTCTCAGTTTCCATCATTTAAAAATATGGAGAGACTTGGGGCCGGCGCAGTGGCGCTAGAGGTACGGTGTCTGCCTTGCCAGCGCTAGCCTAGGACAGACCGCGGTTTGATCCCCTGGCGTCCCATATGGTCCCCCAAGCCAGGAGCGACTTCTGAGTGCATAGCCAGGAGTAACTTCTAAGCGTCACCGGGTGTGGCCCAAAACCAAAAAAAAAAAAATGGAGATACCAAGTGGCACCTTGTGTACTATTTTGATTCTAGGCATATAAAAAGAAATAAACCTAATTATAATAGTCAGAGAGCTTTGTCCATGGGGCCCTTGCCAGCTCCGCTGACCAATGTATGATTTTTCTCTCAAGTTCTGTGACTTGGTATAAAGTTTTCTTCTTTTTTCTTTTTTTTTTTTCTTTTTTTTTTTTTTGGATTTTGGGCCACACCCGGCGGCGCTCAGGGGTTACTCCTGGCTGTCTGCTCAGAAATAGATCCTGGCAGGCACTGGGGACCATATGGGATGCTGGGATTCGAACCAACCACCTTAGGTCCTGGGTCTGCTGCTTGCAAGGCAAACACCGCTGTGCTATCTCTTCGGCTCCTTTCTTCAAATAAAAAAACCACAAATAGCTTCCCAAACCCATAGAGAACCACATGCTAAAGGGCTTTTATTTATTTATTTATTTATTTATTTATTTATTTATTTATTTATTTATTTGGTCCCCTGTTATTTCTTTTTTTGTCCTCTTGTTATTTCTTATTACTTATTGGAAAGTACCCTTACTTTCAACATTTTTGTTTTGTTTTGTTTTGTTTTGTTTTGGGACCACATCTGGTGATACTTAGGGGTTATTCCTGGCTCTATGCTCAGAAATCACTCCTGGCAGGCTCAGGGGTGGAGGTGGGGGGGCTATATGGGATATCAGGATGGAACCTGGGTCAGCCATGTGCAAGGCAAACTCCTTCCCTGCTGTGCTATCCTTACACACACACACACACACACACACACACACACACACACACACACACACACCCTTCAAAGTATTTTGAAACACAAAGTATCTCAGGCTCTTTCCTGAGACTTTAGTGGGTGATGGGTAAAGTTGTCTACATGAATCTCTCTCAATGATCCTGGCAAAATCTTCAGATTCCTGCTCTGCTGGACTGTTTCTGGCTGTAACCAGCATCAGGTTGCGTTTAATACTGCAGGTGAGCTCATCCTGCCAGTGTTTGGATTCAAGTAGCCCAGAACCTGGGTTTCTGCCTACTGCCTGTGGCCCCTAACAGATTTGTCCCCAAACTTGACAGACATATTGGGGTGGGGATGAGCAGAGCCATAGCACAACAATTTTGCTTTGCCAGTTGACCCAAGTACCATCCCTGGCATCCTATGTAGTTTCTAAAGCACTGCCAGGAATAATTCCTGAGTGCAGTCAGGAGTAAACCTGAGCATCTCCTGATGTGGCCCAAAAACAAAGCAAAATAAAACTTGGCATCTTTGAAGACAGTGTTGGGGAGGAGTGTGAGGCTGGGGGGAGTCTTCTAGGAACTCCAAAAGATGTCAAGGCATCAATAAAGGAGGCTTTGCTGGACTAGGGGGACTGGGAGCAGAAAGAGAGGGTCTGGGAATTGGGGTCTTCTCTGGATGTTTCTTCTGTGACCTTATCCCAGTTCATGGGGTTCTACTCCCTCCTGATTGATATTCTAATTTTATAATACCCTAATTCATTTTACATTCAAGATTCATTAAGATTCTTGAACCATAAAAAAAAAGATTCTTGAATCAAATTCCAAGATTGGTTTTCATTTAAATTATTCCTGTTGGGGCTGGAGAGATAGCATGAAGATAGGGCATTTGCCTTGCAATCAGAAGGATGGTGGTTCAAATCCTGGCATCCCATATGGTCCCCCGAGCCTGCCAGGAGCAATTTCTGAGCGTAGAGTCAGGAGTAACCTCTGAGTACCGCCAGGTGTGACCCCCCCCAAAAAAAATTATCCCTGTTGCCCCAGGAGAAAAGAGATACTTCTGGCATCATAGAAGGTCTTTGCATTATTACTTTGAGTCTGGAATGTCAAGCTTGATAGTTTTTCTTCTTTCTTTCTTTCTTTCTTTCTTTCTTTCTTTCTTTCTTTCTTTCTTTCTTTCTTTCTTTCTTTCTTTCTTTCTTTCTTTCTTTCTCTTTCTTTCTTTCTTTCTCTTTCTTTCTTTCTTTCTTTCTTTCTTTCTTTCTGTCTTTCCTTCCTTCCTTCCTTCCTTCCTTCTTTCTTTCTTTCTTTCTTTCTTTCTTTCTTTCTTTCTTTCTTTCTTTCTTTCTTTCTTTCTTTCTTTCTTTCTTTCTTTCTTTCTTTCTTTCTTTCTTCTTTCTTTCCTCTATTTGTTCTTTCATTTATTCTTTTGTTCTTTACTTTATTCATTCTTTCCATTTATTTCTTAATTTTTATTTTTAAATTTTTTATTTTATTAAAACAATTGTGATCCACAGAGTCCTTCATAGTTGAATTTCAAATATACAATGAATCAGGGCCCTTCCCATCACCAGTGTCAACATCCCTCCACCAATGGATCCAGAGCACATCCTATACCACCACCCTTTGCCCCTGGCCTGCCAGTATAACAGGCCCCTTTAAGTTTAGATTGTTGAAGTTTAGGTTCTTTCCATTTATTTGTTTTCCTTCTTTCTTTTGGGGCCACACCTAGTGGTGCTTAGGCGTTACTTTCTGAGTCAACCATGTGCAAGGCAAATGCCCTGCATGCTGTGCTATTGCTCCATCCTGTCCTGTTGTTTTAGAAGCCGGTGCTGTATCCCAGAGAGCTCTCCAGTTTGTCTTCATGGGCACCTCATTTCAAGTGACTGCAGGTGATCCGTTGATGAGTTGCTTTGTCCTATTTAGGGATTGTTCTCAAATTTCCATTGCTAAGTTAAATTTAAGCCAAAAAATTCATCCCCATCCTTCCTTTCCCCTGATAAACTCTCATCTGTCATCATTGTCTCATATCAATTTGGTTATCAGTTATAATCTTGGAAGCAAAAATTTACTTGTTGGGGCCAAGGATAGTTCATAGAATTGGCGTGGTATGCATGAGGACTGGAGTTCAATCCCATTGTTAGTTTCTTTTTTGTTTGATTTTTGTTTTTGGGGGGTCACACCCGGCAGAACTCCAGGATTACTCCTGGATCTACACTCAGAAATTGCTCCTGGCAGGCTCAGGGGACCATTTGGGATGCCAGGATTTGAATCACTGTCCTTCTGCGTGCAAGGCAAATGCCCCACCTTCATGCTATCTCTCTGGCCCCCATCCTTTGTTTCTTTCTTTTTTCTTTTTTTTTTTTTTTTGGTTTTGGGCCACACCCGGTGATGCTCAGGGGTTACTCCTGGCTATGCACTCAGAAGTCGCTCCTGGCTTGGGGGACCATATGGGACACCGGGGGATCGAACCGCGGTCCATCCAAGGCTAGCGCAGGCAAGGCAGGCACCTTACCTCTAGCGCCACCGCCCGGCCCCCATCGTTAGTTTCTTAAGCAATGCTGGCATATATAGTAGGGAGAAACCTCTGCCTCCAGTTAACCTTGGTTATTCTAAAGATAAAAGAGTAGTGTTGGAGCAATAATATGGTAGGTAAGGTACTAGTGTTGCATGCAGGTGACCCAGCACCCCATATAGTTCCCTACACTGGACAGACCTGGGTTCAATCTCTGGCATCCCCCAAGCCAGAGCCAGGAGTAACAGAGCCAGGAGCCAGGAGTAACCCCTGAGTGCTGCTGGGTGTGGCCCCCAAACAAACCAAAAAACCCCTGCAGTATGGCAAGTAGCTCTCTCTCTCCTCTCTCTCTCTCTCTCTCTCTCTCTCTCTCTCTCTCTCTCTCTCTCCTTAATAAAATAGATTGCTATTTATCCAAGCAAACTTCACTTTCAGGGCCAGAGAGATAGCATGGAGGTAAGGCGTTTGCCTTGCATGCAGAAGGACAATGGTTCAAATCCCGGCATCCCATATGGTCCCCCGTGCCTGCCATGAGCGATTTCTGAGCATAGAGCCAGGAATAACCCCTGAGCACTGCCAGGTGTGATCCCTCCCCAGCAAAAAAACAAAAAAAGAAAAAAATTTCACTTTCAGCTTTGTTTGGATTATTTTCTGTGGTGACCCTTGCTCTAGACCTGTTTTCCTCCTGGGTGAAAATAGGACTTTGTGGACCATTACTGTACCCCAAATCTGCCCAGAGTGATTTCTGAGTACAGAGCCTTGAATGCCACCAGGTGTGGCCAAAGCCAATAAATAAATAAATAAATAAATAAATAAATAAATAAATCTGGGGCCTGTAGAGCACTTGCTTTACAGACAGCTGATCTAGGTTCAACCCCCAGCATCCATATGGTCCCCGAGCCTGTCAGAAGTAATTCGTGAGCAATGCCTGGTGTGACCCCTCCCCGTCCCCCCAAAAAAAGGAGGGGAAAAGAAAATGCTAAAGAACCAGTAGACAGGAACAAGAAATGCAGACAAGGTCAGGATACATAAATATTCTGACTAGAAGGTTGGAAAGCTAGCAGAGTGGGTAAATGTTTGCCTTGCATTCAGCCAACCTGGGTTTAATCCCTGATACCCCATATGGTTCCTGGAGCCATAGCAGGAGTGATCACTAGGTGCAGAGCCAAGAATAAATGCTGAGCATACAGGTGTGGCTCCCAAACCAACCAAACAAGAAGTAAAGACTGTTCTGACTGGAATGCCCCACGGGTCTCTGGCTGAGTACCCAGCACTGTTGGCGCTGCTCTGACCCATGGCCCTTGCTTTGAGTTGTGTCTGATCTGTCTAGTGTCTGAATCATCATGCACAGGAATGTTATTGATACAGCACAACTTGAGTGGGTGGCCCTTTGAGAGTCTGCCCTTCCAGACACAAGACAGGGCCTTTCTTCCAAGTGAGAGGGGATTTAGGTGTCCAGGGGAGGGGGGCAGGAAAAGGAAGAAAGAGAGGGGTGGGGAGACAGAGCAAGAGGAAGTGAAAGGGATAGGAAAGGGAAGAGAGAAGGATGAAGACAGGGACAGGGAAGAGGAACTAGGGAGGATGAAGAGGAGACAGGAGAGGGATAGAGGGAAGAAGGGAAGTCAAAGAGGAAAAGAGAATTGGAAGGGGGAGGAGGAGGGAATTAGAAGAGGAGAGGGAAGGGGAAGGAACAGAAAGAGGGAAGGAATAGGGAGAGAGGTGAAGAGGGGCAAGGGATGAGAGGGCTGAAGAGGAGAGAGGGAGGTGTTCACTAAACTGGGAAAGCCCTGGTTTCCCTTCTGTATAAAGCTGAGAACCCCATACTGGTCTGGGGAGAGGCTCAAAGACTGGAACATATGCTTGGCTTACAGGTGGACCTGGGTTTGAGCCCTGCAACTCATGGCTTCCCAGCACCATGAGGTGTAGGCCTGATAACTCCAGCTTTAGGGAGCACTACCCCATAAAGATGTCCTCTTCTCTCTCTCTCTCTCTCTCTCTCTCTCTCTCTCTCTCTCTCTCTCTCTCTCTCTCTCTCTCTCTCTCTCTCTCTCTCTCTCTCTCTCTCGACCATGTAGAGCTGAAATAGGGCCAACTGTTTGCAATGAAAGTGCCTTAACCCTGGTGCTACCTCTGGGCCCCACATACTGGGGTCCCCTTGTCCCCCTAAACTCCTCTTGTTCTGCTGCAACAGATCCCAACCTAGAACCACAAAGCCACTGAGCTTTGCTGGATAATCTTAGAGCCAGAGGCCTGACTGGACCTGGAACCCGGCTTTCTCCCTCCCAGGGGCACACAGGCCCCTCCATTTCCCCTTCCTTTCTGTTCTCTCTCCTCTTCCTGGACTCAGTTGACTTCTGTGCTTCATACATATTCAGACCCACTATGGCACCCATGGCAGACACAGGGAGCCCCGCAGCCCCTGTGCACTTTGCCCACAGAGAAAATAAAGACCCTGCCAGGCTCCTGCCTCCTTTCCTGGGTCCCAGCGTTGCTGCGTGGGGTGCAGGGCAAGGATGAGGCCTGTTCCCACCTTTGAGCCCCTTCCTTTCAAGGTCACCCTCCCCTTTTTATGGGGCCCTCAGGGCACTGCTCCCTTCTGTGGAACCTTTCCTGAGCAGGGGAAGAATGAGGTTTTCTTCTAAGGGCCCTATGGCCTTGGTTAGTGGCTTTCCCCACCTGCTGAGGCTTGGGAATTACTTGTTTGCTCACTGCCCTATAAGACTCTAAACTCAGTCTCAAGGAAAAGAGAGGCGACTGCAGGGTCACTGTCACACTCACAGGCAATAGGAACTGAGGGACACTCAACTCACACAGATCAGGGAAGGAGCACTTGGAGAGGACCAGAGACCAAGATAGTTTGAGGCTGTTTGACGCGAGATCCACAAGAGGGCGCCGAGGCTGCCCAAAGCGAAGGGACAAAGCTGTGTGCACAAAATTCTCCTGCAGCGTCGAATGCTGTCTGCAGGAGGCCGGCTTCTACCCAGTGGCTTAAAGAAGACCCGATTTCCTCTGATTTCCGAGACAGCCCGGCCAGGCCTCCTTCTGCCCCTGCCCAGCACCTCCAGGGAGTCCAGGGAGTCCACGGGTGCCTTTCATTCATGTCCTCAGGGCTGGGGTAAATGCGAGGTCAAGATGAACAGTGAGGGGCCGGAGAGATAGCATGGAAGTAGGGCATTGTCTTGCATGCAGAAGGATGGTGGTTCGAATCCGAGCATCCCATATGGTCCCCTGAGTCTACCAGGAGTGATATCTGAGCATAGAGCCAGGAGTAACCCCTGAGCGCTGACGGGTGTGACCCAATATAAGAAAGAAAGAAAGAAAGAAAGAAAGAAAGAAAGAAAGAAAGAAAGAAAGAAAGAAAGAAAGAAAGAAAGAAAGAAAGAAAGAAAGAAAGAAGGAAGGAAGGAAGGAAGGAAGGAAGGAAGGAAGGAATGAACGAAGGAAAGAAAGAACGAACCAAGGAAGGAAAGGAAGAGAAGGAAGGAAGGAAGGAAGGAAAGAAGGAAGGAAGGAAGGAAGGAAGGAAGAAGGGAGGGAGGGAGAAAGGAGGGAGGGATGAAATAAAGAAAGAAGGAAGGAAGGAAGGAAGGAAGGAAGAGAAGAAAGAAAAGAAAGAGAAAGAAAGAAAGAAGGAAGAAAGAAGAAAGAGAAAGAAAGAAAAGGAAAGAATAAAGGAAGAAAGAAAGAAAGAAAGAAAGAAAGAAAGAAAGAAAGAAAGAAAGAAAGAAAGAAAGAAAGAAAGAAAGAAAGAAAGAAAGAAAGAAAGAAAGAAAAAGGAAGAAGGAAGGAAGAAAGAAAGAAAGAAAGAAAGAAAGAAAGAAAGAAAGAAGAAAGAAAGAAAGAAAGAAAGAAAGAAAGAAAGAAAGAAAGAAAGAAAGAAAGAAAGAAAGAGAAGAAAGAAAGAAAGGAAAGAAAGAGAAGGAAGGAAGGAAGAAAATGAAAGAAAGAAAGAAAGAAAGAAATAGAGAGAAAGAAGAAAGGAAGAAAGAAAGAGAAAGAAAGAAGAAAGAAAGAAAGAAAGAAAAGAAAAGTAAAAAGAAAGAAAGAAAGAAAGAAAGAAAGAAAGAAAGAAAGAAAGAAAGAAAGAAAGAAAGAAAATTAGTAAGAGCACATAGTTGGAGCCAGAGGAAGGGTTGGCCAGTCCCGTGCTGCCCCTGTCAGTGGCACTGCTTAATGGCTCTCAGAGGAACGATTTCTTCTGGGAAATAGCCTCAATGGTGTCAGCATGCTCCGTGTGTGTGTGTGTGTGTGTGTGTGTGTGTGTGTGTGTGTGTGTGTGTATGTGTGTGTGTGTGTGTGTGCGCGCACACTCCTTCAGCCTATTATGGGGCGTTGAGTTTTGCTGGCACTGCTGCCATGGCATGAACAAACAGACAATATTCCAGGAGAACTTTTGACCAGTCAAGGCCAGCTCACTTCTGAAGACCAGGAATGTAGCTCAGTGACAGGGCACAGGCTTGGCACATGTGAGGCCTGAGTTTTATGGACCCCAGATCGCAAAGTGAAATCCCCTGCACCTCCACTACCAAAAAACAAAAAATAGAAAAAGAAAGAAAAAAGAAAAGAAAAGAAACTTCAGGGCCCAGAGAGATAGCACAGTGGTAGGGCATTTGTCTTGCAAGCAGGTGACCCAGGACCAATGGTGGTTTGAATCCCGGCATCCCATATGGTTCTCCATGCCTGGGAGGAGCGATTTCTGAGTAGAGAGCCAGGAGTAACCCCTGAGCATCGCCGGGTGTGGCCCAAAAACCAAAACCAAAACAAACAAACAAAAAAGAAACTTCATAAAAGGGAGAAATAATAGAGCAGGGAGGACATTTACCTTGCACACAGCTGACTGGAT
This sequence comes from Suncus etruscus, assembly GCF_024139225.1. Lineage (NCBI taxonomy): Eukaryota > Metazoa > Chordata > Mammalia > Eulipotyphla > Soricidae > Suncus > Suncus etruscus. The sequence goes on from NC_064864.1 coordinate 44,893,272, forward strand.
TTAATCTCTGGCATCCTATATAGACCCTGAGCACTGTAGATGCAACTCCTAAGTTCAGAGCCATGAGAAACCCCTGAGCATTGCTTATTTGTGGCACTTCTACACATGTAGGAGCCCCTTTGTTATCTCCAGCACCACATGCCATCAGCCACCTGAGCAAGGGGGTGGTTTCCCCTCAGAAAAATGATAAAGGGAGAGATGAGTGGGGATGATGCTAACCTCCAGGATGTCACTTCAGGTTCAGAAAGATGGTTAAAAGTCCTCTTTTTTTTTGGGGGGGGGGGAGAGCCACACCCAGCAGCACTCACTCCTTGCAGGCTCAGGGAACCATATGGGATGCTGGAGATCAAACCTAAGTCTGTCCTGCAAGGCAAATGCCCTACTGCTGTGCTATTACTCTGGCCCCTTAAATGTCCTCTTGAGACTGGTTATTGAGGGATATTTCTGGGAGATGGCTGCCCCCCCAGCCTACTCAAACCTCAGGAGTTCATCCTTAGGACAAAGAAGGTAGGATACTACTTACCTTGCATATGGCTGACCAGGGTTCTATCTTTGGCTCTTCCTATAGTCCCCCAAGGCCTGCCAGGAGTGATCCCTGAGTACAAAGCTTGGAATAAATTCTGAGACTTCTAGGTGTGGCCTCAAAAAAAAACTAAACAGAAACCTTCAGCACCCCATAAGACCACCATAACACCACCAATCCTGAGATCAGAGCCAGGAGTAAGCCTTGGATTACTCTTATACCAAACAAAATCCTGTGTGTCCGCCCCCAAAACCAAGAAACCAAAAACCAACCAACCAAAAAATCTATTCCCTACTCTCTCTTCTGTCTCTCTTTGTGTGTCTTTGTTTCTTTCTCTCTCTAGTTTACCAGTGAGTGAACCATGTAGGTAAAAGGCCTATACACAATTAACCCCGAGAATATGGGTTTTGCTGGGGTGTGGAACTCTTTGTTTCAAGGTTAACAGAATCCAGAAGCATTCTCCCCAAAGTGGGTGGCTGCCTGGGGATGCTGCCTGCCCTCAGGCTGTGGTGTTGACTTGAGAGCCAGAGATGCTTTCATTCATCATTTATTCATCTGACAAATATTAATTCAGCCCCTTCTCTCTTCCAGGGACAAAAAGGACAGTCAACTACCCGAGGAAGTTACGGTCCATTGGCAAAGATAAACAATTAGATAAACTAAGCCTGGTCAAGTGCAAGAATAATCAGAGACTACAAGACTTTCTAGAAGGACCAAGCTGTGGTCCAGGACCAAGGGCAGGGGAAGTGAGGTTTTCAGCTTATGCCCGTAGGCAGATTTGGAGGACAAGCGCTAGCGAAGAGAAGCAACATTCCGCCGGCAGTTGTGAAGATGAGAACGCAGATGTCAAGTGCTAGTGCAAGACCCAGTATTAGTAAACTCTTCCTGCCTTATAGGAATTTCCACCGCCTTCGGCCATTGTTCAGGGATGAGATTACCCAAAAATGCCACAAGGGGGAGCTCGGCCCCTGTCGCTATGGCCTGGCCCGGAGCTGCAGTGCCGCTGTCGCCCTCTAGGGGCTGCTTATTACTCTCCCAAGCTGATAGAAACTCCCCCAGATGCCCACTGTCCCCAAACGTAGGCTGTGCCCGACCTAATCTTGTCCTAGTATTTTCTCTTCAGGCGCAGAATATGTGCCTCTGAGCACACTACCCAGGAAGAGCTCCAGCTTTCACAAACAGCCACCCGTCCTGGTCTTTCCACCCACAGCGCAGTCAAGCAGGGTCCACCTACAACAGTACCACCTCATTTCTCTGCCTTCGTGCTCTGCAGGGCCATAGAAGGTGTTGTCCCCCAAAGGTTCCTTCCTGTAATAGCATTTGTGTTGAACCTCGTCCTGGTGACCTCTGGAGAAGATGTGATGCAAGATATGTGCGTATACTCATGCACTTGTGCTTGCACACACACACACTGTCTGAATAGAGGGAGATCTGTACTAGTGCACATAGAAGTGGACACACCCACTTCTGTGGTTGTTGCCTTGGACTAGAGATTAAAGAAGATAAGAGAGCCGAGGTGTGGTTCAGCAGGACACACAAGCCTCACATGTGAGGCCCCCGTAGGATCCCCTGTACTGGCAAAGATAAACAATTGGGGGGCCGAAGAAATAGCATGGAGGTAAGGCATTTGCCTTGCATGCAGAAGGTCGGTGGTTCAAATCCAGGCATCCCATATGGTCCCCCGAGCCTGCCAGGAGCGATTTCTGAGCGTAGTTCCAGGAGGAACCCCTGAGAGCTGCCAGGTGTGACCCAAAAACCAAAACAAAAAACCAAAACCAAAACAAAAAACAATTGGATAAGCTAATAAATAAATAATGAAATAAGTAAATAAATAAGTCATCAAGTTCTTTGTGGGATCTTTGAAAGGATCAGGTGTCTGGGTAAAAGAAACAAATGTTTCTTTTCTAGCTTCATCCTGGGATCTGAAAACACCCAGTGGGACTGACAGGAGAGTTTATGTGTGTGTGTTTATATATGTGTGTGTGTGTATGGTGTGTGTGTGTGTGTGTGTGTAAATGCGTGAGTGAATATTTGTATATATGTGTGTGAGCATATGGGGTTATATGTGTGTGACAGTATATATGTGTGTTTGAGTGCATGTATATATGTGTATGTATGCACCTGAGAGTTTGTGCATGTTCATGTTTATGTGAGTGTATGAATGGATAGTCTGGTTGAGTGTGCATATAGGTGTGGGTTCATGTGTGTGCATGAATGTGTGAGTGTATCTTTGTGAGTGCATGTTTGTGAGTATGCATTGTATGGAAGTCTGCATGCATGTGTGTGTGTGTGTGTGTGTGTGTGTGTGTGTGTGTTTGCTGCTTCCTGACAGAGGGCCTGAAGCCAAGCAGAGAACCTGATTCTGGTGGGGACTGGCAGGAAGTGAGCACAGTTGCTCTTGACTTTCTCCTCAGGTTTCTGACAAGGTTAGAAAAGGAACTCATGGCACTCTCCAGGAGCACAGACACCGGGGTTACTGTCTGAGCCCCTTCATTTGGGCTGCACCTGTGGGATCAGCTGAGGAGAAGGCAGCTCGTGGGGTGAAAAGGGACCTGGACTTTGATGCTGGAGCACTGGCTTCTTCGATTCCCAGTGGGCAACTGATGACACAGTCATGCTTGAGAGACAGCAGAGGCCGCCATGCCTGGGTTTCCCCATGAACTGGGCTTTGCTTCTGTGTGAATCAGAGAGGCATCAATTGAAGACTTTGAACCTCCAGGGATATGAGGAGGCAGAAAAGGGAGACAGAGACCCAAAAGCACTGGTCCACTTTGTGGCAGCCACTCCCAGAGAGCACTGTGAAATGAAAATACAGGAAAGAAACTATCCCATGCATTAGCAGTGATCTCTGTCTAGAACACAAAACTGGGGCCAGAGTGATGCCGCAGGCAGTAGGGCATTTGCCTTGAATGTGCTAGCCTAGGACGAACTGCGGTTCAATCCCCTGCGTCCCATATGGTCCCCCAAGCCAGGAGAGATTTCTGAGCGCATAGCCAGGAGTAACCCCTGAGCGTCACTGGGTGTGGCCCAAAAAAACAAAACAAACAAACAAAAAAAAGAACATACAATTGGCTGATACTACTTAACAATCAAAAGTGTTTATACATAGGCTTGAAATAAAATAAAATATATGAAAATGAAGTTTTTTTTTCATGTCTTCTTAGTCTTCCATTGTCTTCTTCCCTGATATACATCGAAGGAAGTTGCTTTCTTACAGTTACTGTTGGCTTCAATAATATTTTATTTAAAATTATTCTTATTTAAGGAACCATAATTCACAAAATTATTGATATAGCTGAATTTTAGGTATATACTATTTCAATACCAGTCCTACCCCAGTGTCAACTCTCATAACAGTGCTCCCATACTCTATCACTTCTACCCTCTCTATACTCACTGTTTGTCCAGAAATTACATCTGGTAGTTTTTAAGGAAAAATTAGCTTGACATAGTTAAATTCATTCATGTTCTGAATTGTTTGTGCTTTGGGGATTAGAAATTCTTGTCTCAAAGTCATGACTTTTTTGACATAATTCTTAAAATATTTTCTCCTATTAACCTCATGTCTTCTGATTTGGTTGTCTGATTTGGGGACCACACAGGGCAGTGTCAGGGTCTACCATGGCTCCAGGTGTGTGTACATGGGGGTGGAAAGTTGGCATTTTGGGGTCAGTAGTTGCTCCCACAAGTATTCTGGGGACTATTTGATGTGAACCTGAGTCTCCTTCATGCACAGTCTGCACTCAGCCCTTTGAGCTCTCTCCTCATCCTCAGGGTTTTGTTTTTACTTATGTATGTTTATTTTCAAATGAAATTATGATGATTATCTTAAATATTACTCGAGGCACCACTGTTCATGGTAGGGTTTCCTGCAGACAGTGTTCCAACTCTACACCCTCAACCACAGTGTCCTCTTTCCTCTTTCATTGTCTTTTTTGTGGCACCCCATAGTTTGGTTTTTATTTTATTTTTTGTTTGTTTGTGTTTTTGGTTTTTATTTTATTTTTATTTTTGGTTTTTGGGCTACACCTGGATGTGCTCAGGGGCTATTTCTGGCTCTGCACTCAGAAATCGCTCCTGGCAGGCTCAAGGGACCATATAGGATGTCAGGGGATCAAACCCAGATCCATCCCGGTCAGCAGTGTGCAAGATAAATGCCCCACCACTGTGCTATCACTCTGGCTCCATAGTTTGGTTTTTAAAGTGTAAATCTTTTGTGCACCTGGGACTCAGCTCAGGTTAGAGTGAGAGCAGTGAAGACAGATGATTTTACTTTTTACCATGTTCTGTACTTGACTTTTCCATATCATCTTCTAAGCATCCAAAAAATTCCCTCTTTGCTTTGTGATGTATCACTTACTACACAAAAAATTTCTGGTTATTCAAAGGTTTTGTTTTCAAGCTCTCTAGTTTACTCTATTTATTTTCCTATTTTGTTTGTTTCTATGGTCAAGCCTGGCGGCATTCAGGGTTTCCTCTTGGCTCTGCTCTCAGAAGTCGATCCTGGCAGGCTCAGGGAACCATATGGGATGCCAGGAATTGACCTACCCGGGTCTCAAACTCGTGGCCTGCGGGCCGCAAACGGCTCTCCATACAACATTTTGTGGCCCTGCCCTAGAGGAATCTTTTTTTGTTTTGTTTTGTTTTAGTTGTTTGGGTCACACTCCCCAATGTTCAAGGCTTACTACTGACTTTGCATTCAAGGATCACCCCGATTTTGCCTCTGCAGCCCCCAGGTAAATTGAGTTTGAGACCCCTGAACCTGTGTTGGCCGCGTGTAAGATGCGTGCTGTGCTCAGAAGCTACTCCTAGTTCTGCACTCAGAAATCGCTCCTGGCAGGCTCGAGGGACCATATAGGATGCCAGGGGATTGAACCCAGGTCCTTCCGGGGTCAGCATTGCTGTGCTATCACTCCAGCCCCTATTTTCTTTTTCTTTTCTTTGTTTTTTTTTTTTGTTTGTTTGTTTTTTTGGGGGGGCTACATCCGGCGGTGCTCAGGGGTTACTCCTAGCTGTCTGCTCAGAAATAGCTCCTGGCAGGCACGGGGGACCATATGGGACACCGGGATTCGAACCAACCACCTTTGGTCCTGGATCGGCTGCTTGCAAGGCAAACGCCGCTGTGCTATCTCTCCGGGCCCCAGCCCCTATTTTCCTATTCTTACATGGCACTGTCTTTAGCATTCTGCCCACGTAATATATCTATATCCCACAAGGAAAGCCCTTCCCTTCTCTTCTTTTGCAAAACTGAATAATGTATGACATTTTATTGTTCAACTTACCTTTCAGAGTAAGTTTCATAATTTTTTGGTGGATTTCCACAACCAGACATGTCCAGGGCTTGCTCCTGGCTCTGTGCTCATCTGGCTGGGGTACAGGGGATCATATTTAGTTCTAGGGATTGAACCCAAGCTGGCTATGAGCAAGGCAAGAACTCCCCCCACTGTACATTCTTTGGTCCCAAGTTTGATCAATTCCTTTTTTTGTTTCAGTTTTTGGGTCACACCCAGCAATTCAAAGGTTACTCTTAAATCCACACCCAGGAATTGTTCGGATGTGTTCGGATGTCAGGGTTGTCGGGGATTGACTCGGCTGTTGAGGATTGAATTCTGGATTGGCTAGGTGCAAAGCAAACACTCTAGCCACTGTACTATTATTACTATTACTAATAATACTATTATTGCTCCAGCCCCCAAGTTTGCTAATTTTTTTTTTTGTATTTGGGTCACACCCAGCAGCGCTCAGGGTTACTCCTAGCTCTGTGCTCATAAATCGCTCCTGCCAGGCTCGGGGGACCATATGGGATGCCAGGATTCAAACCACTGTCCTTTTGCATGCAAGGCAAATGCCCTAACTCCATGCTATCTCTCTGGCCCCGAGTTTGCTAAATTTCTAAGCAAAGTATGTGAGTTACTTCGCACTAGGTGTGGCCCCCAAAGATAAATAAGTACAAAATATAATAATTTTTCTCCATAAAACACTTTATTTTCTTGCATTCTTTTTTTTGGGGGGGGGGCCACACCCTGTGATGCTCAGGGATTTCTCCTAGCTATGTGTTCAGAAATCGCTCCTGGCTTGGGGGACCATATGGGACACCAAGGGATCGAACCATGGTCCGTCCTAGGCTAGCACGCACAAGGCAGACGCCCTATACCCTTGAGCCACTGCTCTAGCCCCTTTCTTGCATTCTTTTCTAATGCAACTCCTAAATATTGTACATTTTCCATGTTTTTCATGAACTATTATATCTGATTGATTCTGGGGTAGAGAACATTACCTAACATCATTTTGGAAGCCATCTTGAATATTTCACAGGTACACACATACATACCACCACCACCATCATCACCACTAGCATCACCATTGTTGCAACTGCTGCCATACTACCATCTTCTTCTGTTTTTTTTTTTTTTTTTTTTTTTAATACTACCATCTTCTTAAAGTTGTCTTGACTCAATATGCTTAAGTCCTGGAGGCTTTATACTGTATATACAACAGTTTGTAAGAACAAAGACATTCTGGGGCCTGAGAGATAATATGGAGGTAGGGCATTTGCCTATCCCATATGGTCCCCTGAGCCTGCCAGAAGCAATTTCTGAGTGTAGAGCCAGGAGTAACTCCTGAACACTGCCGGGTGTGACCCAAAAGTCAAAAACAAAACAAAACAAAAAAACAAGCAAACAAACAAAAAACCCAAAGACATTCTCGAGCTAGAATGACTCAGAGACTGGAGTACATGCTTTGCATGTGTTAAGCATGTATTAAACTTTATTAAACCCTGGTCCCCTATAACTCCCCAAGGATAATGAAGAGTGACCCTAGCGGCCCTCAAGTTTGGCTGGTCTTTAACAGAAGTGCTGCACTGGGCCAAGAACCAAACCACTGAACAGTTAGGCCCACCAAGATTGTTTAGGAAGCCCCCCAATTAAATCAACATATAAAGATGTTCTTCACATATCCCGGAGTCATTCCTGCACCTAAGAAAATTACAATGATCCTATAACTACCTGATACTCATTTTTAGTTTCTCCAGTGACCCTCCAAATCTCTTTTTTTCTTGCGTTTTGGGTCATACCTGGGATTCTTAGGGACACCAATCTCTGTGCTTGGGGGCCCAGATGCAGTATCAAGGTCTGCTGCATGCAAGCATCTTACTCCCTATATTCTCTCTCTGCCCTCCAATGTCTCTTTTTCAAAGACCCTCAATTGGGGTCAGACATTGCATTTGCATGTTAGAATTCAGCTTTAATTCACTTTCAACAGTCTCCTTATGAGATTGTTGGGTTTTCTATGATAAAGACTTTTAGAGAACTCCAGATGAGTTGGTTTTGTTTTATTTTTGAAAATACCACAATTTGAAGTCGTTGTAACTGTCTCCTCATAATGACATTTGACTTCTCCTTCTATCATCTGTGCTTCTTGTAGTGAAAATCTGAAGTTGGGTATAGAATCTTGGGTCACTATATTACATCTGGTTATACATTTCTAGGCAATCATCCTTGACCTGGGACTGGAGAAATAGTACAGGATAAGGCTTTGAGCACTGAACCAAGGGCAAGACTTGATCATTACAGGTGTGGCCCCAAAACAAGAAAGAAAAATTGGAGACTGAAGGGTTAGTATGGTGGGAAGGGCTCTTAACTGACATATGGCTAACCAGGATTCAATCACTGGTACCCCACCAGGAGTGATCCCTGAGCATAGCCAGGAGATAGCCCTGAGCACAGCGGGGTGTGGCCCCAAACCAAAAAAGATAAAGCAAAGAAGTAGGGGTCAGAGAGATAGTACAGTGGATAGAGTGCTCAAGTTGCATGGAGCCAACCAGGTTAAATCCCTGGCATCCCATGTGGTGCCCTGCACCACCAGGAATAAATTATTGAGTGCAGAACTAACTAGGAGTAACCCTTGTGCATTGCCAATGTGTCTCCCCCCCCCCAAAATTAAACAAAATGTTCTGTCTCTAGGGTACTATAATTTTTTGTTTGTTTTCTTTGTTTTTGATATTTTTGGTTTGATTGTTGATTGGTTTTTTTGTTTGTTTTGTTTGGTTTGGTTTGGTTTCTGGACCACCTGGTGGTGCTCAAGGATTACTCCTGGCTCTGCACTCAGAAATTGTTCCTAGCAGGCTCAGGGGACCATATAGGATGCTGGGGATCAAACCTGTGTTGGCTGTGTGCAAATCAAACACCCTAACCACTGTGGCTGTGCTATCGCTCTGCCCCCCACTTTTTTTCCCTTAAAATCTTCTTGCTTTCACAGTTAGATCTTGTGGCTAAGTCTTATTTTCTTTTTTAAAACTTTTTTTTATTTTAACTTTTATTTTTTTAAACTTTTTTATTTTTATTTTTATTTATTTTTATTTTTTATTATTATTAATTTTTTTTTTGGTTTTTGGGCCACACCCGGCGATGCTCAGGGGTTACTCCTGGCTGTCTGCTCAGAAATAGCTCCTGGCAGGCACGGGGGACCATATGGGACACCGGGATTCGAACCAACCACCTTTGGTCCTGGATCGGCTGCTTGCAAGGCAAACACCGCTGTGCTATCTCTCTGGGCCCTTATTTTTATTTTTTAAACTTTATTTATTGATTAACTGATTGATTGGTTTTGGGCCACACCCAGCAGTGCTCAGAGGTTACTGTAGGGTTTCTGGCAGGCTGGGGGACTTAATGGGATGCCAGGAATCAAACCGGGTTCCTTCCGGGTTGGCCGCATGCAAGGCAAACGCCTTACCTATGCAAGACCTATGCCTTATTGCTGTGCCATCTCTCCGGCCCCTATGCCCCTATGTCTTTTCTTTTTTTTTCTTTTTTTTTGTTTTGTTTTTGGGTCACACCCGGCAGCGCTCAGGGGTTCCTCCTGACTCTATGCTCAGAAATCACTCTTGGCAGGCTAAAGGGACCATATGGAATGCCTAGATTCAAACCACCTACCTTCTGCATGAAAGGCAAATGCCTTACCTCCATGCTATCTCTCTAGCCCCTAAGTCTTATTTTCTATATGCTTCAAGAATGTTTGTTTCTCCTTATGCCTCTGCAGCACCACCTCTACTACTGTCGTGTCCATGCCCACCAGTCTGTCCCTCTCCATGTTCATCTGCTTCCATCAAATTTAATATCGCACAGCAGCTCTGCTTTTACTGACATTCTAATCTTTGATGTGACCATAATTAGTTCCCTCCTTTGTATTTATGTGCTTTAAATGCCTCTTCTTCCTTTACTCTTAGTCTTTTAGAGATATCAATAACTTTTCAATTTATTTAAAAAAATGGACTATTGGGGCCGGAGAGATAGCATGGAGGTAAGGCGTTTGTCTTTCATGCAGAAGGTCATTGGTTCAAATTCTGGCATCCCATATGGACCCGAGCCTGCCAGGAGCGATTTCTGAGCATAAAGCCAGGAGTAATCCCTGAGCATTACCGGGTGTGACCCAAACCCCCCCCCCCCGCCAAATGGGCTCTTATTTTTATTAATCACATTTGTATTTATCTATCTGTACAAACATTTTATTATAAATTGATTTTTCTTATCTTTATATTTTGTATTTGTACATTTATGTTAACACTGCCCCCTTTTTATGGGAGGTGTACACTTTGTTTTCTAGGTGGTTCTCAGGAGACCAACCATATGCTGTGTCAGGGACTGAACCAGGGTCAGCTGCATGCAAGACAAGGGCCTAATTAATCCCTTGTTCTACCTCTCTGGCTCCTGTATTCTGATTTTTAAGCTTTCTGAAATAAATGCTTAGCTCATTTGCTCTTACTCTTTTTCTGTTTTGTTTGTTTATTTTCATTTTGATGGTGCTGGGGGGTGGCCATTCCTAGCCTGGACACTGAACCTGAGTCAGCCATCTGTAAAGCGAGCATTTTGCCCACTCTACTATTTCTATGGCCCATAAATAGCACACATGTTTGTTTGGTTTGGGGGCCATACCCAGTGATAGTCAGGATTTTCTCCTGACTCTGCACTTAGGGATTACTCCTAGAAGGGTTCGAGGGATCATATGGGGGTACTGGATGTTAGCCACATGCAAGTCAAGTGCCCTAGCCACTGTACTGTCTTTTTGGTCCCATCCTTATTTCCTTTTATTGTTTTTTTTTTTTTTTTTTTTTTTTTTTTTTTTTCCTTTTATTGTTTTATTTTAGTTTTTGATTTGGGAATCATTCCCAGCACTGCTCAGGAGTTACTCTGTGCTCAGGAATCACTCCTAATAGGCTCAAGGGAGCATATCAGTGGTGCTGAGGATTGAATGTGGATCAACCAATTGCAAGACAACAGCCCTACCTGCCTATTTTGTTATTTTCTAATATACATATTTGAAGCTATACAATTTCTTCTAAGTATTTGTCCCATAGTTATGACATGCAGTGACTTATGTTCAAATGTTTTATGTTTATTTATGTTTATTGTTCAAGTGTTGTTTTTCTTCTTTTTATCTATTTAGTTAGCATTCAGTCTAAAGTGTTACACTTACCTCTAAAACTGGGAATTCTAGAAACTTATTTATTTGGTTTTGTCATATATGTTTTTCCTTTCAGGGATATTTTTGGGGGTTATTTGGGCCATATTTGGCAGTGATCAGGACTTATGTTTCTGTGCTCAAGGATCACTCCTGGCAGTGCTTCCCCAAGCACACATCTAGTGTGTCAGAAATTGAACCAGGGTCAGCTGCATGTGGGGCAAGGTATTAACCCCTGTACTATGTCTCTGGCTCTAGAAATCTTGTTGTTGTTGTTGTTGTTGTTTTTAATTATTTGTTTTAATTTGGAACCACACCCATGGGTACTCAGGAATGACTGCTCCAGGCTCTGTGCTCAGGGGTCATTCCTGGTGATGCTCAGAGAATCATGCACTGCTCAGGAGGGGACAAGGCCAGCTGCCTGCAGGACGAGTAATCTAAACTGCTATATCTTCAGTCCCTGAGTCTCATTTTAAAGACAGATCTATCTTCCATATCTACCAACATTGCCATCCTATTTTTCGTGTTTTCATTCTTCCCTGATTCCTTTGGGGAAAGTTCATCAACCTTATCTTCCAGTTCATTAATTCATTCTTAGTCTGAATCTGTACCGCCATCCAGTTTATATAGTGTGTTCTTTATTTCCTCCTTGACAGCTTCTTTCTACAATCTCATTCCCTATTTCAAATTTATATTCTCCAGGATCTCTTAGAGGATTTTTATTATGTTTATTTTAAATTCTTGTTCTCATCGGCCCATTAATTCTGCATCATCTCGTATAGGTTGTTCATTTTTTGGGTTTCTTTGATAGGGATTGCACTCCTGAAATGCCTTCTAATTTTTCTCTATGAGCTCATGTTCCCCTGGGGTAACATTCTCTTGGCTAGTGGCGTATACCTAGGGAGCAAGCCACAGCTCTCTTCACTCTACCACACTCCCAGGCTCCCTTCCCCCACATTTGCTGTTTGCTTAGAGCAAGAGACATGCTTTGGATGAGTCCATTGTAGGCCTGCCCTACTCCATCACCCACATGGCAGGGTTAACAGAAGGTGAGATAAAACAGGGAGCTCAGGGGCTGGAGTGATAGCACAGTGAGTAGGGTGTTTGCATTGCATATGGCCGACCCGGGTTCAATCCCCAGCATCCCATATGGTCCCTTGAGCTTGGCAGGAGTCTAAATCCTATGTTCCATACGCTACCATGCATGAATCTGGGAGATCTGCTTTCTGTGATAGTTGGTGCCACAAGTGACTTCCAGCTGGACCACGGTTAGGCATGTGTAAACATCAGGAAATGAGTGTGACCCTCCCTGAGCACCATGGCCAAGAAGAGAGATCCCTGGAGAGTACATTACAGAGCATCGCAGCAGCTCTAAGCAAGCATCACAACCATTGCTTTGTGCCTCAACTAAGAGTACGAACTCCTGTGAGCATGTGTGCAAGCAACAGAATAAAAGCCTCAATGAGCAGGGCCAGAGAGATGGTGCAGTGAGTAGGGTGGGTGCTCAGCCAACCTTGTCTCATCATTGCATTGTATATGATCTCCAGCACCATTAGATGTGACCCCTGAGCAGAGCAAGAATTAGCCCCTGAGCAATGCTGGGTGTGACCAATCCCTCTTTACCCCCAACCCTTTCTTGGCAACAACAACAAAGTGAAGGTGAAGGAATAAAATTGATAATAGAAGAAGGGGGGCCTGGAGAGATAGCACAGCCACATTTCCCTTGCAAGCAGCCGATCCAGGACCAAAGGTGGTTGGTTCGAATCCCGGTGTCCCATATGGTCCTCCGTGCCTGCCAGAAGCTATTTCTGAGCAGACAGCCAGGAGTAACCCCTGAGCACCGCCGGGTGTGGCCCAAAAACCAAAAAAAAAAAATAATAATAATAATAATAGAAGAAGGGGCCAGAGAGATTGCTCCAAAGGCTGGATTGTAAGCTTTGTATGCAGAGGCCTGGATTCCATCCCTGTACTTTATAGTTCCCCAAGTACCACCAGAAGCAACCCTTTGACCTGAGCCAGAAGTAGCCCCTGAGCACCACTGGATGTGGTACCAAATCCCAACAAAACAAAAATATTAAAAAGCCTTTTTTATTTTGTCCACATCCTGTCTCTGTGTTCAAAGAACCCTTCTGGTGGTGCTCAAGAGACCGTGTTGGTTGTTCCAGGGATTGAACCTGGACTTTCTGCATTTGCTCTGGACTTGAACTCTCTCTCTCTCTCTCTCTCTCTCTCTCTCTCTCTCTCTCTCTCTCTCTCTCTCTCTCTCTCTCAACCCTAAAAATATTTATGAAACTGGAGAAATAGTAGAGTGGGTAGGACACTTGCCTTGCATACTGCCAACCTGGTTTCTATCTTCAGCATCCCATAGGTTCTGTCAACTACCATCTGGAGTGATTCCTGATAGCAGAACCAGGACTAACCTCTGAGCATCAACAGATATGACCCCCAATTTTTTAAATGAAGAAATAAATGATGCTATGTGCATGACAGGCCCCAAAGCCATCATGTCCATCATTTAATGTGCAGAACTGTAAACAGTCTTCAGGTGTATGAAGCCCATGATACCTTCTCCAAGAGCTGCTCATTCCCTCCCAACTGAGGGGTAGGCCTGTAGGGCCACTACCAGCCACAGAAAACATCTCTGTATATGATGGAGAAGGACTGGAGAAACTGTTCAAAGGCTGGAGTACTTGTTTTGCTCTGTCCCCAGTACCACATAGTCTATTGAGAACTGCCTGGAGCAGCTTCTGAGTTCTAATCTCGGAGTAGCCTCTGAGCATTGCTGGGTCACAGGATATTTTACCAGCATTTGTGAAACTAGTTTTATGAAAGATATACATATAATGTCATCATCATTGTCAGTGTGACTGTCCCCCTTGACATTATCACTGCATCTTTTACCAGCCATTTGAACAGATTTATCCTGTCAGCCTCCCCTTTAGCCTTAATGGCATCTTGTGACCTACCTCCTTTAGGTTGAAGGAGCAGGTACTTTACTGACTGACGCTGGGAGACTGACTTCTTCTAAGAGTGACCCCCAAGCACTGAGCTAGAAGTAGTCCCTGAGTATCATTGGGTGTGGTCCAAAAACCTAAATAAATGAATGAATGAATAAAAGTTTTATTTAAAAACTGGGGCCAATGCAGAGACCCAGGACAGACAGTGGTTTGAATCCTGGCATCCCATATGATCCCCTGTGCCTGCCAGGAGCAATTTATTCTTTTCTTCTTTTTTTTTTTTTTGTTTGTTTTTGGGTCACACCTGGCAGTGCTCAGGGGTTTCTCCTGGCTCCATGCTCAGAAATCACTCCTGGCAGGCTTGGGGGACCATATGGAAGGCCAGGATTCAAACCACTGTCCTTCTACCTGTAAGGCAAACGTCCTACCTTCATGCTATTTCTCTGGCCCCTCTTCTTTTTTTTTAATCTTTATTTAAGCACCATGATTACAAGCATGATTGTAGTTTGGTTTTAGTCATAAACAGAATACCCCCTTCACCAGTGCAGCATTCCCACCACCAATGCCATCCTCCCTCCTCCCCCACCCCTGCCTGTATTCAAGACAGACATTCTACTTCTCTCATTCTTTAACAATGTCATGCTAGTTGTTAGTGTAGTTATTTCCCTAACAGCATTCACCACTCTTTGTGGTGAGCTTCATATTGTGAGCTAGTCCTTCTGGTCCTTAACTCTATTGTCTCTGGGCCTTATGATAATATCTTTAATTTTTCTTAAAACCCATAGATAAGTGAGACTATTCTGTTTCTATCTCTCTCCCTCTGACTTATTTCATTCAGCATAATAGATTCCATGTACATCCACATATAGGGAAATTTCATGACTGAACACAGAGCCAGGAATAATCCCTGAGCACTGCCAGGTGTGAATCAAACAAATCAAAACAAAACAAAAAAAATAACAACAACAACAACAAAAACTGGGGCCAAGCAATAGCAAAGTGGTAGGACATTTGCCTTGCACACGGCTGATCTTGGAAGAACCTGGTCCCCTGAGCCAGGAATGATTTCTGAGCACATAGCCAGGAGTTTCCCCTGAGCATCATCAGGTGTGGCCCCCCTCAAAAAAAGTTTTCTTTAAAAACAGGAAGACAGAAGATCCAATGACCTTGGTGATGACTTTTTCAATACACCACCAAAGGCACAATTCATGAGAGAAATAATTGATAAATTAGATTGTGGTAAATTAAACCTTTCAGGACTGCAAAAGTCATTGCCAAGTGAATAAGAAAACAATCTAGAGAGCTGGATAATATATTTGAAAAGAGCATCTCACAAAGGTCTGCTGTCTAAAATATACAAAGAACACTCACAGCCCAATATAAGAAAACGCACAATCTAATTAAAAAAAAAAACAGGCCAGGGAAATGGCTCAAAGGAGGGGGCGAAAATGTCTTATATGGGAGCCCCAGTTGGATTTTCAATATCACTTGCCCGCCAGCACAGCATGCAAAAGACCAGAGAAGACACTTCACTGAAGGGGATAAGCAGATGGAAAATAAGCATATGAAAAGCTTATCATCAAGGACTTATAAAGTAAAACCAGATACCTCAGTACTTACTAGAATGGCTAACTTCAATGGGGGAAAAAACTCTTCTAGGGGCCAGGGGTGTGATTCCAGTAGAGCACGGCCTTGCCTGTATGAGGGATTGGATCCCTGAAACTTCCTGCCCATCAAACAAAACAACAAAGACCTCTTCAAGGAAGGGGAGAGAAAGGAGAGACATAGAAAGAATTCATCTGGAAAACTGCTGAGATTTTGGGCACCTCCCAAATTGTTTTCTGGGGCTTTAGATGACACAACTCGCCCTCACTTCATGTTGAACAACAGGCCCAATCAACTGTTCCTCCTCCTAAGCAAGTTCCCGCTTTGGATTGAGCAAGTTAAGTCATTGTAGGCCCCCCGTTTCGTGATTCCCCTCTGACAGGAAACTTTGCTCTCACTTGGATTTCTGTCAACCTCTGAGAAGGCTTTTTCCAGCTGCCAGGCCAAGGGTGCCTGCTAGGCGCCCCTCCTTGTCTCTCCCATGCCCCCTGGCGGCTCTGTGGGGAAACCAAGCAGTCCTTTGAGGGAGCCTGGCTCCTGGCTGACAGGGTCTCCCGAAACCTTCCCCCACCGCAGCCTTGCTGCTTTACCTTTTTAGCCTGCATTCCAGCACCCCCCTGTCAGGAACTGTCATCATGTTTAATCCCCGCTGGGGGAGACCCCCCTCTTCCCTGGTGAAGGTATTCCATTACCCTGTAACGTGCCATTTCAATCGCTGTGGGGAAGGGTGACAGAAAGTCTGTCAGAGTGGGGCCCAACTTGCCAAAACTTGGCAGAATGTGGGGTGTAACATTGTCAAGGCAACCACGAAAGAAACCTGAGCTGAGCTAGGCTGGGGGGAGACCGGAGGTTCAAGGTAAGAGGCAGGAAATGATGGGGTGGGGTGGCCTGAGAAATCGGTACTCCAAGGGGTGTGGGGCTGGCTTCTTTGTCCTGCCCTGACAGACAAAGGCGGGACCAGGCCATCAGCTTCTCTAGACTGCTTTAGGGTCCTGATGAGGGGAGGACCATGAAGGAAGGTGGGAAATGAAGGGAGTTGGGCAGCAGGGAAGCAGATGTGGGGGATAGAATTTCCTCTAGCAAGTGTTCAGTCTGAAGCTCAAGCATCCAAGAGGAGAGACCCTCCCTTAGAAGAGGCTCCTGGTAGAGCCTGTCTTCCTGGGTCCCTGGAAGACCTGCAAAGGGTGAAGAGTGAAGATGATCAAACTGGGAAAGAGTCCGCATCTTTAGGAGCCTTCAGGAGTGTTTGACTCTTGCCTTCACCCTAGAACTAAGTTCTAGGACTCCAAGGATTTCGCTTTCTTTCCCTCTCCGTGCAGTAGCCCTTCCAGCAGCCTCGCCCAGTCCCTCTAGCTGGAACAGGCTCTCCAGCCTCAGCAGGCCAGACCCAGGCACCTGAGGCTCTAATTAAAGGTACATCAAAGCTTTCTGGAAGCAGGTGAGAGATAAAGTGGAAATAAGTGAATGAGTGAGTCATGGGGCCCTCTCAGCCTAAAATGACAAGAATATCCCCCCCCTCTCTCTCTCTTTCTCTCTCTCTCACACACACACACACACACACATACACACACGCGCACACACACTTGTGCACTTGTACACACTGCCAGTAAATGGGCTGTTCTCTCTTCAGAGGACCCTGACCTGGACCCACCCATGGCCTCGACTTCTCTTCCTTGAGCTTCCCCAGGACTCAGAGCTCTCTTCATTTCATCCCCATGAGATAAAGATCATCCTTTGTTCTTCTTGTTGCTCCACAGGTGACAAGAGCAGAGCCTAGACAGGCCACACACTGTCTAACATACATGGGCTGACCAGGCTCAGATCTAATTCCAGCCATCTGACTCTAGAGCTGGCATTTTCAATTTAATTATTCACATTTTCTGGGGGTGGTAGAATACACCTGGCAATGCTCAGAGACCACACATTGTTCTTGAAGATTCAGTCTGGCCTATTGCATGCGAGGCATGTGTTCAAGCCCTTTGGCCTTTCTCCCAAATCAGTACTTATTTGGAAGTGGCTCCCAAACGGGAGATTTAGGGGTTTTATTTGTGATTCTCGGCCAATAAGGTCATTGTCCAGCAAAAGGGTCCATGGATATAATGCTGCTTGTGACACAGCTCTGCAGTGACAGAGATATCTGGATCATCCTGGAGAGTCACAGCCAGCAGTGCTTGGGAGTGTGCAGGGCTGCATCCAGAGATGCTGCAGCCAGAAATGCACCCAGATGGGGTGTGTGTGGTGCCTGGAATTGAACCAGGTAGGGCATGAGCTCAGTGTGAGCCCTAAGTGCTTCCAACCCCAGAGCAAGTACTTAGAAGAACTAGCTGACTCCTTCCATCCTCTTTCCCTTTTAGAATCTCCAACTGTCCCCACACACACACTCACACACACACACACACACACACACAGAGGCTCACAATATCCTCACATATTCTCACATTCACGCATACTCAGACATGCTCACACATACTTGGCACATGTATGTGCTGCATCAGTTTGGTAATTCCTCTGGTCATCTCCAATAATTTTGCAAAAACCCAGCCCAAGACTATCAAGGAGCCTCTGGATCTCTGCTCTAGATTTAGAGCATGTGTGTGTGTGTGTGTGTGTGTGTGTGTGTACATGTGTCTGTGTGTGTACATGTGTCTGTGTGTCTATGTGTATATCTCTGTGTGTCTAAGTATCTCTGAGTACATGTGTCTGTGTGTAGCTGTGTCTGTATGTCTGTATGTGTGTGTCTATGTATCTCTGTGTCTCTCTATGTGTTTGTATAAAAGGGTCAGGAGAATGAGTGACTGAGAGCTCTGCTCTGTGCATCTACATTGGTTTGAATTTGGAAGGGTGGAATGGAGCAAGGAGTTGTGTGTGTGTGTGTGTGTGTGTGTGTGTGTGTGTGTGTGTGTATGTATGTATATATGTAAAGCTGACCCTACCAGCCACTATTTCATTTCACCACTGATCCGAGGCCTCATCTCCAAAAAGAAGGGCAGGCAGCAGGTAGTAGGTTCCTGTTGGGGGGTCTGGGAGAACAGCACCCTCTTAGGTCGGGGCTGGAGCAGCAGGAAGAGACAGTCTATGCTGAGTTTCATGCGTGGTGTCTGGGGTGCTCACTCCACATTCCTCCAAGCCTCAGGGATGTGGTGTATAAATAACACCATAAGTAACATGTTGTGTGAGCTCTCCAGAAGGTCTTCTCCAGTTTGAAACCATCATGTTAATTATTATTTTTTATTGTTAGTATTTGAATTTTAGGCCACACTAGACTGTGCTCAGGACTCACTCCTGGCTGGACTTGGGATACCATACAGAGTTCTGGGGGTTTACCATGTGCAATAAAAGCACCCTACCTGTGGAACTGCCTCTTCAGCCCTCCTTATGCTAATTATTGACTCCGGAAAGGGTCATCATGGATAAAGACTATGAAGTTAATTCCCAACCTTTGTTTCTGCCCCCATGTTCCCTTCCATTCCGTCTGTTGAACACGAACATACATACACAATTTGGTTAATTTCAAAGGAAACAAATAACCTTCACAGAGCTGAAAAGAGCCCCTTGAGTCAAGTGATCAAAGCTAACACCCCCCAATCTAGCCATCTCGTGGGACTCCCGACAATGCTCCTGGGGAACATAGCACCACTCCCTGTCCAAGATATGTAAACTGAGGGAACTACCAGACATATGGACACTTCCCCAAAGACAGTATCAGGAAAGGCAGAAGAGATTGAATCAGTTCTCTAGGTAAAAGAAGACAATAAGGGCCAGATGATGGTTCCCTGAGCATCTCTAGGGGTCACTCCTGACCACAGAGCGAGGAGTGGTGTGGTCTACCTTCCCCTCCACCCCAAAAGACTCAAGAGGCATGACAACTAGCTGCTACACATAAACACAATGCTGGGAAAAGTGATCACGTTTAAACATAGACAACAAATTAGATAACAGCATTTCCATCATCATTCAGAGGAGTGGATTTGCAACAGTGTTCCTGATCTTAAGAGAGAGAGATGGCCGGAGAGATAGCACATCGGCGTTTATCTTGCAAGCAGCCGATCCAGGACCCAAGGTGATTGGTTCAAATCCCAGCATCCCATATGGTCTCCCCGTGCCAGCCAGGTGCTATTTCTGAGCAGATAGCCAGGAGTAACCCCTGAGCACTGCCGGGTATGGGCCAAAAAAATAGAGAGATATGTGCTGAAGGATAATAGATTATGATCTCTGAAACACCCTCAGATGCTTTGGGGGGGAGAGTAACACAGCTACTCTGTATATGCGTGTGTGTATGTGTGTGTGTGTATGTGTGTGTGTGTGTTTGTGTGTGTGTGTGTGCATGTGTGAAGAGAAGGGATTAAATATCAGTGACCAGTGAGTCTGGAAAATGGCATCTGTGAATTCACGCTGCTCTTCTTTTAACTTTCCTGGAGATTAAGTTTTCCCAAAATACTAAAGTGATTCAGAAGCTGTGACCAAATAAACCAACTAGTGTGGTCCCACTCAGGCTCTAAGTCAGGCCTTGGTAGACGGTAGTTGGTACCTTTGCCAGACAACAGGTCCCAAAGGCAGCACAACCCACCTTCCAGTGAACCTGGGAATCAAGGTATTTCCATCATCTAGGCAACTGGCTTCAACACCAGCTCCCACCTTTGCATCCGTTCCAGCCAAACGGGGAACAGGAAGTGCTGGCAAAGGACCCTTCCTCCTTTCCCACCCCTAGTCTGGGCAGATTTGTTCCTACGCTTTAAGTAGCTGGTGCCGAGGGATTTGAGAACCGAAAAGGTACTTACTGATTGAGAAGCAGGAATGTCTGCCTGCCCCGCACCCGGCCCCCTCTTGCCTGTAGCCATGCTAGCAACAGCGAGCCCCACAGTGCTGCTCCAAGACTCACAGAAGCATCACTCAGCCTGGGAAGCGGCGTGTGCGTGTCAACACCCCTGCGGAGAGGAGTGAGAACTCACATATTTGAAGCTGTCTGAACGGACTTGTTTGAGAGACAGCAGGAGCTGGGAGTAATCCTGACGCCGCCACTCTGCTCCCTTCGGAAGGCAGCCTTTGCCTGCAGGCCTGTGACCTCTCATGTCTTTCTATTATTGAGAGCATTTGACAAAACTTTACTTAGGGCTCAGGAATGACAGGACTAGACAGGAGGAGCTTGTCATCGCTAGAGAAGGGCCGTCACTGAGACCCTGCAGGATCCAGAGTCAGCTCCATGTCCTGCACCCCATACCAGGGTCAGGGCTGCTGTGCCAGGTACTAAGGCTCCCTCTATGATCTGACCTCCCCTGGCACCAGCAGGCAATGCCAAGTCCGGAAGAATAACAGGCCTTGCTTCAATTCTGTTCCAGGGACCCAGAGTCCGAGAGAACAAGTCAAGGCAGGAGACTTAAGTGCCAGAGAGAACAAGAACGTAAAGGCAGCCAAAGGGTTGTTAACAGAGAGATCCAGATCTACAAAATTGGGGTGGCATGAAAACTGGGGGCTGGTGGCAGAAACAGGGGAGCCCTTTGATGTCCCCTCCTCCCTCACCCAGCCTCCCTGTTCTGTTCAGTTAGCTGCCACAGCCCAGACCCCTGCTAGGGGTCGGACTATACACCGTGGTGGCGTCCCCCAATCCTCCTTCTCTAGGGAAGCTCCTCCTCTCATGGGCTTGTATGTCCTCAGGGATCCTTGCCCTCCTCTCCTCAGTGACTAGCCCTTGAAAGCCTCTGGATGCAACAGGGTTCCTAGCTCCCTACCTAGAACTTTGTAGGCAATGGGTCACAGAGGCCTTTCTGTCCTCAGGAGCACTAATTGGGGGTGATACCAGCCTAGTTAATCAGTCAGTCAGTCTTCCCCACATAAATGTCCAGCACCAGAGTTGAGGCCAACACAACAGTAGAGTTGCAGGGAACTGTTGAGGTTTCTGAATCCAGTTGGTTCCTAAAGTCCATCTGTTCATGTCAGTTAGAGGAGCTAATCTAGCCCCACTTTGCCTTTTTTTTTTGTTTTGGAGTCAAACCCAGAACTATTCATGGCTTACTCCTGGCTCTGTGCTCAGGGATCACTTCTGGCAGGGGCCATATAGGGGTACCAGAGAGCAAACCTGAGTGGGCTGCATGCAAAGCAAGGACCCTACTTGCTGTATTATCTCTCCAGGCCCCTACTTTGTCTCTTAAGCTAGTGATCTTTTTGTGGGTGGAGAGTGGATCACAGTGTTCAGGGGAGCAGATGCTATGCCAGAGATCAAACTGGGGTCTGTGGTATGTGAGGCAAGCACTTTCACCTCATTATAGCATTTTGCAAGCTAGTTTTAGTTGGAATTTGATACTTCTTTTTAAAACAGGAGTAGATTGGATTGAGCAATAGCACAGCAGGTAGAGCATTTGCCTTGCACACAGTTGACCCAGGTTCTATCTCCTTATCCCATAGGGTCTTCTGAACACCACTAGGAGTGATTCCCGAGGGCAGAGCTAGGAATAACCCCTGAGCATCTCTGGGTGTGGCCCAACCAAACTAAATAAATAAATAAAAACAAAAGAGGAATAGAAAAATAAAGGAGGGTATGACTGGGGGTATGACTCAGAGAAAGAAAACATGACCTGTTTGTGTAGGACCTTGGGTTTAATCTCCAGTACCTCAAAATAAATGAACGAATAAATAAATGAAAGGGGCAGCAGACTGGAAATGGCTCAGGGGCTAATGTATGAGACCATGAGTCCATCTTTGGTGTAACCTGCGCACAGAACTTGATTCTGGCAGTTCTGCTGTGTGTGATCCCCAGCATATAGTCATGGGCACACATGTGACCCCCCACTGTGCACCACATCAAGGTGTGTACAATCCCAGGGATGCAACCAAAAGGTCAGCAAAGGGAAAAGCAGGGGAAGAAAAGGGCCGGGCTCAGTGCTTGTATGTGCAAGGCCCTGGCACATGGCTCCTAAGCACTATGAGTGTCCGTGGCTCTAATGAACCCAAAGCACTACTGGGAGTGGCCTCCACAACAATAACAACATTACTGAGTTAATTAAATACATTTAGTTGAGCTGTGGTTGAGGTAAATCACATGATTTATAGCGGTGTTTGCCTTGCAAGCAGCTGATCCAGAACCTAAGGTGGTTGGTTCGAATCCCGGTGTCCCATATGGTCCCCCGTGCCTGCCAGGTGCTATTTCTGAGCAGACAGCCAGGAGTAACCCCTGAGCACCGCCAGGTGTGGGCCAAAAACAAAAACAAACAAACAAAAAAAAATCACATAATTTATGAGGCCTTTGCTTAAGTCATCAGCACTGCAAAGAAAGATTCATAGATTGTCTTCATCAATTTATGAATCTATGGTGTGAGACTCTTTGTCCTCCAAATCAAAGAGAATCAATATATTTTCTCACTCATATTTAAAGTACACAGATTTGGGTAGGAGCGATAGCACACAGGTAGGACATTTGTTTTGCATGAAACTGACCTGAAACAGATCTGGGTTTGATCCCTGGCATTTCATATGGTCCCCCAAGTCTTCCAGGAGTGATTTCTGAGTAGAGTCAGGAGTAACCCGTGAGCTCTGCTAGATGTGGCCCAAAACAAGGAAGGAAGGAAGGAAGGAAGGAAGGAAGGAAGGAAGGAAGGAAGGAAGGAAGGAAGGAAGGAAGGAAGGAAGGAAGGAAGGAAGGAGGAAGGAAGGAAGGAAGGAAGGAAGGAAGGAAGGAAGGAAGGAAGGAAGGAAGGAAGGAGGAAGGAAGGAAGGAAGGGAGAGAGGGAGGAAGGAAGGAAGGAAGGGAGAGAGGGAGGAAGGAAGGAAGGAAGGAAGGAAGGAAGGAAGGAAGGAAGGAAGGAAGGAAGGAAGGAAGGAAGGAAGGAAGGAAGGAAGGGAGGAAAGAAGGAAGGAGGGCCCGGAGAGATAGCACAGCTGCGTTTGCCTTGCAAGCAGCCGATCCAGGACCAAAGGTGGTTGGTTCGAATCCCGGTGTCCCATATGGTCCCCCGTGCCTGCCAGGAGCTATTTCTGAGCAGACAGCCAGGAGTAACCCCTGAGCACTGCAGGGTGTGACCCAAAAACCAAAAAGAAAAAAAGAAAGAAGGAAGGAAGGAAGGAAGGAAGGGAAGGATGGGAGGAAGGAAGGAAGGAAGGAAGGAAGGAAGGGAGGGAGGGAGGGAGGGAAGGAAAGGAGGGAGGGAGTAAGGGAGGGAAGGAAGGGAGGGAGGGAGAAAGGGAGGGAGGAAGGGAGGAAAGAAAGAGAAGGGAGGGAGGGAGGAAGGGAGGAAAGAAAGAGAAGGAAGGAAGGAAGGAGGGAGGGAGGGTGGGAAGGAAGGAAGGGAGGAGGGACGGGAGGGAGGGAGGGAGGGAGGGAGGGAGAAGGAAGGAAGAAAGAAAGAAAAGAAAGAAAGAAAGAAAGAAAGAAAGAAGAAAGAAAGAAAGAAAGAAAGAAAGAAAGATAGAAAGAAAGAAAGAAAAGAAAGAAAGAAAGAAAGAAAGAAAAGCAAAAAAGAAAGAAAGAAAGAAAGAAAGAGAAAGAAAGAAAGAAAGAAAGAAAGAAAGAAGAAAGAAAGAAAGAAAGAAAGAAAGAAAGAAAAAAGAAAGAAAGAAAAGAAGAGAAAGAAAGAAAGAAAAGAAGAGAAAGAAAAGAAAGAAAAAATATTTCAGCCCAGTAGCTTAGACCTGAAGGTATTAATACAGGACCAAGGTAGCCATTCAGATGTGGGGTGTCAGTCTGCTGAGATAAATGGGGAAGAAGAGAACCTAAGGGATGATGGAGAAAGGTCTTGACTTTTCCAAGCCCTGCACCGGATATAATGACAGAAACCTCCCCTGGTTAACTGAGGCAAAAGAGGAGACAGCATAGAACACAGGAGTCTGTGGGAAACCTGGGATGGATGGTACACGGGGCCCCCCAGCACTGGAACCACCCCATAACCACAGGTTTGGAGCTCCTGCTTGTGCCTTCAAGGCTACAGAAATGTTCTGCCCTCCACAAACCCTTGCCCAAAGCAGGAGCAAGGCTCTGGGCAGCTCAGTCTGGCAGTATGCACCCAGCTCCTTCAGCCTAGTGCTTCAATTTCTGCAGCCCGCTTCTAGAAGGGATCCCAGAAGGGTCTCCAGGGTCATGTTATGTCACAAGCTACTTTGGTTGGCTTGGAATTCCCTGCCATCAAGCACTTGCCAGTGTCCCGGAGGTCCTTTAGTCCTTACTTCTTCCTATTGGCAGGCATGTCCTGGCCACAGTGGCTCTTCTTCCTAGAGGGATGCATAAAACATTCTACTGTCCTGGGTCTCACATGAACTGCCAGAGTTTGTGGTGTGAGGGGCAGCTGACTGCTGAGAGACAGCTTGCTAGTGATAGTGTCTGGACCCATCACGCATCCTGTGAAGGTGGTAAAGAACTGGACAGAACATTCCTACAGAGACTCCTGAGCTTGTTGATTGGAGCTTTCCCTCACAGCAAGGCAGATGTGATTCCTTATTTCCTGCCATCTTGGACCAAGGGGACTGGCTATCTGGCCTGTGGGGCTAAGTAGCCCCAAGGAGAATCCTGAGGTGAAACACAACTCTGTGGATCTCACTAGGGGTGCTGGGTAGGGGCCTGTCTTGGCCTCTCCCACCCTGCACTTAGGATTCTCATGAAATCAATTTCACCTGGAGGCCAAAGCGTGTTTCCCTGAACCCCAAGTTTGCTGGGTGGCACCCCTTTATTTTGTCTTGAACATCTTTCTTCCATGACTGTTTGGTAGCAGGTAGCCCAGGATCTAGGTTGGGGTTGGGGCCTCGTGGATGCCAGAGGCTAAAGGTTGTAAATGGAAGAGAGCAGGTGGGTCCTGAAGTTTTAATAGGAGGGTGTTAGGGTCTCAAGTTGCTATGTGGCACCTTGTGAAAAATCCCAGGTAGATAAATGCAGCTCTGGTGAGGAAAGGGGCCTTTTAGGCAATGTAGACACTGACCTGTGGCTAACACCCACCTATTTTCTTCAGCGCATCACCCTGTTCCTGAGCACATTCTAATCTGACTTGAGTTTCTTCCTTAAACTTTTGTGGAAAAATGATTTCCCAAGTCACCCAAAGCAGATCCTGGTTTGTTCCAGGCTCACCCCTGTTTGCCCCATGGCAGCTTTCATTTTATTTTATGCTTCATGCTGGCAGGAGACACTTGCCAGTATCAGCAGCTCTGTGAGAGAATGTGTCTCGCCAGCACCCCAATACAAAAATATCACAGCACACATCAATACAAAAGCATCACAGCAATAGGCTCAGTGGCTAGGGGAAGGCCCAGAGAAGGGGATATGGAGGTGAAAATGCTGTCAGCTGCTGAGACAGCAACAGGCAGGCAGAGAATCTCAGAGAGTGTTGGACCAGGTAGGTGGGAAAGGGAGGTGGAATTAGGTGGATGGGAAGGACAGAGATGGGAAGGTAGGTGGGAAGGGGAGAGCTGGATGAAGTGAGTATTAAGGCAGGAGATTAGGTCTAACCTTACTAGTTATTAATCACAAGGGCACCCCTTCATCTGATTTTCCCCTGGTTTGCTGGCAGGGTGGGGAGGAGAGGGGACTGTTATTGGTTGAAATGGGCACCTCTGAGGTAGGGACTTCCTCCCTATACCTGCAAGACTCCCCCTTTCCTTTCTGGGCAAGCAGAGCTCCAGTGTTGGGCACTTGCTAAGAACTATTCAATGGGGGCCAGAGCTATATAGCACAGCAGGTAGGGCATTTATTTTGCATGCAGCTGACCCTTGTTTGAGCTCTGGAATCCTTATATGGTCCAGGTATAACTCCTGAGTGCAGAGCTAGGAGTAAAGCCTAAACATGCAAGTTATGTCCCCTCCAACAAAAGAAGCAGATCTGAGTCAGCAGGGCACAGTGGCTCCACTTTCCCAACATTCACTCATCTGGTCTCTGTGCTCACACTCTTGGTCTCTGGCTCACTCCTGAAGCTGTAAGAAGGTGGAGGGTGGGTATCCACTCACCTGGGAGGAGGAGAGGCATGGAACACCAAGATGTAGCCCCAAGGACCAGCTCCTGGCTCAGACCTGGATCCAGTAGCTTCATCCATGTGGGAGGAAGGGGCTGTAGTGGAAGCTTCCTTGGGTCTCTTGCAAATGCCCACAATGAAGGTGGGGAAGTGACTTCTGTTGGCCAAGGTGTGGCTTCTCCAGCTCCTTCTCCTGGG
This sequence comes from Suncus etruscus, assembly GCF_024139225.1. Classification (NCBI taxonomy): domain Eukaryota; kingdom Metazoa; phylum Chordata; class Mammalia; order Eulipotyphla; family Soricidae; genus Suncus; species Suncus etruscus. Next base: position 44,919,932 of record NC_064864.1, read on the forward strand.
CCTTTCTTGCCCTTATTTTTCTGCTTTATCTTAGCTGTATCCTGACCTGGGGAGTGATGCAGAGTCCCCTTACAGCCTCCACCTGCTTAAAAAACTTACAAGCAGTCACAGAAGTTTAAGCATCTACTCAAAGTGGTCTCACAGCAGATATGTAGAAGGGGAAAAGGTAGCAATATTGCTAACTTGACCCCTTAGGAATCCAGACCACCCAACCCCAAAACATGCAAACAGTATACACGTACGACCTCTGCCTCCAGGGAAGGGATGCAGGATCTTGTGTTAATACCAGACTGGCTCAGGGAGACAGTTAAAGGGCTTTGCATGCAGGAACTTTTGGTTCAGCCCCTGAAAATCATATCGTCTCCAGGGCACCACCAGGAATGATCCCTAAGTAAGGAACTAGTAGTAACCCCCTAAGCACTACCAGGAATAGCTAGCTCTAAGACAGAAATAAATAACAATATGAGTCTAGAGCAATAGTACAGCAGGTAGGGCACCTGCCTTGCACACAGCCCACTGGATTCAATCCCTGACACACCATATGATCCCCGTGAGCACCACCAGGGCTGCCTGAGTGCAGAGTTAGGAATAAGCCCTTAGCATTTGTAGCTGTCACCCTAAAAGAAAATAAAAACAATAATTGAACAACAACAATCACAATAAGCCCTTAGCATTTGTAGCTGTCACCCTAAAAGAAAATAAAAACAATAATGGAACAACAACAATCACAATAATGCCTGGGCTAGAGGCTCTCTAAGTTTAGGATTACAAGAACCTCAGGGCAGGCAACAGGGTGTGATGGAGGTCCCAGTTTCCAGTGGCATTAGAGTACCTCTGTGTCCTCACCTTAAAAGTACAAAGCTGGGGCTGGAGAGATAGCATGGAGGTAAGGCATTTGCCTTTCATGCGGAAGGACAGTGGTTCAAATCCCGGCATCCCATATGGTCCCTTGTGCCTGCCAGGGGCAATTTCTGAGCATAGAGCCAAGAGTAACCCCTGAGCACTGTCGGGTGTGACCCGAAAACAAAAAAATGAAATTAAATTAGGTGTCCCCTTCGTCTAAGTGCTGAGTATGACCGAGTCCTCAGTGGACAACTGTCAAGGGCACAACTTCTGGAAGGTGTTGAGAAAGCCCCATGGGGACTAAAGGCTCCCACTTGGCTCCTTTTATTTCCACAATAGGCTGATGTTAAAAATCAGAAGAATTAGGGCCAGGGAGATAGCATAGAGGTAAGATGTTTGCCTTTTATGCAGAAGGACGGTGGTTCAAATCCCGGGATTCCATATGGTCCCCCGAGCCTGCCAGGGATGATTTCTGAGCATAGAGCCAGGAGTAACCCCTGAGTGCTACCGGGTGTGACCCAAAAAACAAAACAACAACAAAAAAAATATCAGAAAAATTGGAGCCGAGGGCCCGGAGAGATAGCACAGTGGTGTTTGCCTTGCAAGCAGCCAATCCAGGACCAAAGGTGGTTGGTTTGAATCCCTGTGTCCCATATGGTCCCCCGTGCCTGCCAGGAGCTATTTCTGAGCAGACAGCCATGAGTAACCCCTGAGCACCGCCGGGTGTGGCCCAAAAACAAAAAACAAAAAACAAACAAAAACAAACAAACAAAAAAAAAACAAAAAACAAAAAAAGAATCAGAGCCAAAGTGGTGGCCACGCAAGCAGTGGGGTGTCTGCCTTGCATTCACTAACCTAGGATAGACCGCTGTTTGATCCCCTGGTGTTCCATATGGTCCCCCAAGCCAAGAGTGATTTCTGGGTGCAGAGCCAGAAGTAACCCCTGAGTGTCACCGGACATGGCCCAAAAACAAACCAAAAAAAAAAAAAAATCAGAAGAATCCTGGAGATGTAGCTCAGTGGTAAAGCCTTGTCTTGCATATGTGAATATATGTGAAGCCCTGAATTTTATTCCCTGTACCCATTTGATGATCTGAACACCACCAGAAGGAGTAGCCTTCTTTTTTTTTTTATTTTTTTTTATGCTCAGAAATCGGCCCTGGCAGGCTCGGGGGACCATATGAGATGCTGGGATTCAAACTTCCGTCCTTCTGCATGCAAGGCAAATGCCCCACTTCCATGCTATCTCTCCAGCCCCCCAGGAGTAGCCTTCTTGACAACCCTAGGTGTGGTCCCAAACCGGAAAATAAAATCAGAATGAGAGTCCTCTCACCCTCCCTCCACCCTTCTCTTTCTTTTATTAAATCAGGGTGAGATATAAAGTTAAAAATGGTCAATAGTTGAGTTTCAGTCACACAATGTTCCAATATCCAACCCTTCACCAGTGTTCATTTCCTATAGTTCAATTCAATTTTCCCAGTTTCACCCCCTTTCTGCCCATCCCCCAAGCTGCCTTTATGGCAGACACTATTTTTCTTTCTTTTTTTCCTCCCTTTTATCTTTTTAGGCATTCATTTCCAATACTGTTACTTAAGGTATAATGCATATCACTTTACTTCCTTTCAGCATCCAGTTCTTGTCCAACTATCATTGTCATAATGGTCTCTTCTCTAGCCAAACTACATCCCCCCATAATTTTCTTTTCTTCCTTCCTTCCTTCTCTCCTCTCTCCCTCATTTCCTTACTTCTTTCCTCCCTCCCTCCCTCCCTCCCTTCCTCCCTCCCTCCCATCCTTTTTCTTCCTTCCTTCCTATACCAGCAATCCTCAGCAGCTATTCTTTATTCCATGCTCTGGAGTCACCACGGTTAGTGCTCGGAGATCATATGTGGTGCCAAAGATTGAATCAGGGTCAGCCACCTTAAACTCAAGTGCTTGTCCTATCCCTCCAGATCCTAAATCAAATAACATTTCAACAGCTATGCAGGCTAGAAAGTACCACCACCAAAACATAGCAGCGTAGAAAGGTATCCAAAATATATTAGGAAGGAAGGAAGGTTCAAAATAGGATGTATGCCCTTATATCTAATATGTGTAAGCAAATAGGTATTTGTTTGTGAATATTCTAAAATGTATTTTTTCATTTTATGGCCAAATTTGGATTTTGGAATTGATAGGAATGTTTTAGTCTCTTCTATTGATTCTCACTCTTCCCCTGGTGTTCCCTTGCAGAAAGAGTTCTCTAGGATCACCCATCATACTGTAGAGGGAAGATTTTCCAGTCTTCTAGGTAAATTAGTCAGTGTGGTAGGCAACTGGCGCCCGAGAAGAACGGAGTGAGATGAAATTGGCACAACTAACAGTGTGGGGTGCAACTCAGCAGAACGAACTCTCTCTTTCTCTGTGCAAACCCAGATCATCCAGAGAAAGTTCTTCCCTGCAGCCCCTCAATTTGGGACCCGGAAAGCGGGTCTTTTGTGACTCTCGGTGGCAGCATCGAGATATAGACAGCAGAGGGAGCTCTTGCCTAACGTTTCCCGCGATTCCTTGCCTTCAAACCGCCTTGGCCGGTGAATTGGGGGTAGAGTGAGGAGTAGGTCAGGGAGGTCTGAAAACTGGCTTCCGACGCCCGATGACGACAGAAGCTGTCCGGGCGATGGTTGGCATAGGAATGACGGGACTCATAACTTCTTCTTTAGGCGCTTAACCAGAGGGTAGTTGCCTCTTGCAATGGTCCATGAGGTCCTTTTATTTGCTCCCTCCGGCAGAGTCCTAGCGTGGCCCCTTACATAGTTTTAAACCCAAACCGAAAAAAACGCCTAGGTAACCCGGGTTCCAAGCAAGTTGCCTCCTGCTCGTGTCCTCCTCTTCCTTCTTGCCATCTCCCTCCCCTAATGGCTCCGTATTAGAATGTGGAGGTAAGCGTGCTCAATGAAGAGCTTGTGGTGTGAGAGCAGTTAGGCTTTCTGGTGGGCTTTGGGTGCCAGAGAAAAGGCACCCATGGTACCAAGGCAAAGATGTGTCTGGCCGCAGAGCTTCGGCTGTTCTTGAGCTTCTCAATAAATGCCACTAGGTGACGCTCGAAGTCCGTGTCACAGACACGTGCTGGTTTGCAAGTCCCTTACCCAAGTGAAAGATGCTGGCTTGGAGTCCTCGAGGGCTACGGGCGAAGGAACCGTGGTTCAATGACCCTCTTTATACTGCAAGAGGGACAGCCCGGGTATTTGGGGGCCGATGGAGTAGCTGTGGTTCTCGAAGGCATGATATACCTGACAAGAGATGCCTGCCCTCCCCCCCATCCCAGCCCACCTTCCCTGGATACAGGGTGTGGGACCTGGAAGGTGAAAGGATCCTGAGTCTTAAAGTCAGTTCTTCTTTCTCCTCCTTCTTTAGATTTATGGCTTCTGTTCTGAGGCCTCTAGGAGACAAATTGGGACTTCAGAATCTGAAAGCAGCCTGAAAATTCAACAGCAAGAGCATGTCCCAGGATCTTTGGTTCTGCATGTATCTGCTCTGCGCCACTCGGACAGTGGGTCTCTGGATGTGGCTTCCCTTCTTTGGCTCTTCCTTAATGCTCTCTAGTGACTCATCAAGCTTCTGCCATGACCCTGGCAGAAAAGGGGAGGGAATCCTCAACACCCGGCTCCCATTCCCTCCTCCCCCTTTAGCTCTCTTACTCTTGACAGTTGCGAGCCATGCCCCCTTCATCAGATGCTTCATCAGATACCAGCGAGGCGGTACCCAGCGAGGCGTCTGGCCACTCTCTGCCCCTTATTGCCTTCGGTGCCTTGAACTTGTCAGGTCTCCCTTCAGGCCATCGGGGTCTCTAGAGGTATGGCCTGGAGGTTCCATCCTCCGGGTTCCCCTCGCGCCCTGCAGTTTGCAGAGTTCCATCTGCTGTCTGGGTGCTGCGGGGCGCGGAGCTACGGCGGCACCTGCAGAGCGCAGGCTTGTTAACCTCACGCAACCGTCTAGGAACCCGAAATCCGAAGAGGGGCGCTAGAAGGCCTGTGCAGTGCAGCCTCTGAGCTGCAGGAAGCTCTGCAGCGAGACCTCACTCGCTGGCCCCTCCAAAACCGAGGGTGGCTGAGCGAAGGTGCAATGCACCCTCCTGGACGGGAGAGGGTGGTCCGCTGTGGAGATGGAAGGGGACATACGTGGACACTGGGACCAGGAGGTGATGCTTCTCCAGCCGTCCATGCCTCTTCATCAGCTCTAGAATCTCTGGAAGCCGCCATGCTCCGGGAAAGGACATGGGCTTGAGAGGACCTTGGATCTCCCCGGGGGGGGGGGGGGGAGGATTGTAATCTCCCCTTCACTCTGCAAGTTCTCGCCCTAGCTACCCACCCACCCCACAGCGCCAGGGTGGAGGAGGGAGCAGAGATGCCATGCCTGAGAGTGTGGTTCTGCCCAGTGGGGGGGCCGGAACTGAGCGGAAAGAGGGTTCTGGGAAGTTTGGGGGGGTCTGGAAGAACGGAGGGTGGGATGTCCTCAGCCCCCACGTGCCCTACCTTCCTGGCTCCCTTAGCACCCAGCGCAGAGCCCGCCCCCGCGAGTCCACGCCCCCTCCCCGAGGCCGGAGGTATTAGTGCTGCTTGATCAAATCTCATTTCCTGCGAAAATGGAAACATATCCAGGGTCCTTAATAAAGTGAATGACGAGGCTTCGGGTGTAATTGGGCTTCCGGTTGGTGGCTATTTCCTCAAACTGATGGGGTGGGGGGGGGATAAACCCACAGCGCCCAGAAGTAATTATATGATTATCAGAAAGAAGGGCATAGCCTGGATTCACCAAGACCCGCAGGTCCTCACCTGAGAAATGGACACAGGCGCTTGTCCAGACCGAAGGACCCAGGAGCCCGGGACCTGCGCGCCAAACCCTCTCCCAAACGTCTGTCTTAGCTAGCTCTGGACCTAGCCCGCCTTTGCCGTCGGAAGATGCCGGATCTTTATTTAGACGCAGGGCCAGAATTGGGGGGCGGTGGGTCTTTTCTCCCTCCGAAAGGAGGGGTGTCCTGCAGGACTGGACCGACCCGGTGAAGAATCCCCCGGACAGATCCCCCCCCAGACCCGGAGAGCGCTTGGCTGCATATTTCTATGCATAATCCAATTTTCTCCGTGACTATCTAGTTAAACTCTTTAACAACAGCTACATAATTAGAATTTGGATTCCCATTAATTTTCTCTGGGCCTCGAACCATTTGCAGCTCGCACTGGTAATTAATGCGATACATCACTAACTTTACCCAGAGTCTGGGCCAGCCCGGCTCAGGTCGCTCGGTCCGCGCCTGGCTTCCCAGCGCGGGAAAGCGGATTCCGGATCCCGCTTGGAAGTGGGTGGGTGGATGGGTGGGGGGAACCGGCTCCTCCTTCCCAAGTCAACTGCCGCGGCCCCGCGAACCCAAAGCTTTCTTTCCAGGAAATCTCACAATTAAAAATATTTATCGGGAGCAGATTTACGTTTCTGGGTTTCCAGTCTCGGGGCGTCTGGGTAGGCTATTAAGAGTAATTAGCATCTTTTGCGCATGCAGATTTACTCCGCTCATTGCCACATAACTCATCCCTAAAAGCCAGCGCAGGCGAACTCGGGCGCCTCTGCCAGAACCGCCATTCCCGCCCGGGTGTGACAAGGGCTGCCCGGGCCGCGAGCTGCTAGCGCGCTGCCCGCTCCTCCAGCTCGGGACGAGCTGTCCGCTCCGGCCCAGGAGGCCGCCGCTCCCTGCCCTGGAGACCGACGACGCGAGGCCGGCCTCGGGCAGCTAGGCAAGGCCCAGGCCCGGCTCTCCGGATCCGGATTCGGCCCAGCCGCGCCGTCCGAGCAAGTGTGAGCGTGCTCGCGCGAGGGCGTGCCAGGATTTGCACACGCGCGCGTGCCTGGAGTTGCTAGTGCGCGTTCCTGCGAGGGCGCGCTCGGGAAAGCCACCGCGCTCAGTCCCCGGGTCGCTCCTCACCTCTTGCATAGACAAGCGCTTCAGTGCTCGTCCTTAGGTTACCCAGTTAGGGCAGTGAAGTTCCAGGAGAATCGGGCCCATTTCTGGTTCCGAGGTTCCCCCTACAACCCAACCCGCCGCCTTGAGCGCGCGGTGTCGGGCTGGGCAGCGGGGCGGGGCAACGAGCCCAATTCCCGCTGGACTCGCAGGCACAGGTTACGGGGTGTATGGGGAGTGGATGCCCGAGATGCCGCCGAGCAGGGAGTTCCAGAACCAGGTCTTGCAGACCCCTGGGGCAGGTGGAGATGGTGGGACCAGAGTGGGGTGAGGGTCCTGGGTGGGCGCGGGAAAAGCGAAGGGACAAAGATAGGGGCCGACTGGCCGGGGAAAGCAACGGTAGCTCCTGCACTCAGAACCAGGGCACCCACCCCGGGTTCCTTATTAACGCTCCGGGAAGTCCGCAAACCGCCCAACTTTCTTCTCTTTAATGAGCCTAGAAGAAGAGGCTGCCCTGAAGGGGTTTGTTCATTAAAGATGTAGCTGGAGGAATATTGTCTCATTAATTATCTGGTTTTAATTACACTCCTACCCTTTGAATCCAAAGATGGAAAAAAAAAAGTCGATTCGGAGGCGCCGCCCCCTTTAAGCTTATAGAGTGGGACCCCGCAATGGGCCCCAGAGGGGCCGTGGGGAGCTGGGAGCGGGGAGGGTGGGAGCAGGCGGCGTGTGGGTGTCTGGGGCGCGGGAATCCCCCTGCGAGGGGGCTCCATGGCCGCTGTGTGTGTGGATGCGGTTCTGAGTGTGTTAGTGTGTGACCACGTGCACTGACAGGCCTGGCGGACGTGACTTGGGTGTCTATGCGGGCTCCCCTGCTGGTGCAGGTCTGGGAGTCTGGGGTGTGCGTGTGGGAAGCTGAGTGTGTCTCCAGACAGGCCGAAAGAGAGGGCGTCTATGTGAACAAGAGTGTGACCGGCTAGCTGTATGTGCGCGTGTCTAAGAGGGTGGCTTCCAGCTCAAGTGACAGTGTCTGGCCCGACTACAGGTCTCTACTGCGCCTGCATGCCCCCCCCTAACAATCTGCGTGGGGGTGGGCCTGTGGTTAGAGCACTGGAGGAGCTGGGACCACTCCAAGGACATGGGTCGATTTCTGAGGGTGCCCAGAATCAGGGAACCTTAAACCGTGGTCCTTCTGAAAGGGGAGTTATTTAAGGGGGTGCTGGTCCCTGCCTCATCCCTTGTCAGGCCGGCTGCGGCACTAAAGCGGGGGCCGTTTTCCCTTTAAATTGCGGACACTTTGACAGGGGACATTAAGGACCCGGCTGCTCAGGCTGAGCAGATCATAAAACCGGACAGGCAATTTCTGCTCCCGCCAAATAGCCGGGCAAACTCGTTCTGCATCTTTGGTTTTAATGCACTAAACTGGCAGCTAAGCAGGGAGCGAGCAAAGGGGGGTGGGGAACCCCCCCCCAGACACCGGGCGCAGACGTCGGCACACGCGCAAACACCCCTTCACACCCTCGCGCCCCGTGCCCCGCCCCGGCCCCCCCACCGTGGAATTATCAACTAGAATTTGATTAATATGCAAATCGCAGGCAAACAGCTCCATATAATTCTTTCAGTGGAGAGTAATTAATCACCAGTTAAAGCAAATTAATACATATATCAATTTTGTCAGAAACATGCTTAGTTCAATCGCCCGTAAAATTGAAGTTTGAAGTATTAAGAGGCTCTGCAGAAACGCCAGGACTAAAACTTTCAAATTGATCCTATTTAGTAATCAATCAGGCTCTCCCCTCAGGTTAATCTGCCTAATTTTTCATCTCAAATCATACACTTTACTGACACGCCATCTAGCAAACAGTCGATAAAAAGTTAACAAAAATGATAACGACTCCAGCCAGAGCCATTGTGTAGGGCGGGCGGGCGGGCAGCTTTGATTGCATTTCTGGAGTGGTTGGGGACTTGGTTTTTTTTTCCTGGGCCAAGGACTGGGAGCTCCCCCGGAAAGCCGGTGCCTCCCAGCCCTACCACCCAGGTCTGCTCGCAGTGGCCTCCGGAGCTCCGGTTCCAGAGAACATCAGAATATCAGCGGCTTTTTACCCAAAGTCTCTCACCCGCCAGCTCCCTCCTCACTGGGTGTGGCCCCAGGTGTGTGGCCGGGTGTGTGTTGGGGTATGGAGGGTGACTCGGGTCCTGGCTCCATCATTGGCTGTGGTGTGGGGGTGCTGGTTTCACAGTATGTGTCACTGGCAGGCCAGGTGTCTCCTCAGGTATGGAGTGTCCAGTGCAGCTCCCCAGTGTTTCTGGGTCCCCAGGCAGGAAGAGACATAGAGACTCAATACACTCTTCCTGCCTTTCCTGTGCTGGCACCGTGGCGGCCATATCTGTGTGACACTGGATGCCTCTGTGCAGTGTTCCCTGCATTGATTCGGTACCCAGGAGCCCTGGGGGGTGATCCTTCTTCTACCTATGGGCATATGGTGCCCATCCTCAGGCAGCCAGATCAATGGTCTTCATCGCAGTAGGAGAAGAAAGAGACATAAGTACCTCACCTGAGCATTTTCTGGAAGAAAGGGGGTGCCTCTGTTCCAGCCTGTCCCCTACTTCCCCTCCCAGTTGGGGGAAACAAGCTGGGATGTGGGAATAGGGTGTTGTTGTTGTTGTTTTTCACAGTGCTAGGAATCTGACCCAGGACATCACTCCTGTAAGCAAGTGTTCTACTGCCGAGCTCTGTCCCTGATGTCCCCCCTTTTATTTCCTGAGAGGAAATTTATTTCCTACAAGGACTCCAAACCTCAAATCTCCCTCTCTACAGAGTTCTGGACCTCCTGTTCTCTGGCATAGGTCCCTGAAGGGTCCCTGAGGAAGGACAGAGGTGCAGACTCAATTAGGAATGCCTCCAACCACGTATAGAGACATCACACTGATGCCGAAAGAACTCAGCTCAAACCTCGAACACAAACAGCTACCAACTAAACCCCAGCAGGGTCCCAAGCCCTGCTCAGGACACCTACTCACCTCCCTTCCCACCTCATCCAGGGGTACTCAAGCTACCAGCCACGTGCAACTCTCCATAGGGATGCAGGGATGCAGGGATGCCTGCATGTCCTCAATCCCTAAACATTTCCACTTACACACATTCCAGAGAAGAAAGAATTATCCACATCCACTATTCACAGGCAGGAAATATTATTTGGGCAGGGCAGGGCCCCTCAGGAGGAAGAACTTCCCCAAGGAGCTGGGACTGGGACTGCCTGTGATGTGCTACAGAGTACTTGAGAGATAAAATTCAGCCTGGGGACTAATTGGAGCAGAAGGGAACAGGCAGGGCCTTCTGCCCCCCTCTTCCTTATATCCACACGCTCCAAAGATGCAGAGTTCAAATCTACAGTGTTGACTCATGGGCCTCAGCTGTCTTTAAGCCAAATTCCCAGGCCCACTCTGTTCCCTATGCTCATGACTCTTCTAGGCCCCACACATTGTCCCCCACATCCCCAAGTGTGCCTCAGTGTCACCATCTTAGTAACTCTGTTGGAAGTTGGTTTCCTTCCAGTTGTCTGTCTGCAGCTCAGTCCACACCAGTGTCCCCTCTACAGGTTATCTGTACTGTACTCCAGCTCCCTCACCCCCACACATCCCAGAGCCTCTGTCATCTATTTCAATGCTTACACTATCCCTGTGACAGCTTTCCTCCTATCCTTTCCATTGCACTAATTTAGTCATATCTCGTTGCACACCCTTCTTTGTAACAATTGCTTACACTACATGGATACCACAGCATCCCCAAGGCTTGTGCATGTGCTTCCATCCATAAGGCACACGCACCACATCCTGCTTACACTCTGACACGCTCAGGGCCATGCCCTATTGACACACACACACACACACACACACACACACACACACAAGAGCCCAGGTCTCATCCAGGAAAACATTAGGAAACCAGGTGACTTGAGGATGATAGGATGATGAGGAAACTGCTAAGTCTCCTCAGAGAAACACAGGGTCAAAATTCTCCTGCCAGAGTATAGGGTCCATTCGGGCACAAGTACCCATCCATCCTCATCTTCCTAAACTGCAATCCCAGGAACCCCTTCTTTAGGTTGTGGAGCCTGTGGACCTCTTGGGATCAATCTCCTAGGCTGCCACACTCTACTATTGGGGCCCTCCAGGTAAGTGCACAGAGTGGGGTTTATACCCACATAACCCAGCTCTCCTCAGGCTCCCTGGACCCCCTCAACTCTCCATATTTCACACCATCACTGGCCTGTCCTGCAGCGGGATGACCTGCTGGCCTCAGGAACTTGTAGGCTCAGTGCCAGCTCCCTGACTGGTACCTCTGTGCCAATCCACCCTGAACCCCTTATCTAACCAGACCCACCCCATCTTCCTTGAGCCCCTTCCCAGATGTGTGGGAGAACATCTGTATTCTTGGCACAAACTGCTCCTTGGACTCTCAGAAAAGGGGGCGCTCCTTGGAGGGCAGGAGGCAAGTACAGGTACCCCTGGGTTCTGTGACTGGGGACGAGCAGGAATGGGGTGCCAGGGCTTGCCTAGCCCCCAGGCTCAGGAGAATGGGGAGGAGGGGGTCCCCGAGGCGACTGGCAGGGGCGGAGGGGAAGCGCGAGCCCCAGCCCGTCCCTTTCAGGGGGGACTCATGCATCAAACTTCAATTTTCCGGACGATTGAATTAGTGATTTTTTTTCTCCTGAACTAAAATACACTTAAGTCTTTGGGATTAATTACCACGTTCTGGTCCCTCAGACTGGAGTATTACTTATCGGAGCTGCGTCTGACACCGGCCCGACACCTCGTAAAATAAGGAACTGCGCCTCCCAGCCTCACCCGGCGCCACCCGCCAGGCCCCAGGCCGGGGAAGGCGGGGAAGGTGGAGGTGTGGGGAGCCGAGCCAGCCCCGTCGCACCAAGCTGGGTCCCAAGCTGGGGCTGGAGAACCCTGAGTCTGGGCCTCGACCCTGGCCCCCCGCAGGGAAGGAAAGCACCAAGAGGCTTCCCCAGGCTGGAAGGAACCGAAAGTGGATGGGTCAGTGGAGAGGGCCAGTCAGAGAGAACGTCCTGCCAGGCTGCTCAGGCTGTCGGCCTAGAGTCCCAAGCACTAAGGGACCTGGAAACGAGCGTGGGGCCACGGCCCCTCATGCGACCTAGGCCACACAGTCACTTGCAGGGGAAGCCCACGCCGCGCTCCCACTAGTGCACGGCCGCCTCCCGCAGCCGCACTCGGGAATACCCGGGCAGGTGTCTGGGCGCTCCGGGGCCGGCGCTGGGATTCCAAGCCCCGCTCACAACAGAGGTCCCGGGGCAACAGAACTCCCGGGGCAGCTCCCGCAGCGCATGCAAGGCCAGGGAATGCCCTAGCCCTGGAGCGGGTGGGCCGACAGCTCTCAGCCTGGAGGTGCAGAGGGCAGAGAGAAGAGGGCCCAGGTCTCCTGAGCACCCCTTATAGTCCAGCCTCGGTCGCCTCCTCCTGCGCGACCCTGCGGGAGAACTAGCCCCTCCACCCCCAGTAGGGCCTCAAGCCCTGACAGGAACGCCGGCCGGCGGAGTCTTCAAATCCTGCAAATCTGGGCCCGACAGTAGAAAGGCTCAAATCAGGGTCCCGAATCCCGCTGGCCAAGCGTAGGACGCCAACGCCATCCTCTGCCCAGGCCTCCGGCCTCCTTACTAGTTCTTTCTCATATTCCAAGGTTTGGATCCGAGGCCACCTCCTCCGGGAAGCCTACACCTGCCTTCGACCTAGGGCACGGCCCTGCCAGTCGGGCCCACGTCTCGGGCTGGCGTCAGGGGTGCGGCGGGCTCGGCGCGATCGACTGGGAGCTCCTTGCGGGCAGGGGACGGGCCCGATTCGTCTCCATCTCCCCCGCCCCTAGCGAGGCCCGGCGCCCGAGGGGTGCACCGGGCACACGGCGGCACCGAAGGCGTGTTACGTTTTATTTTATTAATCTTTCCCCTTCCTTCTTCCCTTCTTTCTTTTTCCTCCTTCCTTCCTCCCTCGTTATTTTTTATTTCTTGGTTATATTCAATTGTCATGTTTTTCAGGCTCATTAAATCCATTTAGAGACAAAAGAATAAAAGGCAGAAGGGGAAGGAGGGGGAGTGGGAGGGGGAGGGGAGGGGAGGGGGAGGCCGGAGAAGCAAACAAATAACCCGCTTTAACTAGACGGGCGGATAAATGGCCCCGTTTCTCCTCAGCCCCGATGCGCCTGCTTAGCTGCGCGCCCCGCGGGCGCCGCAGCTCGGGTGGGCTCGGCCCGGGGGCTACCGCCCCCAGCCCGCGGGGACCCAGCAGGGCCGGGCCCCGGGCCGCGAAGCAGGGAGCGGCCGGAGGTGCGGGGCCGCTTCATTGGGATTCATGGGCGTGTTGGGCGGGCGGCCCGGGGCGCGGGGCGCGGGGCGGGGGCCGGCGGGCGGGGGGCGCGCGGCGGGCGCAGATGCCCGGGTGACCGCCGCGCCGCGGTCCCTGCGCCGCCTTTGTGCCGGGGAGGCGCGCGCGGGGGACCTAATCCATCAAATTGTCTACAAATTGTGAAGAAAATTCAAAAACCATATGGTCGCCAGCGCCGGCGCGCTCTGGGCTGCGGAGGGCCGCGGCCGCGGCCGCACCCGGAGCCGCGGGGGGCTGGGCCCGGCTATTGTCGCCTGTCAGCGGCCGCCCGGGTCCATTCGTCCCGGCCTTCATGGTCCGCGCTCCGAATTACAGACCCATCCATCCTGAGAGAGGGCGATTTATGTCACCCGGGAGGAACGGGTCGCGCGCCCGGCCGGCCCGGCTGCCGGCTTCCTTCCTCGGTTCTCTCTCTCCCCCTTCCCGTTCTTCTCTCCCCTTTCCCGTCCCCGTCTGCTCCCCATCTCTCTTCACAGTCTCCCGCCTGGCTCCGTCCGGCCCTCGATGCTTCCCTCTTTTCCTTTCTCCCCGTCCCCGTGGCTCTGCCCTTCCTTTCTCGCTCTGCTTGGAAGTGGCTGGCACGACCCGTTCTTGGCCCCTTTCTCTCTAGGACTCCGTTTTCTCGTGGACACCCGCGTTCATTGCGGGCTCAGGCCCTGGGGCCCCCTCGCATACTCGAGACCAGATGCGCTTTTCTCACATCAATTTTGCAGAGAAACGGCCCAGCGGCCCGGAGGCAGGACCCTCCTCGGGTGACAGCGGCCACTCGCCAGGCCCGCGACAACAAAAGCCGGGAGAGAAACCAGCACACTCCGGGAAAGTGAAAGCTGCCTTCGCCCTGGCCCCAACCCCAGCCGGCTCAGTCCCCAAGGCTCCTGACACGAGTCCTCGGGAGACCCATGTTTCTGCCCGTAGGCCAGTGCCCCGGCAAGAATTTGTGTATGTTTACTAGAAATTCGCCCCCACTCCCGGGGAGCTTGGGGGATACCCCCTGGCCAGGGCTGTGCAATTCCGCCAGCCCCTCAGAGTCCCTGGCATTCTTTTTAGCTCTGCCCCAAAGGTGAGGACCTCTTGAGGTGGCAGAACCTAAGCTCGGGAACCCAGAGACTACACCCATTGCCCAACGAACAGTGCCTGCTGGCACCGGAGGCTGGCAGGGAGAATGCCCTTAGGCTGGGGTGGAATGCACTTACTGCAGGCAACCCTCCCCCCCCCCCACTTACCTACCCTGTGCCCAAACACAAATTAATGTTGCACTCTCGCTTCCCTTACACTCAAGTATGCAGCAGCATATAGCAAGCCCCACTTTTTAACGAGGACCTAACCCGGACCTGGCGAAGTCCCGCTTCTTTGCACCCCCACTGCCCTCCTTTTCGTGGCTCTGTGAGTTTGTTAGTAAGAAACTCCCCCCTCATCCTCATTCTCACGAAACATCTCCAAATCTCTAAGGCCTGGGCTAAGGGGGACAGTAGCAAGGAAACAACCAGCCTGCCTTGGATTTCCCACAATCTGGCTCACTCATTCAGACACGGTCAGCGCCGGCTCTAGTAAAATGGCAAAGACTTTATTTATCGGAGAAAGGGGCCTTGGGTACAGTCCAGGAAGGAGAGAGAGGGCAGGGTATGAACCGGAAAAGGGCATGGGGACCCACCCACATCCAAACACCCTCATCTGGCCAAATCCAGCAAGGAGCAGGGCATTGGAGACTGCAAGACAGACCCAGGGCCACAGAGGAGGTGGGTGAGGGCGTATGGTGGCCTCTCAGTCTCTGTCACATGCAAAAATTTTCTATAAAGAGTAAAAAATAATTCTAGGGCTTTGGGTTCCGTTGCCGTTGGTTGGCTGGATTTCCCCTGCTTTATCGCTAAGATCTGGACCTCAGCAATCAGTCCGAGGAAACCAAGAAAGATTGGGGAGGACTCTTAAAAAGAGCAATAAGTGAGTATGGGTGGGGTGCAGAGGTGGTAGCAGGAAGAGACTTCTCTCCAGAGGGGAAAGAAAAAGATGGGTTTGAAACTTGCAAGTCAGGGCAGGCTGCCCCCCCCCTCAACCCCTTCCCACACAGGGGGAGAAAAATAAGAAAGGAAAGAAAAAAGTGAGCTGCAATAGGCCTGGGAAGGTGCGGAGGGAGAGGGCCGGTGCATTCGCCACATGCAGAGAAAATTTTCCAAAAAAAAAAAAAAAAATCGAAAACGGTTGGGGTGGCCCCCTCCTCCAGACC
Source organism: Suncus etruscus (assembly GCF_024139225.1). Classification (NCBI taxonomy): domain Eukaryota; kingdom Metazoa; phylum Chordata; class Mammalia; order Eulipotyphla; family Soricidae; genus Suncus; species Suncus etruscus. The sequence continues at coordinate 44,935,325 of NC_064864.1, forward strand.
GCGGGGTTCTTCTATTCGCTATCCTCGATTCTGCCTCGCCCTCAGCGAACCTGGCAGCCTGAGAGCTTGGGAAACATGGAGATCTCCGAGATTTTAAAAAAGAAAAGAAAAGAAAAAGATCAGGCTGCGGTGGAAAGAACCCGCTATATAAGGTTTAAATATTTATACAGAAGCCGAACACAATTGCTCGGCCGGGCTCGCGGGGCGGCGGAGGCCGAGTGCGGCGGCCGGCCCGGCCGGCCAGCCCGGGTTTATTGCTTAGAGTGGGGAGAGGCGGCGACTGGGAACCAGTCCGGGCCGGGCCTGGGCAGGAGCGAGGCGGCAGTTGCAGAGGAGGTCCCAGCTCCCCTCGGCGGTCCGGTCCCGGAGGCGGCAAGGCGTGCTAAGGGGCCCGGGGTGGCCCGGGGCGGCAACAGAGCCCGGGCGCCTCTCAATCGTCCACGTCAATCTCTTCGTCTTCCTCGTCCTCTGAGCAGTCCTGGCTGCTGACCGGCTGGTCTGTGAGCGGGGAGGCGGGCGAGAGCTGCAGGGGCCCGGCGCCCGGGGCCTGCGGAGCGCCTGGAGGGAGCGCCGGAGAGCCAGGCCTTGACTTGGCTCTGCCACAGCCACCGCCCCCGCCGCCCGCGGCCTCCGAGTTCTGCTCGAGTTCAGCCAGCGCTACGATGTCCATCTGCCCGCTGGGGCCCAGTTTCTTGGCGGACTCCACATCGGCCTTCATCTCCTCCAGGTCCCGCTTGAGCTTGGCGCGCCGGTTCTGGAACCAGGTGATGACCTGAGCGTTGGTGAGGCCCAGCTGCTGCGCGATTTGGTCGCGATCGGCCGGGGACAGGTACTTCTGGTAGAGGAAGCGCTTTTCCAACTCGTAGATCTGGTGATTGGTGAACGCCGTGCGCGACTTTCGCCGCTTCTTAGGGGTCTGCCGCTGCCCGAAGATGGTCATTCCGTCGCGGCCTATGAGGAAACCATAGTATAGGCTTGTGCTAGGGGAAACAAGACCCCACCCAGGCTCTCGATCACCCCACCCAGGCCCACAGGCCTGCCGGCTGTCTGCCGCCTTCCTTTCCCTCCTCCGTTCTGATTTGACCCTTCAGGCCGGGGGTTCGGCCTTCCACTTCTGTAACACCCTTTCCCAGACTCTAAGAAATTTTATTTGGGTCTCTGTTCCCCACCTACGAGTTGGTTCGAAAGACGTGATATTGCCAGAGCACGCAGGGGCCAGACAGAGACACACCCGCTGTGTGGTGGATTTTGGGTTTTATATACACCTTCCCAAATATTCCAGCCCCAAAGTCCCGGCAAAAGGCTCGCCCATCCTTAACCCCTGGGAACTGGGAGGGGAGCCTCCCCAGACCGCTAGGAGCGGGGAGAAACCGTGCAGAGCATGCAGGCGGCGGGAGAGCTTGGGTCCCTGTCACCTCCCCAGGTCACTTGAATCTGACCTATCCAGAGGTCCCTAGGAAATAGGGTTTGAGTCCTGTCCCACCTAGCTTTGCTTCCGCGCGGCAACGCAGTGGCTCAGGCTAGCGGGCCCTGCCTGCCAGCGCGGTGGAGGAGGAGGCGGGCAGAGGCGCAGGGCAGGAAGCTGGGGACGCCAGGAGCGGGGTACTGGGTGCGGGGGTGGGAGAGTCAGCGGCGGCGCCTACCTTCGGCCGCCTGCAGGACGCTGACCTCCAGCCCCTTAAAGGTCTTGCTGGCGAGCTCCTCCAGAGCACACAGTGGCGAGGTCTGCGAGAGCAGCGCCCGGCCTGCCAGGGGCAAGCCGCCCGACGCGTGCTTGTCCGCGGCCGCCAGCAGGTGCGCCGCCCCGCACAGCGAGTAACTTCTCCGCACCGACGGCTTGTTGAGGATGTCCTCGATGCTGAACGGTGTCAGCGGCTTGTTGGAGTTGGCGGGCGGCGGCAGGTGGTCCAGCGGGCTGCGCCGCCGCTCCTCCCCCGGCGCCGCCTTGCCGTCCTCTTTCGAAGTCATCTCGGCCTCGTTGGGGGGCCCGGCCGGGGCGGCTCGGGCCGCGGGGACCCAGCCCGCGGGCAGCTCGGGCGCCGGGCAGCTCGGGTGGGCGGCGGCGCGTAGGAAGGAGGCCGCGCCGGGCCGGGCGCGCGGGCCGCGAACGGGCCGATTAGCGCAGCGGCGGCGGCAAGCCGCTGAGCCGCACGGGGCCCCGGGAGGAGGGAGCTGACGCGGGCGCCGCCGACACCCCGGCTTCCAGCAATCCGGGGCCCGAGCCGGGGCGCGCCGCGCGGGGCTCCAGTTTCGCCAGCCCCGGTGCTATTTAAAGGTGTCAGGTGGCTCGGCGGCGGCTCCTGGCCCAGGGTGCTGGCGGCGGCAGTTGGGAGAGCCGAGGAGAAGGCGCCGATCCCGGACTGCGAGGGGAGGCGGAGAGATGGGGCAATTGACTATTGCTAACAAGTTCGCCTTGATCGAGGAGTAATCAATTATCTGCAGCGGCACTTCTTTCTCCTTTGCCCCTCTCTCTTCTTTCTCTGTTCTCTCTCTCTCTCTCTTTCCTCCCTCTCTCTTCTCTCTTCTCTGCTCCCCCCCGTCCCTCTCCTTCTCTCCCTCTCCCTCGCCCTCTCTTTCACTCTCTGTCTGTCCAATGCAGGCGGCTCTAAGTTGGGAAGCTCATTAATTAGCGGGCCGGGGGTAGGAGGAGCCGGCTGGAATTAGCCTGCCTAATGCGCCTGTCAGTGCGGGCGCCGCGCCGCGCTCGGCCCGAGCTGTTTGTAAATGACATTAGCGGCGCCTTTATTGCACCCGAACCTCCGGCGACTGAAAAGCCGCCGCCGCCCCCACCCCAAACTAGGAGCTGCGCTCCGGGCGCACCCGCCTCCCGCCGGCCTGGCTGCGAAGGGAGCGTCGGCCAGGGGGGGTCTCGGGTTCTCCGACCCGGGATTTGGCGCCCAAGACAGGGCGACGAGAGCCCAAGCCCGGGAGGGAAACGAAACGGCCGCCGCGCGGGCCAGGTAAGACCCGGAGCCTTGGGTGGGCCCCGCCACCGCCCGGCACCCACTTTACGGAGCGGAGATCAGCGAGCCCGCGTCCCTACCTTAGACCCACTTACTCCTCAACATCCCCAGCTCCCAAGCACACACCTCCGAGCTTGGGCCATGCGTCTGGGCTGAGGGATCTGAGCCCCCCACCCCCGGCTGGCCCACTGGAGATCTGAGCGGGTGGCAGCCCAGGGCGAGGCGACTGGGGCAGGGGTGGAGGACCCTAGGGGTTGGGGGAGGGGGCCAGCCAGAGACTCAGTCTCCCCACCCCAGAGAGGCGGAGCGGGGAGTTGGGGATGGCTCGAGGCGCCTCTCCCCTGGCCCAAGTCTGTACTGTAGCTGCAGCCTTACCTCTTCCGACCAGCTCGCACACTCTTTCCTCGGGCCGCAGCCCCTTGGTGACCCGCGTAGGACGGGGCAGCTGGGCCGGGGGCCGGGGCTAACGGGGCCGGCTCCGGGCCTCCCCGCTGCGCTCTGCCCGGCCCCGGCCGGGGCCCCGCTGCCGGCCCCGCCCAGCCCAGCGCCCGGCTAGAGTGCGCCACGGGCCGGCCGACTCCAGCTGTTCCGGATGCGGGGCGGGGGGCCCAGAGGGGGCCGGGCGAAGGTTGGAGCTGAGCTCTCAGGGACCCACGGGGAGGCCGGGGTTCGAGTAATCAGAGGGGCTGGGAACCAACCCTGCGACCCGGACTCTTGTCTCTCAGGCGACCGTTTAAGAGCGTCTGTATTTGGATGTAATTATGTTTCTGAATATGCGTGTTTGTGGCGGCTGTCCGGGGGTATATTCGCGTAGAGAGAGGTGGGTCGGTGCGTATTTAGGCTGATTGAACAGCCTTCATCCCCCGCAGAGGCACGGCGGGGTGCTGTGACCCCAGGCTCTTTTTTCTTCCCTCCTCGGGTTTGTGTGGGGTCACTGGCCCCCCACCATAATCAGCTTCTAGCCCGAAAGAAAGGAGGGGAGGAAGAAGACAGGAGGTGAGGGAGGAACGACTGCTTTCCCTAGCCCGCCCCAGCGCGTCCCTGGCTTTGTTTGTAAACTCCTGGGCTGGCAGTGGGGCCGGGCAGCCCAGTCTGCTCTAGGGAAGGAGGGTCGGGAAGCTGTGCGGGGGCAAGAGGACTCTGGGACAGCTGACCAGAGAGGGTCCATGGCCAGTTAGCACTGGGGCAGGACCCCTTCTTCCGGAGCCCCCACTACACGGTCCACTGTGCTCGGAGACCATTTCTTTCTTTCCTCCAGCTATTTGTTTGGTTCCAGACTGGAGTGAAAGGCACAGCGCTGGGAGAAGGTGTTCTTGTTCTTGTTCAGTCTGTCCCAGGGCTGCTTGTGTGGGAAGAGCTGCTCACCTTTGTCCTGAGTTGAAGAAAGGAGGGACAGGTGCTTAAAGGCAGGGGTGGTGAGAAGGGGAATTAATTCTCAGTCCCCCAGAGCTGGAGCTCTCTCTAGCCCTGCTGTCTCTGATGCACCAGTGCTCTTTGGGAAACCTCGGGGAGAGAGGGGGTGCTGGGTCCTCACCTTATGATCAGAGCCCAGAGAGTGGAAGGAGAGGCCACCAGGGAGGCTGGATCATTCTGACCCGGGCATGCAAGAGGGACCAAGTCTTCTCTCTCTCTCTCTCTCTCTCTCTCTCTCTCTCTCTCTCTCTCTCTCTCTCTCTCTCTCTCTCTCTCTCTCTCTCTCTCTCTCTCTCCTTCTCCCAGTCCTCCTCATCCCACTTTTACCTCTGGTCTTCTGAACATACTTCCAAATGCTCTGACCCAGAGCCTCCAGTAAGCCACAGAGAAAGTATCTCAGATCCGGAACTAGATTCTCTAGGGTTCCATTGAGAGAAAGACTGCCCACTCCCCTGCCTGTCCCATCTGCTCTTGTCTCCATAACTGAGGTTTCTTAAGAACCCTCATGTCCTAGTCCCCCAGGACCAGCAGAATTCAGGGTTACTGAGAGGTGTCAGGATGGTGACTAAGGTAAATGAAAGGTAGCACACAATTTCTCTGTTGGACCATATTTCCTGGCACTTTGCCTTTAGTCCCATTATATCAAAGTGGACAGGGCATTCCTCTGACATCTGTGCTGTGCTGTGCCTCTTCCATCCACTTTCTTTCCATTCCTGGCCACTATCTGCTACCCAATTCATGGCTCAGCTTTTTTTCCCCCAGCCTAATTGGTTGAACTCTCAACCAAACAGCTCCACTGGCACAGAGGAGGCTGTAGGGGGCATGTGGTGCCACTGGTCTATTTGGTTGTTTAGAGTCCCCTCACCTCTGTCTTAGCGGCTCATCTCTGTGAGGTCAGCTTCAAATATAAGCCTCACTGGCACTCACCAGACTCAGGGTGCTGTGGTCAGCTGCAGCACTAGGGACGAAGAGAGTACTCTGGGCTTGTGGTCCCCCTGTGTCCTGCTCCCATCAAACTGCTAGATTGTGGGGCCAGGGACCTGGATTGGGGTCTCCACCATCCAGTACTATATAGCTCAGGTGGATGGGGGTTAAACCTGGTGTTTATTGGTTGGATGAATCTTTGTGTGTAATGTGTATGGTTCTGTGGGCTTAACCCAGGTCCTCACACATGCAAAACAAACGTATGCTCTACTGATGAGTCACTTTCCTAGCTGGCTGGATACATTTTTGTGACACAAGAAATAAAAATGCTTGTATGTTGTGGATAGAGAAAGCTTTGGTCTTGGATGGCCCCTTACCCACATATAAAAGTTTTGAAGCCCGCGAGAATTGGGAAGGAGAGTAATTCAGGGATTATGGGGGGTGTAAGTGACAAGATTTCTCTATCCCTGTCCAACATCTAACTTTTCTCCCCACCGCCTTTCAAGCACCCCAAACTAGGTCAGAAAGACCCTCTGAGGTCTCCCATTCTCCACTGGAGCCAGAAGCTTCTGATCTCTGGCATTTGCCTTGCAGAGGAAATGCTATCTAAAGAGTCCCATCTCCCCTCTCTGGACCCTACCCCATTCCTACATAACTTCCTAGACCACAAGACTCTGGCATCTTTCCATCTCTGGTGGGCTGGGAAGGGATTGTTCTGCTAAAAATCTGTGTTTGTTCTTCTTGTTTAGTGAGTATTCCAAAAAGAGAAACATTGAGCATTGCATAAATGTTAAAGAAAAGGGGGACCCTTAGACCATAGCCCAGTGACTTATTCCTTAGCACAGGAGAATAATTCCATGAGATCACCAAAGACTCCATCAGTTTTAATCCAGATTGTCTAGATAGTTGCATTTATTTCCAGATTATTTGTGTAAATTCTGATGCTGGCCCGCAGGCTGGGTTGTGACACCACTTGAAATGAGTTGACTTGACCACCAATAAAGATCACCCCCCACCAGACCAATTCCTCTGACACTCCTGGTGGAATTCAGAGCATTTCTTATGCTTCTGAAATACACTCGATAGATGGCCTCATGCCACCCGGGGCTGAGCCAGGACTGCCCACTTGGTTTTTCTATTCTGCCCCAGGCCAGCTTTTGTGCTAACACTAAGGACAATAACCATGACAATAAACACTGCTGCCCCCCTTCTCCAGTGCCTGGCTTCAGGCTCAGAGTTGTATTCATTTCATTTCTCTCTTACCCAAGCAGAGGTAGCTACTGCTATTACTCAGATTTGACTTGTAAGGAAAATGAGACCCAGAGAAGTTAAGTCACCCATTCAGTGTCACACAGCCTATTTCTGTTTTCTTTTTTTTTTATTTTATTTATTTATTTATTTTTGGTTTTTGGGCCACACCCTGTGACGCTCAGGGGTTACTCCTGGCTATGCGCTCAGAAGTTGCTCCTGGCTTCTTGGGGGACCATATGGGAGGCCGGGGGATCGAACCGCGGTCCGTCCTAGGCTAGCACAGGAAAGGCAGGCACCTTACCTCCAGCGCCACCGCCCGGCCCCCCTATTTCTGTTTTCAATGCTGAATTATGGGGTTCTTTTTTTTTAATTATGGGGTTCTTAGTCAGAGACTCCCCAGGACACTTTGAAGGGACTTCAGAGGCTCTACAGACCTCAGAAACCAAGGATAAAATTGTGTGAGAGTCCAAGTGGGTACATTCTTCCCACCCCTGGGTTACTGGTGTCCCACAGTGATTGGAAATTTGGAAAAGATTTTGGCAGAAAAAGGGCAGTAGGGAAGGGGAACGAATGAGCCCCTCTCTCAAACCTTTCTGTGCTGGAGAGAAGCTGCGGTTCTGAGCTGGTGCCTTCCTTAGGATCCTGCCCTGAAGGTTTCCCTGGTTTCCTTCAGAGCAGGTGACAATGTGGCCCCACTCTATGAACCCTGACCTCTTCCAGGCCCTTAGGTAAGGAATGACAATCCTTTGGAAGTGTGGGGGCATATATAAAACAAGAATGAGGCAGTCAGGAGAGGAGGCAACTAACCAGTGCCTGGAGATGCTTAGGGCTGGCTGATCACGGGCTGCCAGCTGCAGAACTTCATTTCTGGTCACAAAATTTGACTTTCATCTCTTTCCTTCATGACATCTATTGCTCTGTTTTTATGGTACAACTCATTTAGGGACTTTTTTTTTTGTTGTTGTTGTTTTTTGTTTTTGGGTCACACCCAGCAACGCTCAGGGGTTACTCCTGGCTCTATGCTCAGAAATAGCTTGAAGGACCATATGGGATGCCAGAATTTGAACTACCATCCTTCTGCATGCAAGGCAAATGCCTTATCTCCATGCTATATCTCTGGCCCCATTTGGGGACATTTCTCTGCCCCATTCATGTCCCCTGTGTTTCTCAACTATGGTTCCACCCTGCCCAAACCCCATCCCCCAACTTTGGAATCACCTCCTAGAGCCAGGAACAGAGGACAGGGTCTCTGAGCCATAGCGGATAGGATAGGGCACTTGCCTTGCATGCAACCAACCAGGGCTTGATTGCTGGCACCCCATATGGTCCTCAAGCCTATGCAGGAGCAATTCCTGAGTTCAGCAGAGCCAGGAGTAAGCCCTGCACATAAACCAGCTAGATGTGACCTGATGGTGTGAGGGTGTGTGTGAGAGAAAGAGAAAGAGAGATGGGAGAGGGATGGGAGAAAGATGAGAAAGAGGGAAAGTGAGTGAGGAGAGAGAGAGAAGGAGAGAGAGAGAGAGAAGGGGAGAGAGAGAGAGAGAGAGAGAGAGAGAGAGAGAGAGAGAGAGAGAGCGAGCTCATAGCTCACACAGGAGTGCAAAGACCTCACTCATGAATAACTCCCCCAGAGAAGGGAAATCCTGGTTCTAGTCTGGGCTGTGGTGATAGTGTCTAGGCAGGAATAGGGTTTGCTCTCTCTCTCCCTCCTTTCTTCTCCATCTCCCTCCCACTCTGTCTCCACCTCCCCTTTCTATATCTGTGTGTGTCACAGGATGGAGTCCCATCCTATTTTAGGTACAACATATTTGGAGCAAGGTTTTGCCTCTGGGATCCCAGGGTCAGCCCTGGCACCCTGTGGTCTTCTGAAGAACTGAAGGTGGTCCTTCTTGAGCACTGAGCTGGGAGTAGCCCCTACCCAGAATTTTTTAAAGTGCCAATGGGGGGGGCCTGAGTACCCCATACTTTCTCCCTCTGAGTTTTTGTATTGGGTGAAACTCTTAGTGCCAGTTGGTCCATCCAAGTTGGAGGAATCTTTGGAGCTGGATGTAGGGGAGGAGCTAAGTGTCTCCAGTCCCTGTTGTTCCCGCCTCTAGTGGTGCCTGGAAAGTCCCCCAAGCTCTGTCATGCTATCCTCATAGGGTGAGGTGGGCAAGGTGGGGGCTTAGAAATTGTGGGGAGACTATGGGCTGCCTGAGAAGCAGGAGCGGGAAAGGCCTGAGTCAGGCTTCTCACAATAAACCCACAGTGGTGAATAATTCAACAGCCCATGGGCTGGGGCTCACCACATTAGTGCCAACACCCGTGTGCCAGCCCTCCCCCCCAGTCCCATTGGGGGAAGGAGATATCACTGAGATGCTCAAGATGAAAGCCAAAGAGATAATCCTCTGCCGCTAGGGTCTGAGAATGGGGTGCAAGCAGGAATGGGGAACCCCAGGGATCCCATCCCCTTGGCCCACTCTTTGACTACCCACTGGACTAGGCTGTCCCAGCTTAGCACTTAGGACCTCAGGTTGAAAAAGACTGACCAGCTGACAAGTCTAGAACAGTGGGGCAGCCCTGCCCTGGGAACCAAGCTGCGGACTTGGAGCTCAGAGAATGGGCTGGAGTCGAAGGCTGAGTTCTGAGTTGAGCTCTGTTTCTCAAATGGAGGATGACCTCTCAGGTGACTTCCTTTGCAGTGAAAGTGCAGGGAAGCCACGGGGCCCCAAATCTGTACCAGATCCCCAGTTTCCAGCGCTTCCACTCCTGCCTGAACAGGGGATTCAGTTCCCACCACATTTCACCCCACCCTGTTACCCAGAAAGAAGCCCTAGGCTGTTGGACTTGGAGCAAGCCTCAGAGCAACAGCCTGGAGTCTAATTCTGTTTCTGTGGAGCAGCTTCCTGGGACTCTTCTGCTCCTGCCAGTCCATGGGAGTTTGGGGGTATTCCTCAGTCTAATCTGAGGGTGTTCTTTGGTCTCACCCCAAAACCCCTAATTCTTTTTCACTACTCTCTTCCCCTAGATGGACCCACGGTCTCCCGGTCTCCAGGGCAGCATCCCTCCCCTGAAGCCCCTGGCCAGGGGCAGGTGGACAAGCCCCACATACCAAGATAGGCTGGCAGAAGCCTGGGGACCGATGGGGTCACCTCTCTGCCTCATACCCCTTTATTGGAAGCCTCCTGCTCTATTTCCACCCCGCATTTCTTTCTCATTCGTTTTCTCCACCTGGTGCTGTGGTGGGCCCTGTGGGTCTCCTAAGCCTAGATGTGCTGTTTCCAGTGGCTTCCTCTCTGTGGCCAGGGCCAAAGCTCAGACAGGCTCTGGGTAAGTCTTTCGCCTGTCCGAGCCCCAGTGGACACGGGGAAGGAGACAGAGGGAGACAGGTCTTTGCTTCTTTTGCAGGACAGAGCTGGCTGCTTTGGGAGTGAAAGTGGAGTCGGAATTCTGGGGTTCTCGCTACCACAGGCCCCCCTACCAGAGCCAAGGAAACTTCTGGTAGCTGAGCTCTCTCCTTCTCCTCGTTGCAGGGGTCAGCGCTCTCCACTCTCCAGTCCTCTCCGCATCACCGTTGGATCGAGGGGGAAATTGAGATAAAGATGGTCGGCGAGTCTGCGGCACAGGTGGGATTTGAACCTGGATCCAACTGGGACATGCTTATCTTGCTTTGTCCCCACTCCACCCTGGGCCTTTGCTGGGTTAGGGCAGGATTTCGCTTATCTCTCCTTGGCCCCCCGACCTCTCCTCGGCACTCCCTTTGCCTCCTGCCAGGCGAGCTTCGAAATTCTGATTTTCAGGTAAACGATTTGGGCGGTTCCCAGAGCTGGATGGAAATGAGACCCGAAGAGGGACATCGGGCCGTCGGGGGCGTGGGGGTGTGTGGGCGAAAAGCTCCAAGTTGGGATACTCGGGGTCACCCCTGGACCCCCAACGTCCCAGTCCCAAGAGCTCCGGGAGCCAGAGCTCCTCCACCGTCCAGATTTTCCTCCTTCCTGGGGTGCGGAGCCAGGTGCCCTAATACTGGATTTGGGGGGGAGCGCTTGGGCAGCGGATGACTGCACAAGGCACCCACTTTTCCTAGGGTCTCCTCGATGTAAGTAGGGTCTCCTATGCAGAGGGGGATGGGCTAGAAATCAGGACCCCTGCCCGGGGAGGGAGGGATTGGAGCCGGCTCCCCTCGACCCGGTCCTGAACTCCCGTCACGAGGTCGCCCCGTGGCAGCCCCGACAGGCCACGCGTCCCTCGACACAAGTCCCATTATATTGTATTTATGTTTCCCTTTATTGTTTTTTCCCTCTCTTATTATTGTCTCACTCTGGGGGAGGCAGAGGATATAATATATTCATCTTTATTATACCAAATCTGTATGAAGCATTTAATAAAACGCTGTTTCCACACAGCCAGGGATATTAGAGCGAGCTGTTCTTAAGTTAATGCTCCAGTACGGAGGGCGCCGCCACCAAAGCGCCTGCTGCTGGCTGCTGGTGGGAAGAGCAGCCCCCGACGGGACAGCCCGCCCAGGCCTGCGGGAGTCCCGCGCCCCCTCCACATCTTAGCCGGCACCCTCCCTAACTTTCTCTCGGACACCCCACCGGTCCCTTTTGGGAGAAGTGACCCACTCGGCAGACCGAGTTCAGCTCTCATCCTTTTCTGACCCCATTTGAGCCTTGGTTTGTACCAATGAAGATTTTTACTTCGGGGCACTTTCTTGGGGAGAGCTGAAGAGACAGTTTTAAAAAGGGTTTGGGGCTGGAGAGATAGCATGGAGGTAAGGCGTTTGCCTTTCATGCAGAAGGATTGTGGTTTGAATCCCAGCATCCCATATGGTCCCCCGTGCCTGCCAGGATTTCTGAGCGTAGAGCCAGGAGTAACCCCTGAGTGCTGCCGGGTGTGACCCAAAAACTGAAGGAAAAAAAGGGGGGAACAGTTGTTGGAACAGAATAGAAGGCCAGAGAGAAACAAGGAGGGCCCAAAAATGGTTCTAAGTAACAGACACACACACACACACACACACACACACACACACACACACACACGCACGCACACACGCACACACACACACCCCACAGAGCTGGACCCCAGTCCAAAGGGTGTCAACATTCTGGGCCCTCACTCCCAGCTGATCAGTTGATCGAGTTTATAAATTCACGCTGGGGATTGGTTTGTGCAGGAGGCCGCCCTGTAGCTAGGACAGTTGTGCTTGCTTGCCACAGACCAATGAGACTCAGAGAGGGCCCAGCCAGGATGGCGCTCAGCAGTAAACGCATGCTCTGCATGTGAAAGGCCCTGAGTTTGATCCTGGACTCTAAATGCTATCTCATCTCTCAGCACTACAAGTATTGCATGGCCCTCAAGAGTGGCAATTAACAATTGACAAGCAAAATTGAGGCTCAGAGAGATCCAGTGAATTGTTTTGGGAAGGGCTGAGGTATAAACAATGAGCTACCTTATGTGGGAGTAAGTGGGTAAGTTGAGCTTGAAAGCTGTTGTAAAGAATAAACAGCATATTTCATTCCCATCTTCAGCACTTCCCCATTACCACTGCCTAGTAGGAGCCTTGCCTACAAATCCCAGGCAATTCAAGTGAGTCTGAGCTCTTGGTGTCTTGGTGGGTTCTCAGGGCTTCCTCTTCTGCCCTTTCCAGCACCAATGGCATATGACAACAACGGTGTGTGTGTTTGTGTGTGTGTGTGTGTGTGTGTGTGTGTGTGTGTGTGTGTGTGTGTGTGTGTGTGTACTGCTGATTCTTCTTGGTCCACTGCAGTAGTTATTATTTGTATGTATTTTGTGTCCAGTTAATAGCTCAGCTCTATGAGGGCAGGGATTGAATGTGCTCTCGTTGTTTTATTTAATTTTTTGTTGCTTTTGGATTTGGCAGACCCTGGTCGCTGGTACTCAGGAGCTATTTCTGGCTCTGTGCTCAGGAGCGACCCCTAGTGGCACTGAGAGAACTATATGTGGTACCAGGGATTTGAACTGGGGTGGGCAAGGCAAGTGTCTTGACCCCTATAGGATCTCTTCAGCCCTGATCTCATTTGTAAAACTATTCTCTTCCAGTTTTCACATAGGGCTGGGTACAGAGCATGTGTCTCCTAAATGACTGTCGAACATATACAAGAATAAACTTATGTTAGGGTCAGAAAGATAGTACAGCAGGTAAGGCTCTCTCTTTGCACGTGACAGACCTAGGTTTAATCCCTAGCACCCCCTATAGCCCTTGAAACTGCCAGGAGTGATCTCTGAGCACAGAGCAAAGAGTAAAACCTAAGAACATCTGGGTGTGACTCACCCCCCAAAAGAAAAGAGTAAGGGGTCCAAGTAGGTTACTTGTTTTGCACGTGGTCAATCCAGATTCTATCCACAGCATCCTCCTATAAAGTCTTCTGAACCCACCAGTAGTGAGCCCTGAGTGTAGAACCAGGAGAAGCCCTGAACACTGCTGGATGTGACCTTCACAACCAAAACAAAATAAAACTATGTCAAAAGCTGTCTGTTCCCCAGCCTTCTGCTTTCTGAGCTGTGACCAGAAATTACAACTAGTACTGCCCCCAGCAGTACAACTAGGGTGGCCCCTGGAGAGCCACTGCAACCTCCTCTGTTGCTGAGAGCTGAGGTGGCACCTAAAGGGCCCCATCCCTCATGGTGTGCCTAGCCCTGGTTTAGGTTGTGGTAAGACAGGTGCCAGCCCAGGTTCTGACTTGAGACCTCAAGCTATACAGTGACGTGACCACGTCTCATGAGGAGCCTGTGAGATTGGTGGGGTGGGAGGAGCACAATGGACAGAGACAAGCCTGGCAGTACTAGGTTCAGAGCAGATGTGGGTGGAAGAGAGAGACTGATCTGGAGTGAGCAGCAGTGAGCAAGCTATTCTCTCTGTGCTGGCAGGCCAGAGGGCTGATGCCAAAGGAGAGAAAGGAGGCTGTGAACTGTCTTTAATTTGTCCAGACCAGAAACCAGAAACTGGGACTTTCAGTAGTAGGATCCACACCCTTGTGCTCAGAACCTAGAGTCAAGAATGCAGAACCCTTGGGGCCAGAGAGATAGCATGGAGGTAAGGCATTTGCCTTGCATGCGGAAGGACAGTGGTTCAAATCCCAGCATCCCATATGGTCCCCGAGCCTGCCAGGAGTAATTTCTGAGCATAGAGCCAGGAGTAACCCCTGAGCACTGCAGATGTGACCCCCCCAAAAAAGAATGCAGAACCCAACTTTGTTCAAAGCTACCCCATTACCTGGTCTATGATGCCACTTTGGGGTGGCCCCAAGCTCAAGTGCATGAATTCATTAGAGATCAAGATGTATTCTTTTTTTTGGGGGGGCCACACCCGGCAGTGCTCAGGGGTTACTCCTGGCTGTCTGCTCAGAAATAGCTCCTGGCAGGCACGGGGGAACCATATGGGACACCGGGATTTGAACAGACCACCTTTGGTCCTGGATCGGCTGCTTGCAAGGCAAACGCTGCTGTGCTATCTCTCCGGGCCCCAAGATGTATTCTTATGGGGGCCAGAGAGATAGTTCAGTGGGTAGGGTACTTGCCTTGCATGTGGCTGATCTGAGTTCAGCATTCCATATAGTCTTCTAACCCTGCTAGGAGTAAACACTGAGCATTGGCTAAGTATGGCCCCACAAAACAGCACACACAAAAAGATGAACTCTAGGGGCCAGAGAGATAGCATGGAGGTAAGGCACTTTCCTTGCATGCAGAAGGACGGTGGTTTGAATCCCGGCATCCCATATGGTCTCCCGAGCCTGACAGGAGCAATTTCTGAGCATAGAGCCAGGAGTAACCCCAGAGCGCAGGCTGTGTGTGACCCAAAAACCAAAAAAAAAAAAAAAAAAAAAATTTAACTCTTCTGATTGGCTTGGACCAGGATATTCAAAGCCTAACATGAGTCTAGAACCTGCATGGGCCCACCTGAAGCCTGTGCCTTATGAATTTGAAGCCACCATCCTGAGCTGTGCAGGAGTCTCCCCCTAATCTCTTCTCTCTGTCCTTCCCTCCACCTTTGGATACAGGTGGGCTGGAGGATTCGAAGCTACTCCCTGCCGGGCCAAGCCGCTGGAGGGCGGAGCCTTGGCGCCTGCGGTGGTGCCAAGGCAGCCAGCGTGTGTAGGCGTTGCTGTGCCGGCCTGTCGCAGAGCGGAGCGCAAGCCTGCCAAGGAGCCGGAGCGCTGTGCCGCGTGGAGGGTGTCAGGGGTGGTATTGTCGGCGCACAAATGCTCAACTTTATGTACTTTTAACTAGAGGTGTAACAGATGGCCCCGTTTCTGTCCAAGCCAGGGAGACTGGTGCCCATTCTGGCTGCAGCCAATCAATCCCGCCACTCTGGGGGGAGCTACAAGCTGGGCTGGGAGGCCTGGAGCCAGCAAATGCAAGACTGTCTGCACGGGCTGGCCCAGCGCTGCCTCTGCCAGCCGCTCAGCCGTGGGCCCGGGGAGATAGGAGTGGCAAGCAGGCCCACCAGCTCCATTGGAGGCCTGTCCGGGAAGGAGTGTCTGTTTGGTCCCACCACGAGAACCTATATGGCCAAGGAAGACATTTTAGTTCCCAAGCCTGTTTTGCTGCTCCATACCTGAGTCCTCACTGTGAGTGTCAAAACCTTCCATGTCTGTGCCTGGCAGTTTCCTGCACTCTGGGCACCAGATGCTGCTCAGAGCTGGGAGTGTGAATGGTACCTTTGGGAAAAGTAGCCAGTGCACTGCAGAAAGCTTCAAAAATGGAGCCTGACAGGGGCCGGGGAGGTGGCCCAGTGGCACACCTGCCTTGCCTATGTGAGGCCCTGCATTCAGTTCCTGGCATTGAATAAAATAAAAATCTTAAAAATACCCAGTACAGCTAGAGAAACTGAAAAAAACTGTAAGTCCTAGAGGCCCCAGAGCTGGAAAGAACTGTTAATCTATTTGTACATTTTTACAGTCAACAAATAGAGAAAGCTGCTAGGTGGTGAGCCCTTTGCTAGACTCTAGAGGGGCAGTAATGAGCAGGACATGCTTCTTATCGTAAGTTCATTTCAGGGGAAGATAGGAGGATATACAGGTCGCTGGTGCAGTAAGCTCAGGCTCATGACAATCTCTACAGGACTGTGGAAACACAGAGCTAAACAAGCCCAGGGGCTATGGTGGTGTCCTGGGTCCATTTCTGAAGGGGCCTGCTTGGAGCTGAAGCGTAAAAGAGCAGTAAGAGTTTTCATTAGCAGTGAAGACAGGGAAGGGCACCTCAGAGGGCAGGAACAGGATGTACAAAGACACGATAAGGAAAAAATCATGAGGAGAGTTGGTCTTTGAAAGGACATGAGTGTATATGAGACTTGGGGTCTGGGAGAGACTGGTTGTGGGGACTCCTGACCTGACAAGTGTCTGCACCATTCCAGCAGGTTTGCTCTCTGACTTGGCAGATCTCAGAGATTTGCTCTTCTGGAGATCCTACTGCTTCCTCATACTGGGGCTGGAGGGAGTGAAGGGACTGGGAGGCAGAGGGTCTAGTGACATGTACGCAAGGCTGGAACCTGGGCATGCGGGGACACCGCAGCACTGGTCTTTCCCAGGAATCCACATCCTGGTCTTTCTTCCCTCTTACTTTGAGGGACAGTTCATGAACCCTGGAATTGAACCCTCAGTCTTCTACTTATCAACCTCTGAGTGGACTAAACAATTCCCTGGAGATAGAACCTTATTTACTTGCCTGTTTATTCATTCTTTCATTCACTCACTGAGCTGTGTTGCAGTCCAGGCGGGATCCTGAGGCAGCCTGAGGCTTGTGTTAGACTGAGGAGATCAAGATGAGATTCAAGAGGAAGATAGGAGTTTGAGCAGGAGCTTGTAAGAAACCAAGGTCTGCTCCAATAAGAACAAGAAAAAGGAGGGTCTTTTGTGTTGGGTGCCTGGTTTGCCTTAGAAACAGGCCCATAGAAAATGCTGGGACTGAGCCAGCTCCAAGCTACTTACCTTCTAAAGTGAAATGAAGAGACCAACTGGTGCTCTCTTTCTGTATCCTGATCCCCTTTCATATGAATGAAATTCACAAGAATTATGACTAGGACAGGAAGAGGAGAAATGACAGCTAACCCTGCCGAAGTGACAAAAGCACAGGTTTCCGGGCCGGAGAGATAGCACAGCGGCGTTTGCCTTGCAAGCAGCCGATCCAGGACCAAAGGTGGTTGGTTTGAATCCCGGTGTCCCATATGGTCCCCCGTGCCTGCCAGGAGCTATTTCTGAACAGACAGCCAGGAGTAACCCCTGAGCATCGCCGGGTGTGGCCCAAAAACAAAAACAAAAAAAAAGCACAGGTTTCCATAATAACCTCAGTGTATCCTTTTTCTTTTTTTGGGGGGTGGTGGTGCTTGGGGCTTTGGGGCCACAATTGGCAGTGCTCAGGTTTTACTCCTGGCTTAGTGGTCAATGGTCGTTCAGGGGATTGAGGGACTATATGAGATAGCTTAAGGATCAAATATGGTCAACATGCAAGGCAAGTGCCCTCCTATTCTACGTCTCCAGCCTCCCCTGGATTCTCTTAAGAATTTTGCCAGTGAGGCACATATGTGTTGCCAGCCCATGCACATGGAATCTGCACACACATGTGACTCTCATCTCCCCTCTGAGATGTGTACTTTTATTACTCTAGTTCTGGGGTGTGTACTAGGGCTCTCCTCCCTTTGGAGAAGACTTGAGAATGCTTTTTTTTTTTCTTGTCTCTCTTTCTTATTTTCTCTCTCTTCTTCCTCACTACCTGCAAATAAAACCTGTTTTTACCTTAAAAACAAAACAAAACAAAACAAAAATGCTCAGTTAGTGAGCTAATATTGCTGCCCCAGTTTCTCTCTGAGGACACAGGCTCAGAAAGCTCAGGTAGCCTAGCCCAGGTGCAAGCCAGGGAGGAGGAAGGGAGGGCTGAGACTCAGGCGGCCTCCAAAGCACAGCACAGAGCGTGCTGATTCCTGGGCAGCACTGAGCGCCTCCTGTGTCTCCTCATAATTTCTCATAAGCGCTGCTTGCATTTGACCAGCCGGCCTCTCGGAGTCTCTCTCTACATCACCTCTACTAACTGCTCTAGACTCTCAGTATTTCATAGTTCAGATTCCCAGGAGAGGACATCGGGTTGGCCCAGCTCATCTTTTAATGCCAGGCCACATCGAAAGCAGCTGCACAGCCAAGAACTGCTGGGAAGGGGGCCGTGGGCAGCCTCTGGTCAGCCTCTTTGGCAGATCCAAGTGTAGGAATCATATCAGAGCAAGGAGTCAATGTAAAATCACCCCACACACTGTATTTCCAAGCCCAGGTGAACGAGTCTGAATCAGGATCATGCGTAAAATAATCCAAACCAGGCTGAGGGTGAAACACATGTAGTCTGGCAGTCTTCTTCCTTGTATGAAGAGCCAACTGCTTGCCAAAACTGCTTTTTTTTTTTTGATTTAGGGGTCACACCCGACAGTGCTCAGGGGTTACTCCTGGCTCCATGCTCAGAAATCACTCCTGGCAGGCTCGGGAGACCATATGGGATGCCGGGATTCGAACCAATGACCTTCTGTATGAAAGGCAAACACCTTATCTCCATGCTATCTCTTCGGCCTCCAAAACTGAATTTTTTTATTGAGTACAGAGAGCACCCCTGGTTTGGGCAGTATGAACAAATAGCTCAGACTATCCTGAGCCTGTCCCATCCAGGTTTACAAGTAAGACAATCTCTGGGGGTAAATCCAAATTGTAAACAAACATACAAGGAAACCAGGGATGATCCTTTTTTTTTTTTTAAGGTAAAATAAGATGTAACATAACAATCCAAGACTCACATGGCTAAGGGGGTAACAAGTGAGTATGAGGGAAACCCATGAGTATACTTTGTGGTTGGGGCTTCTTTTTTTTTGGTTTTTGGGCCACACCCGTTTGATGCTCAGGGGTTACTCCTGGCTATGTGCTCAGAAATCGCCCCTGGCTTGGGGGGACCATATGGGATGCCGGGGGATCGAACCACTGTCCATTCTGCTAGCACTTGCAAGACAGACACCTTACCTCTAGCGCCACCTTCCCGGCCCCATGGGGATGGAGCAATGGCACAGTGGTAGGGCATTTGCCTTGCATGCTGCTGATCCAGCTTCCCATATGGTCCCCTAAACCAGGAGCAATTTCTGAGCACATAGCCAGGTGTAACCACTGAGTGTCACTGGGTGTGGCCCAAAAAACAAAATAAAAATAAAAACAAAAGAACATGGGGCTAGGAAGAGAGCTTAGGGGTCTGGGGCTCATGCCTTACAGGTGTAAGGATTTGAGTTTGATTCCCAGTAGCACATGCTAGAGCTGAATAGTGCTACATCCTTGAACCCTAGCAATAAAATGCCCAGCCAGATAGGCTAAGTATCAGCTGGAGTGGCTACTGCACCCCTTGAGCACTTCTTGGGAGGCCCCTCAAAAAAAAAAAAAAAGAAAGGAAGGAAGGAAAAGTATAACCTTAGGCACAGAATTGAGAGAGCAAGTATTACGCTGAAGAACTCATGAGTTCTACCGGTTAGGAGAGTGGAGTCACAGCTCAGACTAAATGCCTAGGAGCTGGAACTTAATTCCATGGGGTCTGAATGGCTATACATAAAAAAAGGGTGGTGGTCAGCAAATGCTCCAAGTAGGATGACCAACCTACTACTAGTTATGCCCATGTTCCATTTTATTATTGTTGTCGTTCTTTTCTATGGGAACCTCAACCAGTGGTGCTGGGGGCCCTGTGATACCCAGATCGAACTTGGGACCTCAAAAATGTAAGGCATGTGCTTTTACCATTTCAGTTATTTGTAGAATTTATTTATTTATAATTTTTATTTTTAGATTTTTTGTTTTGTTTTGTTTCTGGGTCACACCTGGCAGCACTCATGGGTTACTCCTGGCTCCTGGCAGGCTCAGGAGACCATATGGGATCCCAGGATTCGAACCACCATCCTTCTGCAAGCAAGGCAAAAGCTTATTGCCTCCATGCTATCTATCCGGTCCCTAGAATTTATTCTTATTAGTTTACAGAACCCTCATTCATTCAGTCCTGACTGAGAAACTAAAGTGATAAAACAGGGGTTAAGGCATCTATATGCCTGGCATGTGGATGATCAGCCATGACACTGCATATGGTTCCCTGAGAGTTGACAAGAGTTGCCCCTTATCATAGCTGGGTGTGGCCCCATAAACAAAAGCAAAGAAAGCTTCCTGATTTGGCTAATAAAGTATATAGTGCCCCTGAGCTATCCTCTTTAAGATTAGCATGAATGGGACAAGGCGAGAGGTGAGATATTTTGGTGAGAATATTGCCATGGTCTGGGGAAGAAAGGCCAGAACTAGATGATGATAAAGAGAACAGAATCCAAAAGTGTATGGGAAAGAGATGAGGCTCAGCATAGACTGGCAGCCTAGTGAGTTCCTGGAGTAAATCTAATTAATGAGATAAATTAAGTTAATATAAGGGGAAGAGTGGAGTCCAAGTGCCTCCCAGATAGGTCTCCAGCTTGAGAGTTTGAAAGAATGGTAGAAGTTTGAGGGCTTGCAGACCATGTGGGGTGCAATCATGAAGGTGAGAATGACGAATTTGAGTTGCTCTGAGGTTTCCTCTTAGAAATTCTCTGCAGGAGGGGCCAGAGAGATAGCATGAAGGTAGGGTGTTTGCCTTGCATGCAGAAGGATGGTGGTTCAAATCCCGGCATCCCATATGATCCCCCGAGCCTGCCAGGAGCGATTTCTGAGTAACCCCTGAGTGATGCCAGGTGTGACTCAAAAACCAAAAAAAAAAAAAAATATATCAGCAGGAAGCTGGACACTGCAGACTATCAGGGACTCTTGAAGAGATGACTAGTTGAAGGCAGGAAAATGAAGAAAGTGCTAGACTTAGGGGAGGGGCAGAGTAAAATCAGATTGGAAGCAAATCCTGGGAAATTTATTTATTTTGGTGGGTGGGTGAGTGGTGGTTGGTTCCTACCCAGAGGTGCTCAGGAGTGATTCCTAGCAGAGCTAAGGGTACCATATTTGCCAGGAATTCAAAGAGGGGTTGTCAAGATGCAAGGCAAACACTTTGCCCCTTATACTATCTCTCTAGCTCCTAGACCTCCCTTTATTTGAGCAATTGGCTTTGAGTAAGGAGTCAGAAGAGACTAAGATGGAATTATTGCAAAGTTAAGAGGGCAGGGGCAGGAGAGATAGTATAGCAGGTAGTATTCAGTCCTTCTATGCAGCCAAACCAGATTCAGTCCCTCATAGAGCCTCAACAGGAGTGATCTCTGAGCACAAAGCCAGGAGTAACTCAGTAACTCCTGAGCACAATTGATTATGACCACCAATAAAAGAGAAGCAAGGAGAGTGAGTGGCCTAAGGTGGAGAAAGTGTTTAGAGATGGAATTGGATGAAATTCTGCAGCAGTCCATGAAGACAGAGCTCGTGACCAACAAATTTGGGAATTCCCAGACTTGAGCTATATAAGAGACAAGGAGGCTGCAGCAATAGTGGGGACATAAAGAACAAATGGCTGAGAACAAAGGCAGTTAGGGGCAGATTCATTCAAAATATTGTTCAGGACTAGAGATATTGTACAGGGACTAAGGTTCTTTCTAGCATGTGGTCGAGCCTGGTTTATTTCCTAGCACTACCAAGAGTGACCCTTGAGCATCATGAGGTGTGACCCAAGAATATAACCACTGTCCCTCTAAAAGTTTAACTTTGATAAATGAAGGAGGAGAGCAGTGATAAGCAAACTACAGAGGATATTCAGGGGAGAAAATTTTGGGGGACAGAGGAGAGATTGGGTTTCTGTTAGGAAGAAACTCAGGGCCAGAGTGATAGTAAAGTGGAATGGGAAAGATGCTTGCCTTGCACATGGCTAACCTGGAGTTGATTCCCAGCATCTTATATGGTCCCCTGAGCATTGCCAGGAGTAATTCAAGTGTGAAGCAAGCCAGGAGTAATCTCTGAGTAGTGTGTAGGTTACTCAAAACAAGACAAAACAGGGCCCGGAGAGATAGCACAGCGGCGTTTGCCTTGCAAGCAGCCAATCCAGGACCAAAGGTGGTTGGTTTGAATCCTGGTGTCCCATATGGTCCTCCGTGCCTGCCAGGAGCTATTTCTGAGCAGACAGCCAGGAGTAACCCCTGAGCAACGCCGGGTGTGGCCAAAAAAACAAAACAAAACAAAACAAAAAAGACAAAACAAACCAATCACCTCCTCACTCAAAACAAAACAAACAAATAAACAAAAACAAAAAAACCTGCCCAAAAAACCTTTCCCAGAGAGAGAAGCAAGGGTGAATAATCCAGGGGGATTCTGACAGTTAAGTTTGGGAACAGAAAGAAGAAAACCACTATTTGAGACAAAGGCTTTGTGTCCATGGGCAAGTTAGAGTTGAAGACTGGAGGGAAAGTTGGTAAGGACTGTAAAGTGGCAACAAGGAATTGGCGAGAAGTGAGAAAGTTGGTTTTCTATATATCCACATATTAGTTCAGGCTGAACAAAGGACCCTGAATGGGCAAGTTTATTTGTGGGTTGTTGGTTACCCATCTTCTGGCAGTGGGAGCTGGAAAAGCAGGGGGCAGTGTCTGTTAGGGCTGCAGTACACTTATGTTGAAATAGTTGATGGAGTCAGGGAAGGAGGGAAGCCAGCTGGAGTGATGGACTAGGAGATTAAAGAATGAGAGAATAAATCAGTAGGAATGAAGAAATAAAGGAGACAAGAGGATAGAAAAATCAAAGAACTTCAGACTCTGAAATGCCACCATTTCCTTAACTGAGAGAAACCATGCTAATAAGTGTCTGGGGAAAGAAATAGCAGGATCTGACTACTGGACTTGGTGAGGCTCTGCCCACCACTGGGGTTTGATCTACAGCAGCCCATATAATTCCCCAAATCCATAAGAAGTGATCCTTAAGTAAAGAGCCAGGAGTGAGCCCCTGCTCACAGATGGGTATGTTCCCTCAAAAAAAGTCAATTGTAGATGTATTTTTATTAAAAAACGAAAAACATGAGGGCTGGAGAGATAGCACGGAGGTAAGGCATTTACTTGCATGCAGAAGGATGGTGGTTTGAATCCTGGCATCCCATATGGTCCCCCGTGCCTGCCAGGGGCGATTTCTGAGCCTATAGCCAGGAGTAACCCCTGAGCGCTGCCGGGTGTGACAAAAAAGAAATAAATAAATAAAAATCTGGAGGCTTGATGCATAGCATAGTGATCAGAGATAAGGAAGCTGTATCATCTCCTGGAAAGAGGCAGCTGGCACTGGACACCTCAGGTTTGCTTGGCCTTGTTATTGTTTTTTTTTTTTCAACCACTCTTGCAGTGGTCAGAGACTGTTCCTTGCTCAGTGCTCAAGGGTCACTCCTGGCAGTGTTCAAGGGACTATATGTAGTGCTAGGGATCCCACCAGGGCCTCCCCACATTCCAGCTATCTCTTTGCCACTGTTTGCTTTTTTAAAATTCCATCATGCAGGGCTGGATAATAGTATAGCAAGTAGGATGTTTGCCTGGCATGCGTCTGACTGGAGTTTGATCCTCAACAGCTCGTATAGTCCTCTAAGTCCAGAAGGAGTGATCCCTGAAGCAAATAGGCAGGAGTAAGCTCCTGAGCACAACCGGCGTGCCCCTCCCAAAAATCCATAATGATAGGTGTTCTTTTATTAAAAATATAACGAATCTGGAGGCCTGATGCACAGCATGGTGATGAGAGTTAACGGTGCTGTATCATCTCCTGAAAAACGCTAAGAGAGTAGATCTTAAATGTTCTCACCACAGACAGGAAGTGGCAATTATGTGATGTGATGGAAGCGTTAGCTAACACTTGGTGGTAATCAGAGTGCAGCTGAGAATGCAGCGAATCAGCACGTCGTACACTTGAAGCTTGCGCAAGGTTATCCATCAATTATATCTCAATAAAGCTGAACAAAGAACACTCAAGTGATCGAAATTAAATCTAATTTTAGTTGCCCAGAACCCCTCCCCCAATTTTTTATCTTAACATGCAGGTAAATAGTCCTCTAGAACTTGATGGGGGTGTATTTGAAAAGCAATCATGGACCCTAAAGATGGCTCAGTGATATAAGAACCTCATGTTCAAATCCCGGCACCACCTGAGGTACTGAGGTGCTAGGGAGGCTGTGCAGAGGCTTTGAAAGCACCCAGAGCAGGTGTGAGGACCTGAGTTTACACCTTGTTGTTTCACATGGGATGCGGTAATCATGACCATCCATAGTCTGGGGTCCCCAATGGAAGATAAAGGGATCATATTGTATGTGCACATTTTTTTTTTGTTTTTGGGCCACACCCGGCGATACTCAGGGGTTACTCCTGGCTGTCTGCTCAGAAATAGCTCCGGGCAGGCACGGGGGACCATATGGGACACCGGGATTTGAACCAACCACCTTTGGTCCTGGATCGGCTGCTTGCAAGGCAAACGCCGCTGTGCTATCTCTCCGGGCCCGTATGTGCACATTTAAAATATTGTATTTATTTGATTGAAGGGTTGATTAGGTTTTGGCCCATACCAAGAGATGCTCAGAGTTTACTCCTGGCTCTGCCAGTCTCAGGTATCACTCCTGGCAGGGCTCAGGGGACTATATGAAGTGCCGAAGATTGAACCTGGTAAGCTGAATGTAAAGCAAGCACCTTATCCACTGTACTATCCCTGCTCCCCTCAGATGCTTAAAAAGTAAAAAAGCTCTTTGGGCTGGTAATGTGGCTCAAAGCTAGAGCAGAGAATCCACCCTACACATGCACACACACAGTTAAAAACAAATTAAGTAAACTTTAAAAATAATGGGGGTCATACTCAGCAGTGCTTGGGGACTGCTCCCAGCTCTGTGCTCAGAGGTCATGCCCAATGCTGTTTGAGGGACTATGGGATGCCTGTGAAGGAAAGCAAGCCAGTGGCTTTGTTTGTTTGTTTGTTTTTGCTGCCTATACCCCAGCTAGTGGCTTTTGTGTACAAAGCAAGCCAGTCCCTTGTGCTCTCTCCCCAGCCCCAGAAAATAAACTCTGAATCTTGGAATTACTCTAGATTTACAGAAAACCTGGACTGAGAGAACAGAATATGTCTCTGCTTCTCCCCCATCTCCTCTGCTACTAGTCAGTCCTTGCTGTGGCACCTGAATGCCAATATTAGTGCACGAAGGTAACTTGGAATCCAGTCTGCTATGCACTATATATATACATATATATAGGTTTTTTGACCACACCCGGTAACGCTTAGGGGTTTCTCCTGGCTATGTGCTCAGAAATTGTTCCTGGCTTGGAGGACCAAATGACACACCTAGGACGCCTGCAGACCATCCTAGGTTAGCATGCATAACGCAAGTGCCCTACCGCTTGTGCCACCGCTCTGGCCCCACTATGCACTATCTTATAACCAATGTCTCTTTGTCTTGCTCCAGGTCCTCTCCAGGCTCCCATGTTGCATTTCATGCACATATAGTCTTGCATCCTGCCCGTCTCTTCATGTCTCCTCTGGCTGGTGTGAAACATCTTTGCCTTCCTTCCTTTTCATTGGCATATACTGTTCTGTGTGGCGCCATTGCCAGTCACTACTGGGGCTTGTGGAGATTGTTTCCAAGTTCTCACTCTTGTAAACTGGGCTGGGCTGGGCTGGGCGGAAAGCATCATCATCCAGTCTTCCTCTGCTCTTCTGTTTCCTGAATGTGACTGTTGGGGTTGAAGGACAGAGTGCACCTTGCAGAAATTGTAGGTATCCCTCAACTTGATTAGCCTCTGGAAAGATGGTTCTAGTCCATCCTTATACCAGAACCACCCAGGAATCCCTCTTTGAGAGAGAGAGAGAGAGAGAGAGAGAGAGAGAGAGAGAGAGAGAGAGAGAGAGAGAGTGTGTGTGTGTGTGTGTGTTTTAAACTATACTCAGTAGGACTTGGGAGCTACTCCCATTTCAGAGCTTGGTGGTCAATTCCTGAGGTGCTTGGGGCACGATGTCAGTGATGCTAGGGAACAAGCCAAGGCTCCCCCTTCTTCACTACTCCCTCCGCACTTTTTCTTAAGTGTATGACAGGGTGGAGAGGTATGGGCACAAAAGACCCTGACATGGGCTGTCTCCCAACTCCATCTCCCTCTCTCCATGCTCACTTCTTCTCCAGGCCACATTGTCCAATTGGCCCTGAATGCAGCTAGCAGCTGGGGTGGGGGCTGGGTGGAGCCAAGCGATGGCCCCTGGGCTCTGGGGACAGACACCTCCTGTGCTAGGAGCTGGGGAGGGGGTAAGGTGGGCGGCTGCCTGGGGCTTTGTTCTTTTGCCAGGAGCTGAGCTGTGGGAGGAAAGGATGAGGAGAGGCTGTAAGGGGAGAGGGAGCCCTCCTCTTCCCCTGTGAAAACTGAGAGGCAGGAGGGCAGCTCCCCGAGCCAGCTGGGGGCAGCAGACAGATTGGGGAAAACGTAACCTCCCCGAGACGCATGCTCCGGTTCAAGCAGGAGGCATTAAGGATGAAATATCTCCCGAGCAACAATTCATCTCTAACTGGGAGGAGAGGGACTTGCTGACATTTAGCTGTGATCAGGGACTGTGCACGCCTGTCTCCAGAAGCCTAACAGGAGTGTGGCTGTCTGTGTTTGAGTCTGTGTGTGTGTGTAAGTGTGGACAGGTGTGAGGGAATGTGTGTATGCATGTTTGTGTGGAACTGTGTGTAATTGTATGTGAGGGACTGTGTGTGTGTGGACCAGGTAGAAGCGACTGTGTGTATAAGTGTGGGCTCGCAGGGGTCAGAGAGATATTACAGAGATAAGGCACTTGCTTTACACATAGTCAATGTAGGTCCAATTTCCAGCACTCCATATGGTTCCCCCAAATACTATCAAGAGAGATTCCTGAGTGCAGAACCTGGAGTAAGTCCTGAGCACTTTCAAGATGGTTCTACCCTACCTCCCACATCAAAGTGTGTGCATGAATGCATGTGTGTGGAACAGGTGTGAGGGACTGTGTGTATATATATAACATGTGAGGAACTGTGTGTGAGAGACCGTGTATGTATGTGCTTTTTTTGAAACAGGTGTGAGGAACTGTGCGTGCATGCATGGATTTGTAAAGTATGTGTGAAAGACTTGAAAGACTGTGTATTTGTGATATGCACATTATCATATGTGTGTGAAGGGCCCGGGCGGTGGCGCTAAAGGTAAGGTGCCTGCCTTGCCTGCGCTAGCCTTGGACGGACCGCGGTTCGATCCCCCGGTGTCCCATATGGTCCTCCAAGCCAGGAGCAACTTCTGAGCACATAGCCAGGAGTAACCCCTGAGCGTTACTGGGTGTGGCCCAAAAACAAAAAAAAAAAAAATCATATGTGTGTGAAGGGATAGTACAGAAGTTGAGGCACTTGTCTTGCACAAAGCTAGCCTTGGTTCTAGCTTCCGCACTGCAAATGGTCTCCAAGCACCACAAGGCGTGACTCCCTGAGCACATAGCCGGGATTTAGCTCTAAACTGCCAGGTGTAACCCCCTAAAAAGAAACAAACAAAAAAGAAAAACAGGGTATAAGGGACCCTGTGTGAAAGTTTATGTGTTTAGAAAAGGGTATGAGGGACTGTGTGAAGAATATTCTGTGTATATAAATATGTCTATGTGGGCCTGGAGAGAGAGCACAGGGCTTTTGCCTTGCAAGCAGACGATCTAGGACCAAAGGTGGTTGGTTCGAATCCCGGTGTCCCATATGGTCCCCCGTGCCTGCCAGGAGCTATTTCTAAGCAGACAGCCAGGAGTGACCCCTGACCACTGCCGGGTGTGGCCCAAAAACCAAATATATATATGTGTGTGTGTGTGTGTGTGTGTGTGTGTGTGTGTGTGTGTGTGTGTGTGTGTGTGTGTGTGTTGAGTAGTATGCGAGGGCTGTTTGAGAGTTTGTGTGTGTGTGAATGAAATAGAGTGTGAGGGGCTATGTGAGAGAGTCTGTGCGTTGGAGGAAACAGCAAGAGGCTGTGAGAGATTGTGCGTCTGAATGTATGTGTGTGTGTGTGTGTGTGTGTGTGTATGGTATAGGGTGTGAGGGGCTGTATGAAAGTCTGGATGTGAGTTTTTGTGTGTATGGAATAGGGTATGAGATGCTATGTGAGAAAGTGGGAGGAACAAAGTGTGAGGGGCTTTGTATGACCACCAGGAGGCAGTGGGGATGTGGGTGTCATGGCATGAGAGAAACCCTCTCATGTAATAGGAGAGGAGGGTTTCTATATGACTATAGTGAGGTTTGCACATGTGGCAGCTTATGTGTGGGAATCTGTGTGTGGCTGTGAACACTTGTGTGTGTCAAATTTATGTTTGAAAATAGTGTTGAGGACATGGCATGAGACAATAGATGTGAACACCCTTCCCCCACACACTCGGTTGGTGTTCAGGCCACTGTCAATCCTTGAGGTGAAGATGGGGCCCTGGTTCATGCTCTCACAGAATTCCTGTATGTAGTATGATCCATGCAGCTACCCAGGGTCACCTAGTGGGGACTCAGAGTGCCCTACTACTCCTTTTGCATATAACTCACTGGAACTCTCCCTCCATGTCCCGTAGGAAATCAGAGCTGGTTATTGTTTTGAGTCAGTGTAGTTTTGACTTCCTCCCATCCTGGCAACATACTTTGTGGAGAGCTCTAAGTCTGTTAGAGAAGCACCAGCACTGGACCCAGAGATAGAGACAGAGTAGCTGCCTCATTAACAGGGTTGGGTACTGGATGGAAAGAGTAGAGCTGTGTGAGTGTGCAAAGAGCCAGGTATTTGCACACACATGTTCTGTATGCATGTAGAACAGTGTATGAGGTGTTTGAGCCAGGTGTTTGCACACACATGTGAGTTAGGGGAGTATGCATGAGTGAGGAAGTGTATCCCTGAATCACGCATATGCTGCATGCTTGTAAGAATGCAGCTGAGCTAGGTATTTGCAATTGTGTACGTGCAGGTAAGGGCACCTTCCTTCTTTTCTAGTCAAGCACAGGACATGATCTGGAGACAAGGGAGGTTGGAGGCAGGAGGTAGCAGTGTTGTGGATGGTGCATGCTTGGTTGGGGAGGGAAGAGCAGTAGGATTGGAATGGTGGGTGGAGGGCAGCTAAGATCAGACCCTTCTCCACCTTGGTTTCCAGTCTCTTCAGAAGCTTCAGGAAAATTTCTGTGAATTGGACCCTGGACCTAAGGACTGGGCTGCCATAACATGGTTTCTCATAGGTGAATTTAGGATACATGGTGTCCTCAGACCCCGCAGGGATCCCTGCCCAAGTTCTGACCATCCATCCTGGTTTTGTCCCCACATAAATTTGGGGGAAATTTGGAGCCATATCTAGTGTATTCCCTGGGGGCCTCTGAACCAGGACTGTCCAGTCACCTCAGTGCTGCTGTGGTACTGAGGTGTAAACTCACCACCTTGTGCTCTTGTTTTCCTTTTCAATAAGGAAGGATAACCCTCTGTTCATCCAGGCGTCTCCACTCCACTAAGCTAACGGAACTCAAACGTGTAGCCAGGCCTGACGGCATGGGCAGTGGCCTGACACTCCCTAACTACCGCTTGTCTCACATAGGTCCAAAGGGAACATCACAGGGCACCTGACTCTGGGGTTCCACAGTCTTGGGTTCTTTGCCTTTGACCTCCTTTCCCACCCCACACCCATACTTCCAGAGTCTGAAGGGAGACAGCTTGTTTGCTCTGGAATCTGACCTCTGAGCAGGCCCTTCCCAGACTCTCTCCTAGGGCCCTGGTGTGTGTGTGTGTGTGTGTGTGTGTGTGTGTGTGTGTGTGTGTGTGTGTGTGTGTGAGTGTGTGTGTGTTGGGGGCTCCCTGTTTATACAGCAGCTGCAAGAAGAGGATATTCCTGTGTTCGAGCCTCTGGAGATCACGGTCTGTTTCTCTCACTAGGGGGATCAGGAGAGATTAGGGCTGGAGGGGTGGGGCCTGCTCAGTTCTGTCACCATCCTCCCCCCATGTTCAAAGCTGGGGCTCCATGGGTAACTGGAACCAATTGCAGGGAATGTCCCTGTCAAGGTCTAGCTGCCTTCATCCATTTCCTGCTGGAATCTCGCCTGCTGCCCTCTCAGGGGGACTGGCCCAGGCATGTAGTTGACCCTTGACAAGCTGCAGAGCAGAGCCCAGGGCTGCTGGCCTTGCTCGTTTCTCAGGGAATGTTGTGGCGGGCTTCCGGCATAGAAACTGAGGACTGGAGAGAAAGAACAGCAGGCAAAACATTTACCTTACATACAACCGACTCAGGTTTAGTCCTCGTCACTCCATATGGTTTCCTATACCCCACCAGGAGCAATTCAGACACAGAGCCAGTAATTAGCACTGAACACTGGGGGGGGGTGTCCTCCAAAAAAAGATAGGAAAATTTATCCCCAAGAAACCCTGAGCCTCCCTGCCATCTTAACTTTGTGTCTCCAAGGTGCTGTTCTGTGCTCAATACATAAGTTGTTGAGTAAAAGATAAAAGAAATGAGTGTGGGGAGAGTGGGAAAGGGAGGACTCACCCTTGTCTCTGGGGGTGAAAGTGGAGAAGTAGTTGTGTTTATGAACTGGTAGGTTTATGGCTGTGGGGTCTTACCATGGCGGCAAGGGTGATGTTGACCCATTTGCCTCCAATCTTATCCTCTCAGCAGACAGCCTGACCAGGCACTGTGAAGGACTCTGACTTCCAAACACAGCCAAATTTCTTCTAATTTGAAGAGGCAGGGGTTGAAAAGATATTTCTTTGAATCAGATCAGGAGATGCACTGTGGGTGCTGAGCTCAGTTCAAAATCACATCCTGTCCCTTCTATGCAAGAACTTGAACCTGGTATGGCTGGAGAAGTGGATCCTTGCAGATATATTGTGGGTATCTGAGAGGTAAAAGGATGACTAAAGTGGCTGTGACTAGAGGGAAAAAGCAGACAGGGCTACTGCATCTTTTGACTGGGTCCCCACCATCAGTGATCCTCTAGTATACCGCTCTCCCAAAATGTTTCTGACCCCAGGTATCACAGTCCAGGGAAGAAATGGAGAATATTCAGGGTCTTTCTCTACTAAATAGAAACAAGCCCATACTTTTTTTAGAGAAGTCTACCAGGCAGTGGCCTCATATGGTCTCCGCTGGACAAAGTAGGGGAGCCAAGAGCTTACGCCCTAACCTTTCCTTCTCTTTCTGACATTTTCTACACTCCAGGTTTCTCTGTTGATCAGTTATACCAAGAAATTCTCTTCCCACAGGCAGACACTCCCTCCTTGAAGCAGTTGGACCAGAGAACTTCCTTGGGAGTCAGCAGTTTTTGAGGATCAACTACACAAGTTCAACTTGTTTTTATTCACAAAAATCCAAAAAAATAATTTATTGGGAGGATGTTACTCTGAAACAAAAAAGGCCTGATTAATTTTTTTTTTTTTGGTTTTTGGGTCACACCCGGTGTTGCTCAGGGGTTACTCCTGGCTGTCTGCTCAGAAATAGCTCCTGGCAGGCACGGGGGACCATATGGGACACCGGGATTTGAACCAACCACCTTAGGTCCTGGATCGTCTGCTTGCAAGGCAAACGCTGCTGTGCTATCTCTCCGGGCCCAAGGCCTGATTAATTTAAGAAACCTCAGGCCTGGCCAGGCAGACCTCTACACATGATGGCAGGATGCCCAGGGTAAAGTGGTCATGAGTTACAAAGAAACCAAGGACCCAAATGTCAGAGCATCCCAGCAGACAAACAGGGTTTATGAGTCTC
Source organism: Suncus etruscus (assembly GCF_024139225.1). Lineage (NCBI taxonomy): Eukaryota > Metazoa > Chordata > Mammalia > Eulipotyphla > Soricidae > Suncus > Suncus etruscus. Next base: position 44,966,505 of record NC_064864.1, read on the forward strand.
AATTCAGGGTGAGAGTCCAGAATTCTGAGAGTCAAAGAGTGCAATGGGAAATCAGTCCTTAGGAAAGAATGACTGAGTGAGAGGGATGCTGGAGTGCAAGAGATTCGAGGGGAATTTGACTAGGAAATTAGAGTTATACTTGGATGGGGATGACTTTCCAAAATGGTGATGAAAGTTGTAGTGAGGATGATCATCAATATTGTGTGATTGTTGTAATAGATAATAGAAAGAGAGAATGATGTGTGGGCCTGTTTTTGTTGTTAATGATTTCTACCATGGTGACCAAGGCAGTAAATGAGGACAAATGTTGTCATAATGAAAGACAAAATGATAGTACATGTGTGTGTGTGTGTGTGTGTGTGTGTGTGTGTGTGTGTGTGTCCACACTCTAGTTTTCCATCTCTTTTTCCATCTTTCTAGGATTCTACCTCTTTCTAAGATGGCCCTTCTCTGGGTTCCAGGATAGGAACATAGATGTTTTTCTTCGTGGACCGGAGCCAGAGGGAAATGCACAAGGCTAGAAATGGGACCGCTCCTTCCTTCGAGCAGTAGGACCAGAGGCTACTGAACAACTACAAGTAACACAGTCCTTAGCTATTTTTCAATCCTTAGTTGTTTCTGCCCTTTAGATTTTGCTGATAATTTCTGGTACTATTAGCCAACATGGCTATTAAGCATCTCAAGTAAAACTAGTACAGGGGTTAGGAACTGCCTTTATCATTACAACCTTAGTTCCATCCCCACAGACATTCTCCTGAGCTCCACCAACAATGCCTCCTGAGCACAGAGACAGGAGTAAGTACTAAGCACTTTTGGATGTGATCCCCAAACAAAGAAGATAGATTGTTTAAAATTAATTTTGCCTGCTTTAAATTTATCAATGTGTTTCCTATACAAATTTGAAGATCTAAGGGGTGTGCATTGTATTGTACAGGGGTCCCTTAGATACATTTTCTTTCTCTTTATTCCAGGGAGCAAAAGGAAAGAAAAGAAGCAGATTACAAATGCTAGTGGTTGGTGCATATAATGAGTTATTTCTACCGTCAGGTCTAAGAGGAACATCTCCACACAGTCATAGTGGATTTGTTCCACAGTGTCAAGGCTCTGGTCTCTTCCAGCCTCACATCGCTTCTGTCTTGAGGTCTAAGGTAGAGGCTCTAGTTCCAAGCCCCTTTCATACCCAGTGAAATGGGAAGCTGCAGAAGGCCAGATTCTTTTAAAATTTTATTTATTTGAAAGTTGTTTTTAGGAGCTGGAGAGATAGCACAGCAGTAAGGCATTTGTCTTGCATGCGGCCAACCTGGGATGGACCTAGTTCAATTCCTGGCATTACATATGGTCCCCTGAGCTTGCCAGAGCAATTTTTGAGAGCAGAGCCAGGAGTAATTCCTGAGCATCACTGGGTGTGGCCCAAAACCCAATCAATTAATAAATAAACTGCAAAAAATAAAAGTTGTTTTTATTGGGGTATCATAGTTTACTAGCATCTTTTACTAAAAAAGAGATGGCTCAAGGCTGGAGAGATAGCACAGAGTTAGGGCATTGCAAGCTGCTGACCCAGGACAGACCCAGGTTCAATCCCCAGCATCCCATATGGTCCCATATGACAGAAACTGCCAGAAATGATTTCTGAGTGCAAAGCCAGGAGCAACCCCTGAGTGCCACCAGGTGTAGCCCAAAAATCAAAAAGAAAGAAAACAAACAAACAAACAAAAACAAAAACAAAAGAAAGAGAGAGAGAGAGAGAGAGAGAGAGAGAGAGAGAGATGGCTCAACAGGCTGGAGTGCAGGCTTTGCATGCAGGAGACACAGGTTTGATTCCCAGGCACTGCTAGGAGTGACCCCTGAAACTAAACTGAGCATCACTAAGCTGAGTGTGGGCCAAAACCAAAATCAAAATATTTAAAAATAAGTGGAGGGGGGCAAGAGATATAGCACAGTGGTAGGGCATTTGCCTTGTATGCAGCTGACCTAAAACTCACCCGTGTTCGAATCCCTGGTATCTGATATGGTACCCCAAGCCAGGAGCAATTTCTGTGCTCATAGCCAAGAGTAACCCCTGAGCGTCACCTGGTGTGGCCCAAAAACCAAAAAATAAAAAAAATAAAAATAAGTGGAGGGCAGAATTCAGATAATATCATTATTTTTCTCTTCCTTTCTTCTATTCTTCCTTTTTTCCTCCCTTCTTTCTTTTTCTTTCCATCCTTCCTTTCTTTCTTTTTCTTTCTTTCACCATAGTTTACCAAGTTGTTCATGATGCAGTTGTTTCAGGGATTAAATGTTCCAATACCATTCCCACCACAGTTGTGATTGTCCTTCACTCAATATCCTCAGTTTTCCCATTACCCCAGCCTTCCCCCCTTAAGGTCATACACAAATTTACTTCATACAGTTTGTTACAACACAAAGGCAAATAGATCTAAATGATCAAAATTTGGATCCATAATCGTCCATTTGTGATCATTGTTATATCTCAATATGGTGTCACTAAAGTCAATGTGCTGCTTCTACTGCGCTGGTTGGTGCTAGTTGGGCCCTCTGTGCTATTGTTTAGACGCATCGAGCTTGGTGGCTTCTATGCAACTTCCCATCAGATTTGTTGTGATCCTACTAGCTGACAGTACTAATATTCAGAGGTGTCATGTAGCCATATATGTGTCAACACAATCCAGAGCTACAGAACTAGAACATTTTGGTGGCCTGCCCATTTGATGAGGTCCACTCATGGAGCTGGGCCATGTCTATACTGGAGGTATCAGGTGTGGCTCTGCTGTTCCTTCAG